>NW_028141167.1:17565959-17728717 GCF_030444845.1 Prenolepis imparis
AAGCAGTGGTATCAACGCAGAGTACTAGGACCATTACAACTCATCTTTGGCAAATCAATATATATTACATGTTTTTTGTTCATCAAGCTCATATCATTAAGGATTTAATTTTTATATTAATATGTTAATTTCGCTACTAAGTATGGATTGCGTTAACTATTTAATGTTAACTCTTATTTCATTATATTATGACACTCTTCACATGTCAACTCGTAATTATTAAATTGTTTTTAAACTAATGTATTGATAAAGACTGCTGTGGCAGTCGAAACGTCTATTTTTATTTTTTATTTTTTATTTTATTAAATATCAATTATTAACACAAAATAACAACAAACCATATTTAGCTCTTTTTTGGCCTTTTAATGTCTCCTTTTATAAAAAACTAAAGTTGCCAGCTCGCAATCGATGAGCTGATGCTTGTTGAAGGTGTTACTAGCGCGTATTATATTTAATACTTCTTTATTATCCGTTAGAGTGGACGCGATATTTACGCGGTTATACACGGTAGCCAAGAGTCTTTCAGCGATCGCGGGGGTGACATCAACGGGTCGCATGCCGATCATTCGATGCTTGCGCGCGTTGTAATCCGATACGAGTCGTGGTAACGCGTCGACCCACTTGTAATTTCCGTTCAGCGTAAACATCTTCCACATGTCGTTCTTCAACGTGCGATTGAATCGCTCGACGACCGATGCCTTCAATACCGAATATGTAGAATAGTGATTGATGTTATGTTTCCGCATAAGCCGTTGCACATCGGCGTTATAAAATTCTTTCCCCATATCGGTTTGCATGTTTTTCGAGCATCTCTTGCTATCTCGAATTATTTCGGCGATAGCGTCAGCCGTCTCGATTCCACCTTTACTCTTGAGTGGTATGGCCCACGCGTACTTGCTCAACACATCGATGATGGTGAGTATGTAGTGATAACCTTTGTTGAAACGAGAATACGGACGCATCTCGACGATGTCGGCTTGCCACAGATCATCGTATCCCCGCACTATGACATTTTCTCATTGAATGGGTAATCGATTCGAAAATCGAGTTGATGTATGGTATAACTAAGAACTTATTTTCAGCATTTTTTTGAGTCAACCGTGATGAAGTTATTTCATTGTTGTTGTTGAATTTGTTCTTAATGAGGTATTTTATCCTACGATTGATTTCATCAAAAAATGAGATGGAGAGGAAAACCGTTGCAGAGCAATATATTTATAATTTTCTCTAAATTATTTTTATGGAAAGTATGATGTGATAATAGCAATGCTCTGTCAACTAAATTATAAATCGTACCTATTTTATGACAAATAGGGTGATTGGAATAAAAAGATAGTGATCTTCCTGAAAAGGTTTTTTTTCTGGAACCAATCTATATATATTTTGTTGTTATTAACTATGATATTTAAATCCAAGAAACTCATGCAACGATCGGCCTCCCATTCAACAGTGAATTTTAATCTATTGTTACAATTGTTAAATCTTTCAACGATGTCTGAAATTATTGGCGATAACGGAGAACCCATGGGAGTACCATAAGTTTGTTTGTAAATTTTTTCATTGAATATGAAATAAGTAGATGATAAAACAAAGTTACCCAGTGAGCATTATTGAGAGGAAGAGCTCTTTAAGAGAACTTTTTGAAGACTTCATTAATTTTTCTCAAAAATGATATTAGTAAGTTATCTTTTTGTAAGATATCTCTCTTTCAGAAGAGCTCTTTAAGAGAACTTTTGAAGACCTTATTAATTTCTCTTAAAAATGATATCAGTAAGTTATCTTTTTGTAAGATATCTTTCAGAAGAGCTCTTTATGTTGTCTTATCTATTCATAGATGTCTGTAGAGTCTCTAGCAAGCGTGCTATTTTACGAACGCCGCACATGGGCAAGCCTCATATATACGTGTGTGAACTGCGTGCTCTGAGTTGAATTTCAAGGAGATAGCATTTACGTTTTTCGATATTAACGTTTAATCTTTCTTTCTTAAATTATAAATATTATTAAATATGTATTTCAGCATAAAATAGAGATTATATATTTTCATATATATTTTTGTTATTTGTTCTATGTTGCCTCTATAACCAACCAAAGAAGTTGGGTTATGTCTGCAAAAAGCACGTTGCAATCATAAAGTTTTTTTTTATTCAAAGTCTATGGGCATTTTGAAACCTGTTTTAATTTTAATAAAATGTTATAAAAGAAATGTATACTAAGAGTTATATTTTTTTTAATATAAAAAAAAAATATGTAAAAATATAATACTACAAATAGCAATTCTTAACGGTAACCTTTTTTTGATATTTAAAAGAAGTCAGATTGTGGAATTCTTTTAGATGTCATTTATGTGATGTCTTTCTTTCCTCTAAAATCGACGCATTGGAGGACTTATTGATATCATAATATTATCATTTTGATGGAGTTATCGGAAGTCCGACTCTTAAACTTGAGTACTTTATGAATTTCTTTTGATAACATATTGCTCACTGGGTAACCATGAAAATAAATTTCTCTTTTGGAATTTTTGTGTGTAGTTTAATATAATTCCATCTGTTAATAATACTTCCAATTGCAAGATCTAGAGGTACATTTGTAAAAAGTAAAACCACATCAAGTGAAATTAAAACATCCTGTTCTCTTAATGTTTTTCCTGACAGAATGCTGTACAATTCAAAACTGTTATTTATGTAGGTAGTCGATTCCGGGATGCTTTTTGTTAAGATATTGTGAATAAATGAGGCTATATTATATAAAGACGTGCTGATAGAAGATACAATAATTCTGAACGGTACATTGTCTTTATGGATCTTAGGTAGACCGTAAGCTTTGGGTAGTATCGAGTCACTCGAATGCAAAAAATAATATTCTTTTTTGGTAATGTGCTCATTTTTTAACCAATTCTTTAATATGTCATTAAGTTCCCTTTCAATTTTTGATGCGGGGTTCTTGTTGATCAAAGTATAGGTTTTTTTTATCATTTAGTAGGTCTTCCACTTTTTCGATGTAATTGTCTTTGTTTAGTGCAACCGTTACATTGCCTTTATCAGCACGCGTGAAAAAAGGATGTTAGGATTATGAGAGCAAAATTGTTTAGTTATTATAAATGAAGTATCGATAATAATCTTGATTGAATAGGGTTCGTGTGATGATTATTCCGAATAAAATGATGGAACTGTGGTATGGAAATGTTGCGGATAGTTGTAATGTTATTGATATTGTTGGTGTTAAATTCAATATCATTAATAAACTCATGTATGGCCGTTTTTTTATTTTTTGTGATCGGGAGGCTGAAATTACTGCCTAACAAATTAGAAACATCTCCCGGGATTTCATGACCAGATAACTTTATGAACCATTTTTCATTAGTATTATTTAAAGGATGAACAGGTTTTTTTTAGGAAATCAGATCCTTTGATATCTGTGATAATAAGATTGTTATTAATAGTAGTAATTGGTTTATGTTTTAAACTACTAGAACAACACAAGCGCGCGCCATTTCTCGATTTTATATAAAAAAAATGATATTTTTATATAAAATTTGTTTAAACATGATTAATATTTTTTGACAGAAATCAGCTGATTGAAGCATTAATTTGTTAATTAAATTTTAAAATACAAAAATAATAAGTTATAATACTATAAACTCGAATATTTTTTGACAGAAATCAGCTGATAACTGTGAAAAAATATTAATCAAGTTTAATGGATTATATTTTATTTAAGGCTTATTTTTATTTTATAATTTTTATTACATACTATTATTACATACTATTAAAATTTAATTAACAAATTAACGTTTTAATCAGCTGATTTCTATCAAAAAATATTAATAGAGGCTAATGTATTATAACATATTGCTATTTTAATTTTTGTAACATATTATTATTTTAGTAATTAATTAGCTCGCTATATTAATACTTTTTAATATATATATATATATATATATATATATATCATTAATATTTTTTTTCGCGATGATAAATCTCGAAAAGCTTTTTCCGCGAAATATATTTATTTAATTAAGAAATAATATATTTATTAAATTATAATAGGAATAGAAGTGAGACATAAATCCAAATTAACTATTAAGGTTTCGTAGCGATCTTTAAGGACAATAATTATTTCCTTAATTAGTCACACATAATATTTCGTCCGACACTTTTCGATGATTTAAATATAATTCGAATTGCGAATGCGCAGTAGAAATGAGTTTCGACATCTATTATCGCGATATATGTATATAGTTACGCATAATTTATAAAAAGATCGTTGTCTACATTCAATCGCGATCGATATTAGAAAACTAATGAAATTATTAATTAGTTTTCAAAATTAATGTGTAATAATATATACTGAGATGATAGATCTTGAAACGCATTTTTCGCAAAATATATATTTATTTAATCGAATAAGAACTGAAGAAATATAATTATTATATTAAAATTTAATTATCAAATTACGTTTTATTAATACTTTTTGATAGAACTGATTAAAACGTTAATTTGATAATCAAATAAAATAATATGTTATAAAAACTAAAATTATATAATACATTTTAAATAATATGTTATAATACTTTAAACTCGAATAATATTTTTGACAAATATCAGCTGATTTCTGTCAAAAAGTATTAATCGCGGATAAAATAATACATATATAACATTATTTAGAACATATCACTATTTTAATATTTTTAACATATTATTACTTTAAAATTTAATTAGCAAATTAACGTTTCAATAAGCTGATTTCTGCCAAAAAATATTAATAGAGAAAAAAGATATTAAAGGATCGTTGCTCTACGACTTACAGTTTTGTTTAATTTTCGCGAAAAACGTTTAAACTATGCAAAGATTAAGTCCTATATCAGGCCTAGAACAATTTCTGTAGACGCGTTTTGAAGGTCTTTTCGAGAACAACAAAACGAACCCACACAAAATGTTCTAGGTCTTATACAGGGTGTCTCAGACCACCCGTATCACCCTATTATATCGAAAACTGAGCGCGGCAGACAAAAATGTTTCAGACAAAAGTTGTAGGGCTTTAAGTAATGCATTACATAGTAATATTAGTATGACCTTGAAGAGTGTTGTCAAGGTCATATAAAAATGACCTTGAAATTTTTAAATGGAAGTACCTATATTTCATTCCATATTCTTGTAGCTTATCTCGAGAGCTTTTCAAAACACTATATGTAAGTCTCTTTTTATTAAGTAGTTTTCGAGTTATGGAGCTTGAAAGTTACAGTACCGCCGGCGTTAGCACTACTCAAAGTCTACCGCGCGGAGGTTGCCCGGTCGGATTTACATTTCTTTTATATGTGCGCGCGCGTATGTCTGTGTGCTGTGTGTGTGTGTGTAAATGTATGGCTAGATGCTACATGTGATTAGGCCTGATGTTCGAAATGTTTACCGTTTACTTCAATACAAGCACGTATTCTTTTCTTTAAATTATTTGTTGCATAAAGAATTTCATCGGCATCTAAAGAACGAATAGCGTCGCGTATTCTATGAATCATATTATCTCTTGTCGTTGGGGATTCGCAGTATACCAGATCTTTTACTCTTCCCCACAAATAGTAATCGAGAACACTGAGGTCCGGTGATCGTGCTGGCCAATGATGTGGGCCATATTTGCCTATCCATTTGTTTGGAAACATATTGTTCAATCGTTGACGAGCAACTATAGATGTATGCGCTGGGCATCCATCTTGCTGAAAAAACATGTTTAGGCGTAATTGTAGAGGAATATTTTCAAACAAAAGCGGAAGATTATTTTCAATGAAATTGGCATATCGAGCACCGTTTAAGTCCTCTTCAAAGAAAACGGCCCAACGACATGTTTTTCAATAATTCCGCACCAAACATTGACTTTCCAAACATGTTGATGGTCAATTTCTCGGAACCAATGAGGATTTTCTTGTGCCCAATAACAACAGTTCCAAGTATTTACAGACTCGTCACTTTTAAATGTGCTTTCATCAGAAAATAAAATTTTCTGATGAAAGTTTTGTGGTTGTTGACGTATCCAATTGCAAAATTCAAGTCTGTTTCTAAAATCGACAATCGTCAATGCTTGGTGAAGACTCATCCTGTACGGATGCAGCTTGTTTTCATGAAAAATCCGGTGGATCGTGGCACGACTAATACCAGAATCTCTTTCTCTACGCCTTAAAGAATCGTGGGGATACAATTGAGCAGATGCAAGAATTTCTGGCGTCCTTTCCTCTATAACTGGGCGTCGAATTTGTCTACCCTGTTAATAATTCCGCTTAAGTGAATTTTATGTACGGATTAATTGTTACGCCATGCGCCGCCTAGCGGTGCTTTTTGCCGATGAAATTCTTTATGCAACAAATAATTTCAAGAAAAGAATACGTGCTTGTATTGAAGTAAACGGTAAACATTTCGAACATCAGGCCTAATCACATGTAGCATCTAGCCATACATTTACACACACACACACACAGCACACAGACATACGCGCGCGCACATATAAAAGAAATGTAAATCCGACCGGGCAACCTCCGCGCGGTAGACTTTGAGTAGTGCTAACGCCGGCGGTACTGTAACTTTTAAGCTCCATAACTCGAAAACTACTTAATAAAAAGAGACTTACATATAGTGTTTTGAAAAGCTCTCGAGATAAGCTACAAGAATATGGAATGAAATATAGGTACTTCCATTTAAAAATTTCAAGGTCATTTTTATATGACCTTGACAACACTCTTCAAGGTCATACTAATATTACTATGTAATGCATTACTTGAAGCCCTACAACTTTTGTCTGTAACATTTTTGTCTGCCGCGCTCAGTTTTCGATATAATAGGGTGATACGGGTGGTCTGAGACACCCTGTATATAGGCCTTAATTTTTGCAATCAAGTTTAAACGTTTTTAGCGAAAATTAAGGCCTGTATAAGGCCTAGAACATTTTCTGTAGGCACTATTTGAAGGTCTCTTCAAAGCCTACAAAACGAGCCCACAGAAAATGTTCTAAGCCTTATATAGGCTTCAATTTTTGAATTCAAAGTTTAAACGTTTTTCGCGAAAATTAAGGCCTGCGTAAGTCGTAGAACATTTTCTGTGGGAGCATTTCAAAGATCTCTTCAAGGCCTACAAAATGAGCATACAGAAAATGTTCTATGACTTATAGGCCTTTTTTGTAGGTCTTAAAGAGACCTTTAAAATGCGCCCTCAGAAAATGTTCTACAACTTACACAGGCCTTAATTTTCGCAAAGAACGTTTAAACTTTTAATTTAAAAATTAAGACCTGTGTAAGTCATAGAACATTTTCTGAGGGCTTATTTTGTAGGTCTTGAAGAGACCTTTAAAACGCGCCCTCAGAAAATGTTCGACGACTTACACAGGTCTTAATTTTCAGAAAAAACGTTTAAACTTTGAATTCAAAAATTAAGGCCTGCGTAAGTCGTAGAGCATTTTCTGAAGGCTCATTTTGTAGTTTTTGAAGAGACCTTTAAAACGCGCCCAAAGAAAATGTTCTAGGTCTTATACAGGCCTTATGTTTCGCGAAAAACTTTTAAACTTTAATTGCAAAAATTAAGGTCTAAAACATTTTCTGTAGGCGCGTTTTGAAAGTCTCTTCAAGACCTACAAAACGAGCCGACAGAAAATGTTCTAGGTCTTATAAAGGCCTTAATCTTTTCAAGTTTAAACGTTTATCGGGAAAATTCAGCAAAAACTATAAGTCCTGTAGCAACGATCCTTTAATATTTTTTTTTCTTTATTAATATTTTTTTACAGAAACCAGCTTATTGAAGCGTTAATTTGCTAATTAATTTTTAAAATAAGAATATGTTATAACATTTAAAATAATAATATGTTTTAAATAATGTATTATAATTCCTTAAACTCGATTAATATTTATAACAGCTATCAGCTGATTTCTGTTAAAAAAATATTAATCGCAGATAAGGCATTATAACATATTATTTATAACATTATTATTTTAATTTTTATAACATATTAGATTAGAAACGTTTATTGCTGCCCCACTTGAGGATTACAAGGCGCTTTTTTCCTTAAGGAGCGGTCCCAAACCTTTACACACTCTTTACTTCCACTTATAATCTATCCTTAACCTATGACTTAGCCTATAAAATACAGAAAACAAAACGCCACGCAACTCCGCCTTACTCTCGCCCTATCTCTTCGCACCATTTACCTCTCTTTCATCTCTCTCTTTACGCTCTAACTATCCCTACACACACACTCTCACCCTCCCTCTCCTATCCTACGCAATCTTATTACTAGCTTAATCTAATGTGGGACCTCCGCTTCCGGCTACTTCCGCCTTTCCTCCTCCACTTTCTCTCTCTCTCTCTCTCTCTCTCTCTCTCTCTCTCTCTCACTCTCTCCCTCTCCCCCTCTCCCCACACCGCCTTCCCCGCCCCCTCTCGCTTCCTCCAACAGTTTTACCCACAATTCCCCTTCCCCTTCCTCTCCCAGTACCTCCCTCACCATTTCCTGCCAGCTTTCTCCCCTTCCCCATTCCATACATTCCTCCCATACATGTTCCCATGTCTCCACCCCTCCCCCACACATCCTACACCTCCTTTCCTCCTCCTTCTCCCAATATCTGTTTCCCCTCATCCCATTCCCCAATCTGTACTTCGCCATCTTCTGCCACCTTCCTTCCGTCCATCCTTTCCTCAGATACTTCGGTACTCCCTCCCCCTTTACCTGCTTGTACCATTTATTATATACCGAATTCTCAATCTTTTCCCCTCTCTCCTCCCTCTGTCCTTTCTTTTCCCATTCCTCAACCTCCTCCCACCTAAATTCCCCTCTTTCCCTTCTTTCCTCCACCTCCCTTAAATTCATCCCTTTACCCTCAAACAACTCTTTTCTTTCTTTCTCCCACTCTGATATTTCCCCTCCCTTTTTAGCCCTCTCCTTAATTTCCTCTAAACATACTCTCGCCAACCCCCCTCCCTTACCCTCCTCCAACCTCTTCTCATATCCCCACGCTCTTCTTCCCATCTTTGATCTTAACTTTTCCCTTTGGAGCTCCTCCCTTATCATATACCCCGGCGTTCCCCAATCCGCTCCTAACAACCATCTCATATATCTTTCCTGCACCCTTTCCAATCCCTCTCTCTCCTTCCACCCCCATATCTCAACCCCATACCCTAAAACCGTCCACACTAACGCATCGAAAAGCCATAATCTCCTCCCCCAATTACCCCCAAATCTCCTCTTTCCTATCCCCATACTTGCCCCAATACTGCTGCCCCCCTCCTCATCCTCTCCCTCACCTGTCCATCCTGCCCCCCATTCCTTTGTACTACATAGCCTAAATACTTGTACTCCTTTACCTCCTCCAACTTCTTTCTCTTCCAATACCAACTAGCTTTCTTCAGCCTTCCTCCCCCCTTCCTGCACCTCATCACCTTCGACTTGCTCTCATTCAACTCCAATCCCTTCCCCTCCAAATATCTACCTAATCTTTCCATCATACACCTCATTCCCCCCTCATCCTCTGCCATCATCACCACATCATCCGCGTACGCTAGCGTGTATATCCTATCCTCTCCCAACCTCACTCCTCCCCATCTCCCTTTCCTCATCTCCTCCTCCAAGTCCGCCATCATCATATTAAAAAGCAGCGGACTCAGAGGACACCCCTGCCTCACTCCCCTCCCTGTCCAGAACTTTTCTCCCCTCTCTTCCCCTATTCTAACCCTGAATCCTATCTCCCCTACTAACTCCTCACATCTCCTTACCATCCCTTCCTTCACCCCCCCTCCCTCTCAACGCCGCTATTAATTTCACCCTGTCCACCGAATCAAACGCCGCCCTCAGGTCCACAAAAAATAGTACCATTTGTCTTCCTTTCCTGCTTATCTGTCTATTTATCAAATAGTTTAAAACGTAAATATTATCTACTGTCCCCATCCCTCTCCTGAACCCCGTTTGATTCGGTGGCACCATCCCTCCTTCCTCCACTTCGCCCCTCAGCCTCTCTGCTAACACCGTCGCATACACTTTGTATAACGACGGCGCCAGCGTTACTCCCCTGTAATCTGAGACCTCCCTTCCCTCTCCTCTTTTCAAAATTGGTATCACCAACCCCTCACACCATTCTCTAATCCACCCTTCCCCCTTCCATATCCTATTACATAATTCCCACACCCACTCTTCTAGCCCCTCTCCGCCATATTTCCACACTTCTCCTGGTATTCCATCCACCCCCACCGCCTTCCTATCTTTTATCCTTCCTATCGCTCTCCTAATTTCTCCCCTTTCTATCTGGTCTTCCTGATCTTCCACCTTCTCCCTTATCCTCCTGCTTCCTCCCAACACCACTCTTGACTCCACCCCCCCTAATAAATCCCTAAAATAACTGTTCCATTCTTCCATCTCAATCCCTTCCCCCCCTCCTTTCCCCCTTCTCCTCTCTTTCCTAATTACCTCCCATACCTGCCCCTCCGTCCTCGCTTCCACTGCCCTCCTAGTCCATTCTTCATTCTCCTCCTCTTTCTTCTTCCTACATAATCCCTTGTACTCCTTCTTTCTTCTCTTACCATATATTCCTTTCCCTCCCCCCCTTTTCTCTTCCATCTTTTCAACTCCTTTGCCACCTCCCCCTTATCTTTTCTGCACTCCTCATCAAACCACCCTCCCCTTTTTCTTCTCTCCTCCCTACTTTCCCCCCCATTTCCCTTACTTAGCACTTCCTGTATTTTTCTTTCCATCCTCCCCCACTCCACCTCTACCCCTCTCTCTTCTTGTTCATCTCCCTGCCTCTCCCCTATCACTCCTAACCTCTCCCTGAATTCCTTCTTCCCCTCTCCCGACCAGTTCCACCTCTTTTCCCTCTTTTTTACCTTCTTCTCCAATCCTCCTCTTTCCCCTCTGATCCTTACCACTACCGGCATGTGGTCCGAGTCAATCCTATCTCCTATCTCTACCCTCATAATTTCCTCCCTCACCTCCTCCTTCACAATCACATAATCAATGACTGATCTCCCATTCGGCCCCATGTACGTCCAGCTCCCCTCCTCATCTCCTGCTACCCCTCCATTCACAATTGCCCACCCTATCTCCTCTAATCTTCTCACTAACAATTTCCCTTCCCCATTCACCTTTGCATCCTTCGACCTTCTTTCCTTTCCCTCCTCTTCTCCCTCCTCCCCTATCCTTACCTTTCCCCCAATTCTCCTGTTCTAGCATTAAAATCCCCCCCTATTATCGTTCTAATCCCACCTCCCTCCTCCTCCGTCCACTCCCTCATCTCTCCTAATTTCTCTTCTAAATCCCCATTTACGTACACACCCACCAATCTCCATCTCTCCCCCTTTTTCCTTATCATCACCTCCATCATTCCTTCCTTATCCGCCCCACCCTTTTCTTCTATTCCTAACCCTTTTCTTACCCCTACTACTATTCCCCCCATTGCCCTTCCTTTCCTATTTTTCTTCCTCGCATATTGCACCTCCCACTTAAATCCCACAGGTAACCTCCCTCTTATCTTCTGCCACCCTTTTTCATCTACCCATGTTTCTAACAAGAACATTACGTCCCATTCCCTTATCGCTTCCCAGAATTCCGCATCCTTATTCTTTAGCCCCGTTACATTCCAGAATGCCACTTTCCATCCTTCCTCCCTTCCCTCTTCTTCGCTCTTACTTTCTTCCCCTACTCTCCCCACCTCTCCATCTCTCCCTACCCCTCTCTCTCTACCTTTTCCCTTTTCCACCTTCCTTCTCCTACTCATTCTTTCCCTTCCTTTTTTGACTCCTGCACTATTTCAACCTCCCTTTCCCTCTCGTCCCCTCCCCTCCTTTCTACCCCCTTCCCTTCTTCTCCCCCTTCCTCCTTCAGCTCCTCTCTCACCTCATCCCACCTCCACCACTTACCCCTCATCCATATTCTTCCATATCGTACCCACGCCCTCCCTCCCTCTCTTTCTTCCCCCCTAGCGATCTCCCCTAATCTCCACATCATCCTTCTTTCTTTCCACGTAAGTGGTCTTCCTCAATCCTCTCCTCTCTCCCCCTCAATCTTCTTTTCTTCTCCATTATTTCCCTCTTAACCTCCATATTTCCTACCCTTACCAACGCCATACTAGTCCCATCTCTCCTTCCCTCCCCTATTTTCCTCACCTCCCCCACCGGCCCCTCTACACCTATCTCTTTTAATATTCTCACCACTTCCCCTTTTACTCCTCCTTCCCCACCCTTTATACCTTTTACTATAATGTTCCCTCTCCTTTCCACCCTTTCCTTCCTCTCCCACCTCCATTCCATCATATTAATCCTACCTTTCATCTCACCCATCTCCTCTCCCTTTCCCTCCCCCCTCCTCTCCCCCCTCTTCCTCAGCTCCAATTCTTCCACTTTCATCCCTAATTCTAAAATCCTCCCCTCCAACCCCTCCTTCTCCCTCCCCCACCTTCTCTCCTTCTCCTCCATTTCTTTCTTCAGCTCCCTTATCTCCTCTCTTATTTCTTCCTGTCCTCTTATTCCCTCCTTAATCTCCTCTTTAATTTCTCTTCTTATCTCTCTCATCTCTCTGATTATTTCCTCCTTCCATTCCCTCCCCATCTCTATTATGCTCTCCCCCATCCCTCCTGCCTCCTCTCTCCTTTCTGTCTCTGGCGATCTTATCACCTTTTTACTTTTCCTAAATAATCACTGTATGTCCCCTTTCTCCTCCATCTCTTTTCTCAATCCTATATCCTCTAATTCATCCCTTTTCCTTTTCAAAACCTCTTCCGGCGTCCCCGTGCTACCCCTTCTCTCCCTCTTCTCAACATTCTTTATTCTTTGCACCTCATCCATTTCCCTTCTATACTTCTCTTACTCTATGTCTAGTGACTTTTCTCGCGCCACCTACCTTTTTCTCTTTCCCTATACCTACTACACCTGCTCCGATCTCTCTACACCTGTTCTCACCTATCTCCCTAATTGCTGACTCACTCCACCTGCACCACTTTACTCTCTTCTCACCGCTCTTTTCCCTTCTCTACCAACTCGCCTGCAATCCCCCGGCATGCACTCACTCCAGACTCTCACTGACTCACTCTCTCTCTTCTCCTCCTCCTACCTCTAATAACCACTCAAAACACACTCTCTGACAGCACTCCAACCTTCTATCACGCAACCGGAAACGGAAGTCCTTTTTTATAACATATTTTTATTTTAAAATTTAATTAGCAATGTAATGCTTTAATCATCTGATTTCTATCAAAATATTAACCAAGTTTAAACAAACTTTATATAAAAACATCATTTTTTTAAATAAAATCGAGGAATGGCGTAACGCGCGCTTGTGTTATTCTAGTCTTTTTAAAAAAAACATATTAAGTCGATTCTCGCAAGTATTTTTGCCTCTTTTCCACCAAAATATTAATGAAGTTTAAAGTATAATAACATATTATTTATAACATTATTATTTTATTTTATTTTATTTTGGACTAACCGTCAAACTGCTAATTGCTAACCCTCGCGATGACAGCCTTTCGATGCTACGAATATAACACAACGCGAATGTCAAAAATATTAATCAAGTTTAAAGTATAATAACATATTATTTAAAACATTATTTTATTTAATTTTATTTTGGCCTAACTGTCAAACTGCTAACTACTAACCCTCGCGATGACAGCCTTTCGATGCTACGAATATAACACAACGCGAATGTCAAAAATATTAATCAAGTTTAAAGTATAATAACATATTATTTAAAACATTATTTTATTTAATTTTATTTTGGCCTAACTGTCAAACTGCTAACTGCTAACCCTCGCGATGACAGCCTTTCGATGCTACGAATATAACACAACGCGAATGTCAAAAATATTAATCAAGTTTAAAGTATAATAACATATTATTTAAAACATTATTTTATTTAATTTTATTTTGGCCTAACTGTCAAACTGCTAACTACTAACCCTCGCGATGACAGCCTTTCGATGCTACGAATATAACACAACGCGAATGTCAAAAATATTAATCAAGTTTAAAGTATAATAACATATTATTTAAAACATTATTTTATTTAATTTTATTTTGGCCTAACTGTCAAACTGCTAACTGCTAACCCTCGCGATGACAGCCTTTCGATGCTACGAATATAACACAACGCGAATGTCAAAATATTAATCAAGCTTAAAGTATTATCATATATTATTTAAAATATTATTATTTTATTTAATTTTATTTTGGACTAACTGTCAAACTACTAACTGCTAACCCTCGCGATGACAGCCTTTCGATGCTACGAATATAACACACAACGCGAATCGACAGAGAACCAATCAGTATCGCGGTAAAAAGGCAACAATACCTTCGAGACTTTCGAGAAGACTTCGATACATTCGAGAATCAATAACATGCCTTTTTTTACAGAAAGGATTATTTAAGTTATAACTGAAGGTTATTGGTTTTATGTTTTTAATATATGCTTTGTTTTTTTCCTTTAGTAAACCTTGAAATTTTTTCATATGTAGATAATGAATTTTTTATGGTAATTATCAAAAGCTCTCATGTAATGTTTTGTTATGTCAGACCATATGTATGTAGGAAAACTATTGGAAAGAATTTGGTTTATGGTGTATTTTTCATTATGTAACAATTCAATTAATCTGTGAAGATCAAAAATCTCAATTTTTAATGAATCAACCTTGAATTTATGCAGCATTCTGTCTCTTCTTTTTAATGATCTATGATGATATAAATTAAATTCAAAGTTACATAAATTCATTAGATGTTTGGGAAATAAATCCCAATTTTTGCATGACCTTAAAAAAGTTAGTTTTGATGTAGTTTTTACTAATTTGTAGTTAACATCAATCCATTTTTTTTACCCAATAAGCTGTTCGCTCACCAAATGTTCTATAAATAAAATCGAAATTAAATCTGTGATATTTGAACCCAAAATTATTATAACGCATATTAGGCCCGCGCAAATAGATTTAGTTTTTAGTTAATAATATGTAAAATATGTAAAAGAGAATAATAAAGAATTTTTAAGTTTAAATTATGATGTAATTTCTTTGTACGCATTTCCAATCCGCACTCTCTCCCACCCGTAAACAGTTCCCTAGCTCTTATACGTATAGCTCCCAATAGTTGTTCGGTCCTTGCGGGGGATGATGTCATGTGGGGAAGGGGACCGCGAGGCTAGAGACCGAGAGGCTAGGGACTGAGAGGCTAGGGACCGAGAGGCTAGGGACCGAGAGGCTAAGGATCGCGAGAAGAGAGACTAGGGACCGCAAGAGAGGTGTCACGGCGAGAAACATGAAAGAGAGAGATAGCGCGAGGCTAGAGACTACGAGAAAGGTTTGCAAAGGAAAAGAAGAGGAATTTTAAAAACATTTTCTTTAATATTGACATTAATTTTTCATTACTATAAATGTGTATTTACGCGTGTGTGTGTGTGTGTGTGTGTGTGTGTGTGTGTGTGTGTGAATTTAAAAAGAATATAAATGTATATAAATGTATATAAATGTGAATATAAAATGGATATAAAATTATAATATAAAATGGATATATGAGTATATAAATGAATGTATATAAATGTGAATATAAATGAATATATAAATGAATATATGAGTATATAAAATTTTAAGGATCGCGAGAGCGCTTAGAAGAGATAGCGCGAGGCGTTTTATGAGAGAGCGAGAGATTGGGAAGGGGAACGCGATTCATTTATCACATTTATAATTCTATTATTAATTTCTTCGACTATCATTACTTCCTCGTCACTATCACTATCGATAATAATGTCTCTATCCATGTCTTATACACATTTTAACTTTCTTCTGTACTATACGAATGTTAAAGACTTTTTGACGCGGAGACAGACCCACTCTCCATAAGTTTCAACCCCCATTCCTCTCAAAATTATCGCAATTCTTCCTTAAAAAAAAAAATATTAAGGAAGATGTTTCGCTCTCGTTTATGGGAGATTTTCCGCGAGGGTACAAAGCTGCTGAATGTCAACGCTTTTACATTTGCACCTATATAAATAACGTTTCGACATGTTCGTCGCAGCGTCGGCCCTAAAATCTTCATTCCTTTCCATAATATCCTAATGATTTTATGGACATTTAATGGACATTTTGTCCATAAAATGAGAAACATAGTTTTATGGATTCTAGAGCGCTCCGGTTACAAGCAGCCGAACGTTGGCGCCGATACGTTGCATTCTTCCTTAAAAAATATTAAGGAAGATGTTTCGCTGCCGTTTTATGGGAGATTTTCCGCGAGGGTACAAAGCTGCCGAACGTCAACGCAAATAGGTAGAGGCCTATTAAATCACGTTTCGACATATTCGTCGCAGCGTCGGCCCTAAAATCATCATTCCTTTCCATAATATCCTAATGACTTTATGGACATAAAATGAAAAAAACATAGTTTTAATGGATTCTAGAACGCTCCGTTGACAAGTTCGAGCAGCCGGACATCGGCACTTGTTCTATACCTTTTTGGGAAAATGTCTAAGATCCCTCATAAAAAAGTCGTAAAGATACCATCTACAAATATTGCACTCAGAAAACTCCCCCTCCTTTGTTGAAACATCCCCTCCACCCGCGTGACGTCAGCCCCCGCACCATCGAGATACCCCCGCCCCGCGTGACGTCATACCCCTCGCCATTGGAGAACCCCCCGCGCCCCGCACTCCCCTCAGAGGACCAGGGTTAGAACCGGCATAGTATCGCTACTCATACTGTTTGAAAGGTAAACGTTTCGACTGTACTCAGTCTTTTTCAATACATAACGAAAATAGAAAACCAAATTACCGGAGCATACAAATAAACGGGTAAAGGTAATTAGAAAATTAATGTATTTTTTAAACCGATGGAATGAGAGATGCTATGACAAAATGTATATATTAAGCCAGTTATTCGTTCAATTTATAAAATGATGTCATATTCAAAATATGTGATAATTAAATAAAGCTGATAAACCAAATTTCTTCATTGGTAAGCGAGAAAGTGATGGTCAAATTTTCTTTGCATGTCAATCATTTTATAAGAGATCCACGAGGTTATGAGTTTGGCAACCCAGTAGTGTGTTAAAAATGTTCTGTGGATATTAAATATTTAGTTGTAAAAACAAATTCAAGATTAGGTGTATAATCACTCACATATGTGTCAATTAATTAATTAGATGAAATATCAGTCCGATATTTTGTTCTTAGCATCTTGAGTAAATCAGGTGTCAATCTTAACGACGATAGCTTGTTAGTAAGTCAAAGGTGATGCCAACAAACAATCAACAGTTATAATATTATATATCGCTATGTTTAGATATCATGATACAGATAATTTCTCTATAGAATGTCAAAGATCTAGAATCTAGAGTCATCAATCCTAGGCACACTTAATATTAATTTGCCAATTTATTGTCGCTATGTAGACGATATTATACTTTGTACTTCTGCGGATAATGTTACACTAATAGTCGACAAATTCAAAACGAATATCACGAGAGATTGAAGTTTACTGTAGAGCGTGAGGTTGACCGTTGCATAAGTTTCTTAGATATATCCATCAAAATAATAGATAATACTGTACCCAGCAAACACAGAATATAACTATTATATAATCTAAAAGTAACACGCAATATAACATGAGTTATACATTATTAATATTTATGTTATATAAATTTTTTTTGTAACTGCAATATAATTGTGTTTTAAAACGGTTATATTTCTTTGTTATTTACTGGTTATAACAGTATAACAGCAATATAACTGAAATATTACATGTTATATAACAAATGCTACATTAACATTACTTTAATATTACATAACATATGTAATATTTTATGAGAAATGTTACAGCAATATTCCAAAAATAACAATATTCAGTAATCATTAGTTCTTTCATTTACCGCTATGCGACGCGCGATGATCTAGCTATCTCGTATTTAAATTTCAGTCCTGAGAATTATATAAAGCTTACAAAAAATTACTATTAAGATTAAAAAGATGTCATAATTAATTTTTGTTAGTTTAATTTTTCTGATATATCCTAATAGAGAATTCAGATATTGAACTGATCGAAAACTTTGAACAAATAAATGTCCGAATGAGAGAAAATCGATCATAATATTATAATTTTTAAGCTGTAAAGTTTACTATTTTTATATAAATAAAATTTTTAATTTTAAATAAAAATTTTATAAAACAATTTTTTTTAAAGTATCAAAAGAATTTTATAAAATAAATTATTTAAATTTTATTATTTTTATATTTAATTACATTGAACTAATTGTAAGTACTTTTGTCATATACGCATATACATACATGCGCCTAACCTTCATATTTGCATATTATAACATGTATATAACAATTTTATAACTTATACCGCGCTATATTTATGTTATATCACTGCAATTTTGTATAAATGGGAAATTACAACTAATTTTATACATGTTATGTAAGTATTATATAATTTTTAAGAAAATTATATAACATGTTATTTACGTGTTACATTAATGTTATATAGCTGTAATACATATGAGTAGGAAATTACTACTAACGTGTATATAACCTTGTACATTCGTATTATATTGCGTGTTACATTTCGTTTTATTATGACAATATAACAGTTATATACTCGTGTTTGCTGGGTATTGTATATTGATTGGTTCCATAAAAAAACGTTTTCCGGCAGAATTCTATCATTTCATTCTAATCCCAAACTGTCACAAAATAGGAACAATATATAATCTCGTTGATAGAGCTATGCTGTTGTCACATCCTCTTTTCCATAAAAAGAATTTAGAATTTGTTATAAACACGTTACTAACCAACGGTTATCCACTCGATCTCATTTTTGCTGAAATCAACCGTAGAATAAAGAAACTCATAGCGAAAAAGTTGAATGTAACAGAAACTAACAATTCTGATTGTCTTAATACTGGGGAGGATGGCAACAATAATAAATATTTTGTTATTCCGTACATTGAGACAATCTCCGAATTAGTCGCGTCAGCAATTAAAAAATCTGATGTAAAAGTAGGATATCTCAGTTTAAAAAAATTGGATAGTTTTGTCAAAGTACAAAAAGACAAAAACGAGCGTCCGAATAACTCCAACGTTATTTATAAGATAAATTGTAAAGATTGCGATGCTTCCTATATAGGACAGACGAAAAGACACTCAGTGTCCTTCATAGAATTAATGCTGTTTTTGTGTTCTTTTATGTGTAACATTTCAGATATGAGTCTTTTTTGATATATTCTTTCACAATCCAGAATTTTTGCATTTTCCCAATCGAAAGCGTGTTGTTTATTCAAAATATGTTCGGAGATCACTGAATGTCTTGCAGATGTTGTGCCTCTCAGGGTACAACGGGATTTGTAGGATACTTTGAGGGGTCCGTTCGTCTTAGGAGTTAGGACTCCGAGTGTCGAGGGTGGTGAAAAGAACACTTTGGTCACAAGAGAAGAGTTTATTCCAACTCACGTGTACAATTCTTTGGTATGTCGAATCGCAGCGCGTCCTCACAGTAGATTAGATGTAATTACTTGTCGTCCTCGGTTCGGAATACGGCCCCGAGGAGTTAATCAGGCGCGCTTATATTACCCGAAAGTAGGTTTTGTTTTTCGGTTAATGTGTCGCATGTATGCAATCGGTTTTGCATCGTCTGCGTTTTGCGATCTCGAATGTGTCGCGATGTCTTAACGCGTGTATGCAATCGGTTGCGTTTTTGATTTCGAGACGCGCGCTATATCTTTTGAAATGCTGATTCTGCATTCTCTTTTGTGGGTTTTTAGGTCGTGGGTTTTTGGGTCATAGTGTTTACGGTTACAACACCCTTCCCCCGCGGAAAAAAGAAAACGGATCGAGTTTTCCTTTTCCCTATTCTTCACGTGGTGGGTTTTGTCTTCTATTTCTTCAGTACAATATTATGGCTATTATGCTTATAATAAGAATGGCTGTGCCACCTGATATTGGATATATAACTTGTTTTTTTAAAAACGGGTTGACGCTGACGTTGTCTAGATCTTCTGTTAGATCTTGTAGTCTCGAGCTTAAATCCTTTAATTCGGTAGGTGTGCTGTATTGGCGCGCGAGATTCGCGTAGATAGAGCGGTACACGAGCGAGATTGGAAAAGATCGGAGGCAGAGAGGAGAGAAACTTCAATAATCAAAGTGTCCGTATTGCAGTGTATTTTTCGTGTCCAGTATGACAAACAAGTGTTCTAAACAATACAAGTCGGCGGGTTCGGCAATTGCAAGTGCAACGTGCGCGTGAGCAGCGTATAGTTCGGCGACGGCGCGAAAAGAAAAAACTAATCGACAGCGATCTGCGAGCGCGAACGGTCTCGAGACGAGTGGGCAAACAGGAATGCGGAGTCAACGCAGGCGGCTGTATCCCTTCGACCTTCGAGAAGGTTCTCCCGTTAAGAGACCAATGATTTTTGGTCTTGTAACAATACATTAACGGATCGTCTCGAAAGTCGGGGGACAAAGCTGTTTATTGTTTTCCGCGCCTGTTTGCCCAGGCGAGCGAGTGTTTGAACGAGCGCGGTGACGTAAACGCGCACAGCTGATCGAAGCGCGCTGAAACGAGAGCGCGGGAGCGCGAGTGAGAGCGCGACCGGCGCGCGGGAGCGCGAGAGAGAGAACGACAAACGCGCGAAATCGCGGGAGAGAGTGACAGGCGC
This sequence comes from Prenolepis imparis, assembly GCF_030444845.1. Lineage (NCBI taxonomy): Eukaryota > Metazoa > Arthropoda > Insecta > Hymenoptera > Formicidae > Prenolepis > Prenolepis imparis. The sequence continues at coordinate 17,586,608 of NW_028141167.1, forward strand.
GCGGGACGGGCCGCGCGACACTCTCATTTATCACGCCGACTAATTCTCGCGAATGAATTCGCGACATCCCGCTCGCCTCGTCGACAGGTGGTCGACGATTGATCCCGCGACTCCCGCTCTCAAGGGGAGCGACTTTTCGGACCTATATTTTTCTCGCCTATTTTCCCGTTGTAAAAATTCGAGGATTATTAATTTGATGGAACTTAGTAATCTCAAACCAAGAGATACCGTTCCGAAAAAATTAGAATTAATTTTCGTGCTTGGCTCTTAGGCCGAATTTAAGAATCACATTTAGTTATTAAATACTGAGAGCCGATAAAAAATATTTCTTAATTTTAATTAAAATAGTTGTAAAATAGAATAAAAATGAAACGTACATATTCTAAAGCTTCTTTGTATAGAAAAATAAAAAGAGAAACAGCTGCATGTTTAGATTTATCACAAGATTGTTCCTTTAATAATGATAATTTATTACTAATATTAATAATAAAACTTCTGTGCTTAATGCAAACACAAAAAATGTAGAAGACTTAGAATATATTGATGATAATGATGAATCCAAGCAGGATGAATCACATTCTTTCCTTAATTCAGATTATAATTTATATGATTCGAGTAGCCAATTTTTTGATAATTCTGACATTAACTATAATCCTATAGATCCAATATATTTGAAACACATTGTAAAAGACAATATCCAAGATACTTTTATTAACAGACTGCGATCATGGGCAGTATCCAATAAAATTCCACATAACGCTTTAAGAAGTCTATTAAAATTATTACAATCAATACCAAATATTAATTTGCCTCAGGATCCTAGAACATTACTTTGTACTCCTCGACACATATTTTCCAAATCTGTAGCACCAGGAACTTATTCACATATTGGGATTAAAAATGCAGTTGAAAAACTTATTAATTTCTTAGATAACAAACCAGAAAAAATTAATTTATTAATTAATATTGATGGTTTGCCTCTGAGTAAAAGTTCCAACAGTCAAATATATCCTATTTTATGTTCATTAGCTGAGTATCCTCAATATGTATCTGTAATTGGAATATATCACGGTTATGAGAAACCTAATAATGCTAATGACTTTTTATCAGATTTTGTAGTAGAAGCTACAGAACTATCAGAACAAGGTTTTACATATAATAATTATAATATACCATTTTTAATCAAAGTATTTATTTGCGATGCTCCTGCAAAATCATTTATTACTCATTGCAAAGGCCATACTGGCTTCTTTTCATGTACTAAATGTATGCAGAAAGGAAAATATGTAAAAACAAGAGTTTCTTACCCTAAAATTAATTCTAAGAAAAGAACAGATGAAAATTTTCGTAGGAGAGCCCAACCTGAACATCATTTAGGAAAATCAATTTTAGAAAATATACCATTTGTTAATATGGTGAATAGTTTTCCTCTCGAATATATGCACTTAATATGTCTTGGTGTAGTAAAAAAGATTTTGAATATATGGCTTTTTGGACCTGCTGCACATAAATTATCAAAAGCAAACATAGAAGAAATTTCAAATTATCTTATTCTTATAAGATCTTGTCTTCCATCAGATTTTGTAAGAAAAACACGTTCTTTAAATGAATTTAAACGTTGGAAAGCAACTGAACTTAGATTTTTTTTATTATATTGTGGTGCAGTTATTTTAAAAAATATTTTGCCATTTGATAAATACTTACATTTTATAGCCTTACATGTTGCTATTAGAATTCTAATGAATGTTGAACTCTACACAAAATATCTAGATTATGCACAATCACTACTACAATATTTTATAAAACAATTTATAGTTATCTACGGAGAAGAGTATATTTCACACAATGTGCATGGCTTAAGTCATGTTGTTGATGATAGTAAGATTTTTGGAAATTTAGATTGTTACAGTGCATTCCCTTTTGAAAATTACTTACAATATTTTAAAAAATTAGTTAGAAAACCTGATGCTCCATTGATGCAAATTATAAATCGTATACAAAAATCACAAAATATATTTGTAACTAAACCACAAGAAAAAATACAACTGCAAGTAGAACAAGAACATTGTACAGGTCCTTTGCTAGCAGGAAATTTTTCTACTCAATATAAAAAGCTCACCATAAATAATATTTCACTTAGTATACGTTTTGGAGATAACTGTTGTTATCTAAAAGATAAAAGTATTCTATATTAATAGAAAATTTTGTTCAACAAGACAATAACTACTATGCAATTGGAAGGAAATTTATTAATAAAACATATTTTATTGATGAACCATTTAAATCTTCAATTTTGGATATATATTTAGTATACAACCTTAGTGAATTATTAATGTGGTCAGTGAAAGATATTTTGCATAAATTTGTGATACTTCCATATAATGATGTTCGTGTTGTGTTACCTCTTATTAATACATTTTCTTTATAATCTTTGTGTATTCTATGTGTACTATGTTAACTAAGTATAATTTGAATAGTATTGTTTAATAAATTATATGTATATTGCGTTTATAACTTTATGTATATAATATGTGTATATACTATGTATATATATATTTGTAGATTAAGATAACAGCGTGTAGAATAAAATCACAATGGAGTGGACTATAGTACATTTCATTGATAAAGATATGGTCGAAGCCATACCAAAAGTACCCAGATAGCAATGCCTGATGATCAGATTTCATCACGTCATGATCTTCTGATATAGATCGAAATGTGTTGTATGTCTTGTAATCATATTATGATGATAGGTATCATGAGCACAAGTTACATGCACATGATGAAAAATGTGAGCTCAGATATTAACGTTACTTCATTAACTCATGATAATCACATGCTGATTGCAATAATTAACTATTATGTATTATAAGTTATGTACGTTCAGTATAGTAGTAATACTAGGCCGGTTCTAACTCAGAGGCAATGAGGGGGGGTGAGGGGCGAGGGGAACCCAGGGCGCGGGGGGATGACGTCACGCGGGGAGGGGGAATGACGTCACGCGGGGAGGGGGATGACGTCACGCGGGGAGGGGAAATGACGTCACGCGGGGAGGAGGTGACGTCACGCGGGGAGGAGGTGGCGTCCGCGGCGAGGGGGAAGCGTCCGCGATTTTGGTGCCTGGTCCGCGAGGGGTCCGCGGGGAGGGGGAGGCGTCCGCGAGGTTTGGGCCCGCGAGGGGGCCGCGGGGAGGGGGAAGCGTCTGCGATTTTAGGGTCCGCGAGGGGTTCGCGGGGAGGGGACCGTCCGCGATTTTAGGGTCCGCGAGAGGTCCGCGGGGAGGGGGAGGCGTCCGCGAAAGACCGCATGAAGCTTTGTGGGTGAGGGGTCTGCGGGGAGAGGGGAATCCGCGAAAGACCGCATGAAACTTTTTGGGTAAGGGGTCCGCGGGGAGAGAGGAATGTGAAGGATAGCGCGAGGCGAACGCGAGAGAGATATCACAAGAGCGAGACAGAGACGTTCGCGAAAGAGAGATAGCGGTAGCGAGATGATGCGGCGATTGAGAGCGCGAGGTGTTGCAGCGAGGCGTATATGCAAGAGCGAGAGAGATAGCGCGAGATGACGAGAGGTAGCGAGATGACGCGAAGGAGAGCGCGAGAGCTGATGCAGCGAAGGAGAGCGCGAGGTGCACGCGAGAGAGATATCACAAGAGCGAGAGAGAGATGTTGCGAGACGATGCGGCGATGGAGAGCGCGAGAGCTGATGCAGCGAACGAGAGCGCGAGAGGCGGACGCGAGAGAGACTTTTTTTTAATAATATTTTTTTTAAATTAATATTTTTAGGATGAGGAAGGGGAGAAGATCTAATCTAAAATAAACTATATATTTTTAATATTTAAAATAATTTTTATTATATAACTATGTGTGTGTGTGTGTATATTTTACAAAATGTTTGTGTATGTATGTGTGTGTGTGTGTGTGTGTGTGTGTGTGAATTTAAAATTTAAAATATAATAATATATAAAATATAAAATATAAAAGATAATATAAAATATAATATAAAATATAAAATATAATATAAAATGTAAAAAAGTATATAAAATTTACTGCAGCGCGATGGTGGCTGCGAGAAGCGGCGGGGACTGCTGGGCGGGGACTGCTGCATAACAGAAAATGTTATTAAGAATTTATAATTAATAGATAATTTGATTTATATTTAATTTAATTTAATTTAATTTAATTTATAACTTACATGATAATCTCAGCCTTTTGACGTCAGATTTATTGGACGCGTAAATATTAGTCCACCCAATGGAACCTCTTCCAAAAAACGCCATGATGAAGCTTGCGCTTTTTTGGAGAACAATATAGGGGATATGTCATAAAACACGAATGCTTGCAAGAACAGGCATTCAATGTTTTCTTTTCATGATCTCGTAAAAACTGATGCAACGATTTTGCATTAGGACTTCGTTGACCAATTTCACGATTTTTTAACAACTTCACTACCGAAGTTACTGGCTCAACTTTATATCTTAATGCCTTTTCACGCTCCATTTCAACGTCTGATATATCATCAACGTTTGATATATCATCAATCACTATCATCTCACCATCATTCACCACATCATCATCATCCACCACATCTTCTCTATCCATCACAACTTCTCTAACCATTTTACGTTCAAGACTATCAGAAACTTTATGATGGGACACATATTATAATGTTGCTCCCCTCTTGATTTTAATTCTACATCTCTCTTCATCTCTCTGTTCTAACTGGAGTATCATCTAACTCATCATTTTTTGAAGAGTTTTGCTGATAATGCATGTGCACATCATACTATTCATATACATACTATTCATATACATATAGAACAGGGGCGGGAAAGAAATAATTAAACACACAGTTTAACAGTAAAATAATTTATTTGTTGCAAGCATTATAAATAATTTCATTTATAGCACAAGTTATCAATTCACAATCTATAAGTGATTCGCTATTAAACATATTACTATCACGTATCACCTTTGCGGCATTGCTCACATCGCGGATATTATCACATTGTAAAATATTTACAAATTGTTTAAATTTTTCATTAACACTATGAGTATTCTCACACAGCCAGGAATACATATGATCAATACATTTGTCGAAATCGAATAAATGTAGTAACGTTGATGGTTTCATGTACAAAGAATTATCAGATGAAGTAATTTTTATAATTTTTGAAGTATACATGTTAACCGCTTTGAGTGTTAGATCACTAATCCATAGCGGAGTTTCAGTTAGCTGCTCAATGTTTGCTCGTTTCCGCATTAGAGATTTCCATGTTTCAATGGGTAATATTATTTGATTGCCTCGATTATCACCGAGAGCCAATTCCACATAGGATATTATTCCGACGCTGATTCCTATTTCCAAATATTTATAGGATGTTGCGGTTAGAGCATATCTTCGCCCAAGTATACGAGTCGCACGCTGAATGCTATAAAAATAATTAGAACAATATTTCAAAAATTATTTAAAAATCATTATTTAACAACAAAAAAAAAGAATCGAAACTTACTTGTCACTTGTATTCTTAGACATTTTTTGTTTTGGAACGTAATAATTCATGCTGGCGGAGTACATTTTTAAAAGAACCTTTCACATAAGTGATTGATACAATACTAAATCATTATTACAAGTTTTTATTGATACAAAGCAATGGGGTGGGGATTATTGCTGACACAAAAATATTTTTAACCAATCATCAAAGCGCCGATGCACGATTGCTATGACATCATCCTCAATGAAATATTAAATGTAAAATAATGCAACATATCCAAAATTTCAAGCGTCAATGTACGACTGCTATGACATCATCCTCAATGAAATATTAAATGTAAAATAATGCAACATATTCAAAATTTCAAGCGCCGATGCATGACTGCTATGACATCATCCTCAATGAAATATTAAATATAAAATAATGCAACATATCCAAAATTTCAAGCGTCAATGTACGACTGCTATGACATCATCCTCAATGAAATATTAAATGTAAAATAATGCAACATATTCAAAATTTCAAGCGTCAATGTACGGCTGCTATGATATCATCCCCAGGTGTTCAAAACATATGTAACAAAATCACAAGAAAATGCAACATAATTAAAATTTTCGAGCGCCAATGTACGGCCGCTCTCATCTTGAGATGAATCTCGCGAAATGTGCAAAAAATGTATCAATTTCAAGGTCGATACATCATTCGTACGTAACAAAATCACAAAGTGCAACATACTCGAGTGCCAATGATCTCTACGATTAAATAAAAATGATGGTAAAGAGGCATACTATGTCAATATCTTTGTCAGAGGTTCAAGAAGTACATCTCAAGTAAAGAAATATGGCACAATTGGAAGCAAGTTTGTTGGAGCAATCCGCAAGGGTGAATTCGGTGGAAGAATATATTGTGTGGGAGCAGCAATGTGACGAATACATCGAATCACTGGAAGAACAAAGTCGAATAAAACGTCCACGATTACCGATCGGAGTTCGACAATCGCTTGTCTCCCAAATCGCGCGTCTCGAAGGGTTGAAGAATTCGGTACGCAGACGTTTTATACACGCAGGTACTGGAAGCAGTTCGCGAGACGTCGGACTCATATGGCGAGAGATTGATACGGCGTTCGAGAGCCGCATCTTGACTGGTGCGGTGATAAACAGCAATCACATCGAACCTCGTCAATTTCTAGAGGAGGCCAAAGACATTGTGATCGGACACGTGCAAAAAGTGTTGCAAAAACACACTAGTGTGAAAGTGAACATTATGTTTAATGGTGAGTTTGTGTCGGGTGATAAACGCGCTAATAAAACTATCAATACGAAAAACTGTGAAATCTTTCGCACGTCTGATTTGTGCGAATGGTACGATCAACGCGCTATGGAGACCACGCTAGCATCTCTCGAAGAGTTTCAAGAACATGATAGTGGTTGGGCAGTGTCGCGAATAATCAATTTAATTGTAAATATAAACAAGTATAATCCAATGCGTGCGGGATGTCACATTAAATTACCGCGAGAAATAATGATGAAAAGAGCAGTGATTAACGTGAAATCAAAAGACACTGCATGTTTTGCGTAGGCTGTGGTCGCTGCACTGTATCCCGCTGAAAGAGACGCGGATCGCAAATCTATGTATCCACATTACACAACAGTGCTGAATCTCCAGGACATTGAGTTTCCGATGACGTTGAACCAAATTAAAAAATTTGAACATCATAATGACATTTCGATAAATGTGTACAGTATCGAAGAAAAGAACATTGTCCCGATACGTCTCTCGGAGGAAAAGAAAGACACATCAACTTGTTGTACATGCAAGACAGCAATAGCGTTGAACATTTCGCCTGGATAAAGAATCTATCCCGGCTTGTCAGCTCGCAATTGAGCAAACATGGCCACAAGACATATATCTGTGATCGGTATGTATATTTATTGCAAATTATATATTAAACAATCATAAAATAATTATAAAGTGTTTATAATTGCTATTATCTTTTACAGATGCTTGCATTATTTCGGGTCTGAGGACAAGTTGCAGACACATATGGTAGACTGCGGAGAGATGAATGACTGCGCTATCCGGTTACCGAGCGATAAGGACAAGTGGCTCGCGTTCAACAACTTTAATCGCAAAGAACGACTTCCTTTTGTCGTATACGCAGACCTCGAATGTGTGCTGACAAAGACGAATAAGAAGGAAGAAGAAAAGAATTTATACCAACATCACCAAGTATTTAGTATAGCATATTATGTACATTGCTTATATGACGATTCGTTATCCGAGTATTATTCTCGCCGTAGTGTAGATTGCATTTCGTGATTTTCCGAACAACTTAAAAATTTAGCGATACGCGTAACGAATATTTTAGCAACTAACGTCCCCATGGTAAATTTAACATCTGACGTGTGGGAAAAATTTCATAGCGCGACGCATTGTCATATATGTGAGAAACCATTCATACAAGATGACGATACACGCGTACGCGATCATTACCATCTGACCGGGCGGTACAGAGGTCCCGCGCACTCAAATTGTAATCTAAATTATAAAGAATCTTTTTGTATTCCGATAGTTTTTCACAATTTATCAAGTTATGACACACATTTCATTATCGAGGATATAGCTACAGCGTTTGAAGGGAGCATTGAATTACTTCCGATAACTAAAGAAAAATATATATCATTCACAAAAACTGTCAATAGTACCAACGATGACAAAGATTGGAAAGCTTGCATAAAATTACGATTCATCGATTCATATAAATCTCTCACGACAAGTCTCGATAAATTGACATCTTTTTTTTTGGATAAAGACAAACTCAAAATTGTACATTCGGAATTTCAAAATTTACCGATTGAAAATTTCAATCTATTAACACGGAAGGGCGTCTTTCCGTACGAATATATAGACTGTGTCGACAAGTTGCAAGATACGTGTTTACCGCCGCGCGAATCATTCTACAGTTCCTTGACCGGTGACACAGTATCCGAGAGCGATTACGCGCACGCCGAGAACGTCTGGAACCGATTCTCCCTTCGAACGCTAGGCGAATATAGCGACTTATATTTAAAAATTGATGTTTTGTTATTAGCAGATATTTTTGAAAATTTTCGCGATAGTTGTATCAAAAGCTATGGACTCGACCCCGCGTATTATCATACTCTTCCCGGGTATACATGGGACGCCATGTTAAAACATACAAATATTACGTTCGAATTGCTAACCGATATCGACATGGTTATGTTTATCGAACGTGGTATACGCGGCGGTCTAAGTCAATGTTCCAACAGATACGCTCATGCTAATAACAAGTACATGCAGTCGTACGATCCATCGAAACCATCATCATATCTCATGTATTTTGATGTAAATAATTTATACAGATGGGCAATGTGCCAACCATTGCCATATGCAGATTTTCGATGGGTCGACGACGTATCTAATTTCAACATCTCGTCAATAGCGCTCGATTCGCATACATGCTATATCCTCGAAGTAGATTTAAAGTATCCATAACATCTTCACGACACGCACACTGACCTACCGTTTTGCCCGACACATGACAAACCGCCCGGCAAGCGGGAAGATAAGCTTCTCGCAACGCTATATGATAAGAAGCGTTATGTCATACACTACCGCAACCTGCAGCAATGTATGCGACACGGCCTTCACTTTACAAAAATACATCGCGTATTACAATTCACTCAATCTCCATGGGTCCGAAATTATATCGAACTTAATACAAAATTTCGAACACACGCGAAAAATGATTTTGAAAAAAAAATTTATACAAATTAATGAATAATGCGGTATTTGGCAAGACGATGGAAAATGTGCATAATCATGTCGATGTAAAATTCATCACACATTGGGATGGACGATACGGTGCAGAGGCAATGATTGCGAAACCAAATTTTCACAGTAGAAGCATTTTTTCTGAAAATCTAATCGCTGTCGAATTACGCAAACTCGAGGTAAAATTTTATAAACCAATCAATGTCGGCATGTGCGTACTCGACATCTCCAAAACGTGTTTATACGAATTTCATCACGAGTACATGTCACCGCTGTATCGTGACAGATGCCGGGTAATGTATACCGACACAGACAGCCTAATATATCACATTGAATGCGAAGATGTATATGAGAATATGAAGCGCGACGTGAGCAAATTTGATACGAGCGATTACGCTGTGGACAATGCGTACGGTATACTGCTCGTGAATAAAAAGGTACCCGGTCTAATGAAAGATGAAAACAACGGCGCGATAATGACCGAATTTGTAGGGCTTAGAGCAAAAATGTATGCCTTGCGAGTGGATGGCAAGAAAGATACCAAAAAAAAAGTAAAAGGTATCAAGAGTAACGTCGTCGCGAGAACGATAACGTTTGACGATTATACACGGTGTTTGAATGATGATATTGAAATGACACGTAGTCAGTCTTGTATAAGATCGAAATTGCACGAAGTATACACCATTCGCGAGACAAAAATTGCTCTAAGTCCGTACGACGACAAGCGGTATATCATACCTGAAACCACTGATACATTACCGCGGACATTATAAAATACTATTGTAAATAATAGATATATATTTGTTGTAAATATGTATATTTTGTAAAATATGTAGAAACTGTATATTGTATGTATGTATATTATATGTATATTAGTATGTATACCATGTAAAAAATAAAATTGTATTATTTATAAAGATTATGCGTTAGATGTTTTTACAATATATTATTTGTAAAATAAACAGTGTACAGATATTTTAAATAAATGTTTATAATACATTATTTTTATGTATCCATGAGTTGTGTGATTTATCCAGTCCCAACCATTTCACATAAACATCATCGCCTTGATCGAGGTACGAACGTGGTTCGAAAGTGGTTCGAAGGTGATTGATCGAGGTACGAACGTGGTTCGAAAGTGATTCGAAGGTGATTGATCGAAGTACGAACGTGGTTCGAAAGTGGTTCGAAGGTGGTTGATCGAGGTACGAATGTGGTTCGAAAGTAGTTCGAAGGTGGTTGATCGAGGTACGAACGTGGTTCGAAAGTGGTTCGAAGGTGATTGATCGAGGTACGAACGTGGTTCGAAAGTGGTTCGAAGGTGGTTGATCGAGGTACGAACGTGGTTCGAAAGTGGTTCGAAGGTGGTTGATCGAGGTACGAACGTGGTTCGAAAGTGGTTCGAAGGTGGTTGATCGATGTACGAACGTGGTTCGAAAGTGGTTCGAAGGTGGTTATCGATCAACCATTTTACATTTAATATTTCATTGAGGATGATGTCATAGCAATCGTGCATCGGCGCTTTGATGATTGGTTAAAAATATTTTTGTGTCAGCAATAATCCCCACCCCATTGCTTTGTATCAATAAAAACTTGTAATAATGATTTAGTATTGTATCAATCACTTATGTGAAAGGTTCTTTTAAAAATGTACTCCGCCAGCATGAATTATTACGTTCCAAAACAAAAAATGTCTAAGAATACAAGTGACAAGTAAGTTTCGATTCTTTTTTTTTGTTGTTAAATAATGATTTTTAAATAATTTTTGAAATATTGTTCTAATTATTTTTATAGCATTCAGCGTGCGACTCGTATACTTGGGCGAAGATATGCTCTAACCGCAACATCCTATAAATATTTGGAAATAGGAATCAGCGTCGGAATAATATCCTATGTGGAATTGGCTCTCGGTGATAATCGAGGCAATCAAATAATATTACCCATTGAAACATGGAAATCTCTAATGCGGAAACGAGCAAACATTGAGCAGCTAACTGAAACTCCGCTATGGATTAGTGATCTAACACTCAAAGCGGTTAACATGTATACTTCAAAAATTATAAAAATTACTTCATCTGATAATTCTTTGTACATGAAACCATCAACGTTACTACATTTATTCGATTTCGACAAATGTATTGATCATATGTATTCCTGGCTGTGTGAGAATACTCATAGTGTTAATGAAAAATTTAAACAATTTGTAAATATTTTACAATGTGATAATATCCGCGATGTGAGCAATGCCGCAAAGGTGATACGTGATAGTAATATGTTTAATAGCGAATCACTTATAGATTGTGAATTGATAACTTGTGCTATAAATGAAATTATTTATAATGCTTGCAACAAATAAATTATTTTACTGTTAAACTGTGTGTTTAATTATTTCTTTCCCGCCCCTGTTCTATATGTATATGAATAGTATGTATATGAATAGTATGATGTGCACATGCATTATCAGCAAAACTCTTCAAAAAATGATGAGTTAGATGATACTCCAGTTAGAACAGAGAGATGAAGAGAGATGTAGAATTAAAATCAAGAGGGGAGCAACATTATAATATGTGTCCCATCATAAAGTTTCTGATAGTCTTGAACGTAAAATGGTTAGAGAAGTTGTGATGGATAGAGAAGATGTGGTGGATGATGATGATGTGGTGAATGATGGTGAGATGATAGTGATTGATGATATATCAAACGTTGATGATATATCAGACGTTGAAATGGAGCGTGAAAAGGCATTAAGATATAAAGTTGAGCCAGTAACTTCGGTAGTGAAGTTGTTAAAAAATCGTGAAATTGGTCAACGAAGTCCTAATGCAAAATCGTTGCATCAGTTTTTACGAGATCATGAAAAGAAAACATTGAATGCCTGTTCTTGCAAGCATTCGTGTTTTATGACATATCCCCTATATTGTTCTCCAAAAAAGCGCAAGCTTCATCATGGCGTTTTTTGGAAGAGGTTCCATTGGGTGGACTAATATTTACGCGTCCAATAAATCTGACGTCAAAAGGCTGAGATTATCATGTAAGTTATAAATTAAATTAAATTAAATTAAATTAAATATAAATCAAATTATCTATTAATTATAAATTCTTAATAACATTTTCTGTTATGCAGCAGTCCCCGCCCAGCAGTCCCCGCCGCTTCTCGCAGCCACCATCGCGCTGCAGTAAATTTTATATACTTTTTTACATTTTATATTATGTGCGCGACGGAACGAGGAGAGTGACGGAGAAAAATCCGGAGCAAAATAATTTAAGTAACGGCGAGACGTATAACAAACAATTAACTATTATATTTCACACACAAAATTTAGTTGTAGAGTACAGGTTAGCAAACAGTAAGTAAACAGAGAGAGCCAAAACCGCGAGCAACGGCCGAGAGAAAATTAAGGAAAAGACTAGCGATCCTTCCTTTCTTCCCTTTATCGATTGACACTCTTTATGATTCGAAGTCTAAGCGCGAAGAAGGCACTGCGGTCTCTCGAGGAGGTTTATATAGCATTGTTGTTCTCGAACATTCTGGTTTGTTCTCGCTTGTTATTTTGAGAAGGAGTCAGAACGTGCGGAATTTAGATACAAGTGTATTGTCAACACAGCTGTTTTGTTTTTAATTTCGTCTCCTCTCGAGTGACCGCGGCCGTTATCTGTTTTTCCCGCTTTAAGAACAGATATCGCACGTATTGGTGGGAGTTGATTGGTAGTGGCGCGGGGCGATCGCGGAGCCCAAGCGGCCGCGCGTGAATTTGAAATGGTTACTTATTCTAATTAATTTAGAATGGCGCCCTTTCTCCTTTCCGCAGTCTATCCTGATTTTCGAGCGCATGTTCTCGAACATTCCGGCCGCCTTGCAGGGTTCCACCTGCAATAAACTCTAGTTTGTAATCGCATTACTAGGCGCGAGCGGAATCCCGCGACGAATTGCGAGTCGCGTTGTAAGATCCCGCCTCGCGTACGTGAGGGCGTAAGTATAGCGCGTAGTTCTGTTAGGCGGCGCTACCCATTGATTCTCGCGGTCGATCAGCTGTTCGCGGTGTGAAGTCGGGAGCTTCGATCCCGTGGTTAGTGTTGGCGTAATGAATGGTGTAAGTAACGTGTTGTGCGGAGGGCGGAATCCGGTGTCGTTAAGGAGTCTCCCGAAATAACGCGATAGAGGTAGGTGTAAATTCATTCGGCGGATGGTGCTGCAACAACGTAAGTAAGCAACAATACACAACTGGAGAGCATACAAGCGTAGTCAACGTTACTTATGAGAGTGGCTTTAGTTTGTGAGCGCAGGTTCGTCGGTGCCGGGGAGAAAGACGAGTTTAGTCACTGGACGTGTTAGAGTTGCGGTTGCAGTGCGAATTTTGACGACCCGCACGTGACTGTCGGCGCCCGGATGCAGTTTAGAGATGCGCGCGAGGGGCCACTTTGTGGGACGCGTCAGCTCGTTATGCACCAGGCAGAGGTCCCCGACACGTGGCTCTCGGTTGACTCGGGACCACTTCGGCCGATGGGCCAGAGTGTGTAAGTATTCCCTGGACCACCTGTGCCAGAAATGATCCCTCATCTGCTGCAGCATTTGCCACCGAGAGAGGCGAGAGGTTGGCTCGTCGACGAGGAAAGACTCAGGGACGGCGTTGAGGGCGGAGCCGATTAGCAGGTGTCCAGGGGTCAGTGCCCTGATATCCTCCGAATCGTCGGATAACGGTTGGAGAGGACGCGAATTAAGGCACGCCTCGATCTGGGTAAGCAGAGTGACCATTTCCTCGTAGGTGAGGGTGGCGTCACCGATTACGTGACGTAGATGGAATTTCATAGATTTCACAGCTGCTTCCCAGATTCCGCCGAAGTTCGGCGCAGCTGGAGGGTTGAAGTGCCATTGAATCCGTTCCTGAGCTGCGAGGGCTGCGACACGCTGTCCTTCTTGACTGGCGGCGGAGAACAACTCCTTGAGTTTGGCATCGGCTCCGACGAAATTCGTTCCACAATCGCTGTACAATGTACGGCACAGGCCTCGTCGGGCGATGAACCGCCGCAAGGCGGCTAAGAAGGCGTCCGAGGTGTAGTCCGAGACTGCGTCGAGATGGACTGCCCTGGAACTCAAGCACACAAATACCGCGATGAACGCTTTGATGGATTTGTGGCCGCGACCCTTGCTGATGCGCAACCAAACGGGACCAGCGTAGTCGACGCCCGTGTTCACAAACGGCCGGCCTGGTGTTACCCGTGGAGCCGGGAGGTCGCCCATGGGGGGCTGAGAGATCGCCGCTCGCCATCGCAAGCACGTTATACATCGGTGGATGTAGCCTTTAACTAGAGCACGACCGCGGGGAATCCAATATTCCTGACGGATCGAGCAGAGGGTCAGCTGGGTGCCGCCGTGCAAGGTCCTCCGATGGTGATGGTCGATGATGAGGTGAGTATAGCGGGAGGAACCGGGTAGGATAGCTGGATGAGCAGCGTCGTACGGTATCCTAGCGTGTCGGAGCCGCCCGCCGACGCGAAGAACGCCCGCCCCATCCAGGAACGGGTTTAACTTGATGATTGAACTTCACGAGGGTAACGGCTTCCCTCTGTGCAAAGCTGATAACTCTTCCTTGTACCCTTTAGCTTGAACGAGGCGTAGCCAAAGGTCTCGGGCGTCGTCGAGCTCGTCAGCGCCCAGCACACCGCTGTTGGTGGATATGGGTCGTGGAAGACGGTGTCCTCGCAGCCATCGGCAGCACCAAGATGTTACGAGGAGCAGTCGTTGCAAAGAGGAGTATCGGAGTAGCAGCTCCGGCTCGTCGTCTCCTGGGTCGATGACCGCGGCGGCGTGGGTGCGGATGCGTCTTTCGGGAAGCTCGACGTCACCGGAATCCTCTCCGAAGACAGTCCAAGGGCCTCTCTCCGACCGGAGCCAAGGGGGCCCCTGCCACCATAGCGGGTGGTCCACCAGGTCTGCAGGGAATATCCCACGAGAAGCGCAGTCGGCGGGGTTGTCGCGGCCTGGTACGTGATGCCATAGGGCGTCCGGTAGCGATGTTTGGATTTCGCTCACCCGGTTAGCCACGTATGTTCCCCATGAAGACGGATGTCCGCGGATCCAACCAAGCGTGACCGTGGAGTCGGACCATAGGTGGAGTGGCGCTTTCTCGGCATCGATGAGCGGCAGTGCACGGCTAACTAGCCGGACTAGGAGAGTAGCAGCAGACAGTTCCAGTCGAGGTAAAGAAATTTGTTTCAATGGTGCGACCTTAGTCTTCGCGGCGACCAGGGTGACCTCGATCTCTCCCTCCTTTTCTGTTAGTAGGTACACTACCGCAGCGTATGCTCGAATCGAGGCGTCGGCGAATCCGTGGACTTCCAGTCGACAATCAGTTGCTCCGCCGCCCATCCACCGGGGAACTTGAAGTTTCTCTAGCCGGGGCAGCTCTTCTTGGAACCGCTGCCACTGTCGGACATCGGCATCTGGGAGGGGAGAGTCCCAATCGATTCCGAGCAGCCAGGTCGACTGGATTAAGATTTTAGCGAGCACCGTTGCAGGAGCAAGCCACCCGAGAGGGTCGAATAGTTTGGCCGTCAACGAGAGAACCGACCGCTTGGAGACGGTGGGAATGGCAATCTGCCTCGTGGAGAAGGAGAAGAGGTCGTCGCAAGATTGCCAGCGCAGTCCCAGTGTAGCGTGACTTTCTCCCGGCTGCCACCATCTAGACTCCCGCTGAAGACAATCCTCCGCAGGCAGATCCTCTAGCAGTTGGTTGTGGTTCGCTGACCATTTCTTGAGCGGGAAGCCACCCGCCCTGCAGATCCGCACAAGTTGCCGCTGAATCTCCTTGGCTCCCGTTAAGGTTTCGGCACCCGTCAAGATGTCATCCATGTAGACGTCCGAGCGGAGAACGGCGGCGCCTTGGGGATAAAGATGGCTTTCGTCATCGGCGAGTTGGTGCAGCGTGCGTATCGCTAGATACGGGGCGCAAGATAAACCGTAAGTAACGGTGTTCAGCCAATATTCCTTCGTCTCTTCACTATCAGTCTCTCGCCATAGTATTCTCTGCAGGTTCCGATCTTCCGGATGTACGATGATCTGGCGGTACATCTTTTCGATATCGGTCGCAAAGACATACCGGTACCGTCGCCACTTGAGTAAGATGTTGGCCATGACTGGAAGTAGGTTGGGTCCTGTACTCAGGAATTTATTGAGAGTATCCTCGTTCGGCAAGGAGCTCGAGCCGTTGAAAACTACTCTGAGTTTCGTGGAAGCGCTGCCCTCGCGTAAGACGCCGTGGTGAGGCAGATAACAGGCTCGTAGCGACTGGTCAGCGGATGGAAGTGGAGCCTGCGTCATATGCCCCAGGTCCAAATACTGTTGCATGAACTCAGTGTACAGGCGACGGAATGCACTTTCTTTCTCAAGCTTTTTCGTGATGTGTTGCAGGACGCGACACGCGGCACGGCGTGTCCCGGAGAGATCAGGTAATGGCTCGAGCGTCGGGAGGCGCACGATGTACCGTCCATCAGGCGCCCGAGAGTGAGTGCGTCGGAAGTAGTTCTCGCAGTCAAGGTCCGCCTTGGAGAAGAGCGGAGCTGGGCGTTGAATCTCTTCCTGGTCCCAGAATTGGCGCACTAAGGCAGCGAGGTCCTCTTCAACTCGGCACTGGTGAGTGGTGATGTGGTGTCCCGTCGTTGTCTCGCCAACGGTACCCGAGAGGATCCATCCCAGTGACGTTTGTTGAGCTATAGGCTCCTGAGGACCTCCTTTTCGTAGACCTTGGCAGAGGATGACGGCGTAAACTTCGGCGCCCAGGAGTACGTCGACTAGGTCCGCTGAGCAGTAATCTGGGTCCGCGAGCGCCAGACCCTGAAGATGCGGCCAAGTCTGAGCACGGTCGTTGCATCCACCGGCGTATACCGTGAGCTTCGGCAGTACGAGCGCAGCGACGGAGAGTGAAGAGCTTCCACACCGAGATTGGACGGTGAGTGTTACCCGACCCTTTGAAACCCCTGACCTTGACCCGCCGACGCCGAATACTGCGACGGATGCTGAGGAGCGAGGCAGCTTTAACCATTGAGCGAGTCGCTCCGACACAATTGACGACTCCGATTCTTGGTCGACGAGGGCGCGAACGGGATGCCAAGCCCCGTGACGATCGGCGATGCGGACGCGAGCCGTGGCCAGAAGCACGGTCCCTGTGTCGGAGATTGGTCGTAGCGCGACGTGTGAAGTTTTAGCAGTCTCGTGGTCGCGGAACGCGTCGTGGAGTGAAGAGTGATGACGGCCCCCGCAAGCTGAGCAATTCTTTTTCGAAGCACACTCGCTCGTCTTGTGTTGTCCGAGGCAGTTCGCGCACAGATTATGGTCCACCACATGCCGTTTACGCTCAGTTGCCGTTTTTCTTTTGTACTCCTCGCAAAACATGATAAAATGATCAGCTTGACAGATGGACCAGCGCCCGCGTCCACTTTCCGTCTTTGCCTCTTGCTTGCGCGCGTGATGACTTCGCGTTGCTTTTGCATAGCCATTTCCGCTCCCGGTTTTGCTTGCGGCACTGTCGGGTTTCACGGGAAGCATCGACTCCAGCGTGTGCAATCGCCGGTCGAGAAATTGCTCCAGTGTCGTGTAAGTCGGCGGCTCGGTTGAGTCACTGATCGACCTCTCCCACTCGCGGCGAGAGCGAGTATCGAGAAGGTCGACGGCGAGATAGACGAATAAATCCTCACAGTTGTTCATTGGCCGACGGATGCTCTCCAGCGAGCTAACGGTGGACTTAATGCCGTGGAAAATCTTCCTCAGTTCGGCTGCGGACTCGACCTTCATCTTAGGTAACGCGAGGAAGTTAGCTAGGTACGCGCGGATTAATAGGCGCTTATTTTCGTAATAGCCGCTCAGAGTCAGCCAGGCTCGTTCGTAGTTAGCTTCTGTGGTGGATAGGTTGCGGATGAGGAGATCCGCCTCGCCCTTCACGCAGCTTTTTAAATAGTGTAACTTCTCCACAGGTTTCGTTGACGTGTCTCGACCGATGAGTGATTGGAACAAGTCTCTGAAGGCTGGCCAGTCCTCATATTTACCAGTGAACGTCGGCAGCTGGATACGAGGGAGCGTGGTGCGTGGAGGCGAGGAGTTCGTAGCCGTTGACGACGACGTGGAAGCCGAGCTCCTTATCCTGTAGGCTTCTCTTCAAATCCAGTAACATACCTTTGTTCAGGAGATACGCTTCCTCCGCCAGCGCAGGTATGTCTTGTTGCATGTAAACGTCATTCGTGATTGCAGCCAGGTGATCCAATAGCTCGTCGTTTTGCGCGTCGAATTTGGACCATTGTCTCTTAAGGTTCTGTATCCGTGCCTCGACTACTCCCAGGGTCAGCTTAGCGGAGCCCAGCTTCATCATATTCTCGTATGTGCGCGAGATTTTCCCGTAGAGTGCGGTGGCAGCCGCCACAATCGCTTTAACTTCCGGATCCATTTCACTTTGGTTTCAGCAGAATGCACTCCGAAGCACTGAGGACACTCACCCCGGTCCCGTCTGCACGGCGCAAGAACGCTGATCGCGAGAAAATATCCGGCTCGAAGGACCACTTTTTAATGTGCGCGACGGAACGAGGAGAGTGACGGAGAAAAATCCGGAGCAAAATAATTTAAGTAACGGCGAGACGTATAACAAACAATTAACTATTGTATTTCACACACAAAATTTAGTTGTAGAGTACAGGTTTGCAAACAGTAAGTAAACAGAGAGAGCCAAAACCGCGAGCAACGGCCGAGAGAAAATTAAGGAAAAGACTAGCGATCCTTCCTTTCTTCCCTTTATCGATTGACACTCTTTATGATTCGAAGTCTAAGCGCGAAGAAGGCACCGCGGTCTCTCGAGGGGGTTTATATAGCATTGTTGTTCTCGAACATTCTGGTTTGTTCTCGCTTGTTATTTTGAGAAGGAGTCAGAACGTGCGGAATTGATTTAGATACAAGTGTATTGTCAACACAGCTGTTTTGTTTTTAATTTCGTCTCCTCTCGAGTGACCGCGGCCGTTATCTGTTTTTCCCGCTTTAAGAACAGATATCGCACGTATTGGCGGGAGTTGATTGGTAGTGGCGCGGGGCGATCGCGGAGCCCACGCGGCCGCGCGTGAATTTGAAATGGTTACTTATTCTAATTAATTTAGAATGGCGCCCTTTCCCCTTTCCGCAGTCTATCCTGATTTTCGAGCGCATGTTCTCGAACATATTATATTTTATATTATATTTTATATTATCTTTTATATTTTATATTTTATATATTATTATATTTTAAATTTTAAATTCACACACACACACACACACACACACACATACACACACAAACATTTTGTAAAATATACACACACACACACACATAGTTATATAATAAAAATTATTTTAAATATTAAAAATATATAGTTTATTTTAGATTAGATCTTCTCCCCTTCCTCATCCTAAAAATATTAATTTAAAAAAAAATATTATTAAAAAAAAGTCTCTCTCGCGTCCGCCTCTCGCGCTCTCGTTCGCTGCATCAGCTCTCGCGCTCTCCATCGCCGCATCGTCTCGCAACATCTCTCTCTCGCTCTTGTGATATCTCTCTCGCGTGCACCTCGCGCTCTCCTTCGCTGCATCAGCTCTCGCGCTCTCCTTCGCGTCATCTCGCTACCTCTCGTCATCTCGCGCTATCTCTCTCGCTCTTGCATATACGCCTCGCTGCAACACCTCGCGCTCTCAATCGCCGCATCATCTCGCTACCGCTATCTCTCTTTCGCGAACGTCTCTCTCTCGCTCTTGTGATATCTCTCTCGCGTTCGCCTCGCGCTATCCTTCACATTCCTCTCTCCCCGCGGACCCCTTACCCAAAAAGTTTCATGCGGTCTTTCGCGGATTCCCCTCTCCCCGCAGACCCCTCACCCACAAAGCTTCATGCGGTCTTTCGCGGACGCCTCCCCCTCCCCGCGGACCTCTCGCGGACCCTAAAATCGCGGACGCTCCCCTCCCCGCGGACCCTTCGCGGATCCTAACCTCACGGACGCCTCCCCCTCCCCGCGGACCCCTCTCGGACCCTAAAATCGCAGACGCTTCCCCCTCCCCGCGGCCCCCTCGCGGACCCTAACCTCGCGGACGCCTCCCCCTCCCCGCGGACCCCTCGCGGACCAGGCACCAAAATCGCGGACGCTTCCCCCTCGCCGCGGACGCCACCCCCTCCCCGCGTGACGTCATTCCCCCTCCTCGCGTGACGTCATCCCCCCGCGCCCTGGGTTCCCCTCGCCCCTCGCCCCCCCCCCCCCTCATTGCCCCTGAGTTAGAACCGGCCTAGTATTACTACTCAGTATTTTCGTCATTATTATATATTATGGAGCTCAAGCAAATGATCTCCCTGATGTTTTTAGTCTAAACAAGCAAAAAAGAGAAACATTTTTAAATATATATATTTCCCAAACTGCAAATACTTTTTAAATATATATTTATTAAATGTGGATATTTTTAATATATATATATATATATATATATATATATATATATACTGAGAACGCATGTGCGTCTACTAATATATATATATTGTTACGTCCTCGGGACGGCTTTTGCGATATCTCGCAAAAAGGGGTTCACTCGCACTCACTCACTCACGCGCCCGAAATAAATAGACTCGCGTAATAAAACAAGGAACTTTAATATCACGACCCAATACAAAAAGACGATGAAATATAATAACGAATGCATATAATATGCGGAAAATGTACTAAGGTCTCGGAAGCGTCCGCACGATGCGACGGCTAGACCAAAAATCAATATGGCGCCGGAAAACATCCGCACGCCGGTTGTTAATAAACAACCCTCTAGCGATGATGCTCGGGGGAATGAAGGCGCTCAGGGGATGAAAACCAGGGACGTAACAATATGTATATACACTCACTCCAAAAAAAAGCGGTACACTTAAAATTTGGGAAAAAATTATCAAATTTGAATATCTCAGCGAAAAATCATCGTATCGAGATGATTAAAAAAGCATTTTAAAGAGGAGACTCTGTACTATCATATGCTTTTTATCCCATTGAGTTACGACATTTGACTCACGCCATGTGCTGTGGCGAACTTGGACCATTATTTTTCAATTTTGCATGCTCTCGTTTTGTCATCCGCCATTTTCAATAAATTTATCTCGCAACATTAAAATGAATAGATTCTTAAAGTAGAGATTCCAAGCTTCATTTTCGTTTTTTATAAACCTTTCTATCTGTATTATTTACAAAGTTATTGTCATTTGAAATTTGATAATTTTTTTCCAAATTTTAAGTGTACCGCTTTTTTTTGGAGTGAGTGTATATATACAGGATGTCCCAGAACTGGCGAAGAAGCTTTTAATGACAGATTCTTCATGAAATTCTAAGTCGAAAAGTTCTTTACAAAAATGTGATCCAATGAATAGAATTTGAATGGTGAGGCATTGAAGTTGACGTATGGGAGCGCATGAAATTCGCGCGGTCAGGAGCGTAACGGCCAAGCTCGGCACGGGTACAACTTATAACTCGTGTATCGCGCCGATGCGTGTTTATCGTTACTCTATAATATTCTGTTATTAATAATATGAATTAATTATTCTCATTAATAATAATATTTATCTTTATCAATTAATAATTTTGTGTACTTGACCTACTGGTTGAATATCCTTAAACTATTTGAAATTTTTTATATTCTTCTCTGAAACTTTATTTCAATATTACACTATTATTTAATTATTCATTAACTATTCATTTATTTTTTTCTATTTTTCAATATTTATTATTTACTCATTATTTATTAATTTCAGTTATTTGAGTAATTAATTAATTAATTGATAAAATTATGATTAATTTGTTATTTATTAATTTATTTTAAATTTGTCATTTGTTAAGTTAGTCTAATCAATATCTCGCATATCCCATAGTTTAAGGATATTCAACCAGTAGGTCAAGTACACAAAATTATTAATTGATAAAGATAAATATTATTATTAATGAGAATAATTAATTCATATTATTAATAACAGAATATTATAGAGTAACGATAAACACGCATCGGCGCGATACACGAGTTATAAGTTGTACCCGTGCCGAGCTTGGCCGTTACGCTCCTGACCGCGCGAATTTCATGCGCTCCCATACGTCAACTTCAATGCCTCACCATTCAAATTCTATTCATTGGATCACATTTTTGTAAAGAACTTTTCGATTTAGAATTTTATGAAGAATCTGTCATTAAAAGCTTCCTCGCCAGTTCTGGGACACCCTGTATATAGTATTTATATTTCTCGTATATTCTCAATTTTGGAGTATATACATAGAATGCGTATGTATAGCTAATATATATTAACTGATACATATGAATAGCGCCGGAAATTACGTATCTAATATGGCGTTTGCCATACGTTAATATCCGGAATTTTTGGCGGCACTAGCCTCTTTTCTACCGGCTGTAATCGCGCGTGTGTTTACGTGATTGTAATCGCAGGTAATCTTTTTTTTTTCTTTTCAATTATATTATAAAACATAAAAATATTAAAGATATTTTTGCATGAAAGACATTTTTTATAATATTTGTTACATATATTTGATAGTTTTTGATGAATCATTTAGAAATGCAAATTAACCTCAAAATTGTTAATTGCAAATTTGTGGTATTTTATCGTGAGCTTATATATATATTTGATTTTTATATTTAATATGAACTGTTATTCTTTTTTCATTTTTATTATATTTTATAGCCACACAGATAATAGTATTTTTTCCATGTAAGAAAATCAGTTTCAATACGTAAATTTTTGGAGCTGGCCTCTCTTCTACCGCCTCTGTAATTGTCGGCGTTGGCCTCTTATTATTATCTACCGCCTCTGCGTAATTGTTTGCTTACGACATTTTAATCACAGGTAATCTTTCTTTTCTTTTTTAAATTTAATATTATTAAACGTATGGTTAATGTAAAATGATTAGATATCAATACTTATATATAATTATTAGTTTTAAATTTGTTTATTGTTGCGGATCGCAGAGAGAGATTGATTGATTGATATTTATTAGCTTTCTCAGCTATTTGTAAAATACAAGTCTAATTTACATTAATTACAATATACTCCTTTAACTCTCGCTTAAACGCTTCCAGTTCTTCGATTCGTCTTATTTCAGCTGGTAAGGCATTGTACATTTTCACTCCCTCATAAAACATACTCTTCTGTGCACTCGTTGTCCTACGAAATTGTACCACAATGTCCCCAGCTTGCCGTGTCTGTCTTTCATTCTCATTTCCCACTATTGTTAACTTATTTCTTAATTGATCCGGTAACATATTCTTTAAAATCTTAAAGATAAATATACACACATTATAATTCAGCCTCTGTCTTATGGACATAAACTGCAGCGCTTGCAGCATACTCTCCACTTTGGTATATCTATCACATTGCAATATGACCCTCATGGCCCGGTTTTGCGCTTTTTGCAATTCATTCAGTTGTGTTTCTCCCATATCAATTAACAGCGTCGCACAATACTCAAAGTGAGGCGCTATGATTGACTTATATATAATACATCTAGTGTATGCCGATATGTAGTTACCTATTCTATTTAAAAAACTCACTTTTTTCCCTATTTTCTTTAGCATATAATCACAGTGGTCCTTAAATCTTAACCTATCGTCAATAATTATGCCTAGATATTTCATTCTTTCCACACGCTCTATCTCCGTTCCATCCAAACATTTCAGTGTAATGTTACCTCTCAGTTCTTTTCGTACACTTCGAACTATCATATATTTCGTTTTCCCTGCGTTCATTTTTAACTTATTTGTATTCATCCATCTTTCCACTGTAACAAATGCCATATTCATTTTTCTTTCTAATTCCGCACTACTCCCTCCAGTCACATACACTAGCGTATCGTCTGCAAACATTTTTATACTACATCCCTCCGGACAGATTTTAATTATATCGTTTATATATATTATAAATAACAAAGGTCCTAATACAGATCCCTGTGGTACTCCATATTCTGTGGCCAATAATGTAGACCATTCATTGTTAAATCGTACCTGCTGTGTTCTATTCTTTAAATATGATCTTAACCATTCTAAAGCTGTTCCTCTAATTCCGTATTGATATAATTTCTCTAACAGTCTTTCTCTATCTATCGTTTCAAATGCTCGCTTGAGATCCATGAAAATTACCCCCACCATTTTTGCCTCACTAACTACCAGTTTCCATTCGTCAATGACTGTTTGAATCGCTGTTTCACACGAATACTGTTTTCTAAAACCTGACTGATGTTCTGTTATAATACAGTTATCTTCTAAATACGCCTCAATTTGCTTTTTAACTACTAATTCTAATACTTTCTCGAATATTGGTAACATATTAATAGGCCTAAATTCACTTGCTTTTCTGGCTTTTTCTATTTTTGGAATCGGTATTATCGTAGACGTTTTCCAACCTTCTGGACAACAACCTTCCCTCAAAGAGTTATTTATTATATCAATAAATTCCTCTTTTATTACATAAAATACTGCTTTAAGTATATCACTAGTTAATCCCTCCTCCGTGCCTTTCTTTTTTGGTAGTTCCATAACAATTTTTTGTAAATGCTCTATTCTAATCATCTCAAAATTTTCCATTATTCCCTCACTTTCAATAACAAAAATAATTCTTTTACCTGGACTTCCTAACTTATCTCTACTTATAGATTTTACTATGTTCTCAATACTCTGTATATAATATAAATTAAATTTATTAGCTATATTGCACCCTTCAGTATTATCTAATATTTCAAAATCTATATTCTCTATTTTTTTTGTATCCGTTGGTTCGCCCCTTATTATTTCTTTTAAGGTTTTCCACATAGATGTCGGATTTCCCTTGTTATGATCTATCATATTTTCATAGTATTCTTTTTTCTTTGTCCTGATTAGTTTAACCACTGCATTTCTTTCGATTTTAAACTGTGACCAATTTTCATCCGTGTCATCATACAACGCTTTACTGTACGCCTCATCCCTTTTAGCCGCTGCTTCCCTTATTTCATCCGAAAACCACTTTTTCCCTTCCCATATTTTCGGAATTCTAAATTTTTTTCTAGGTGCTGTAGCATCCAACGCATCTACTATATTATCGACAAGTTTCTTCGCTCTCACACTGACATTCATATCTTGGCTTTTTCCTAATTTATTTTCCACTAATTTAATAAATTTATCTACATTAAACTCTTTAAAATTCCTAGCACTAAATTCTCTGTATTTATTATCAATTTTATTCGCATTAAGATCAACTTTTAACCACGCATGGTCCGTTATTTTAGGTTCACGAATTACTTGCACTTCTATTTTATTATTAGCGTAAATTAAATCTATAATTGTCTTACTATCTTTCGTAATTCTCGTCGGTTTATTTACATATTGTTTCATGCCTAAACTCAACATTGTCGTTTGTAACTTCTTTGTATAAAACGAGTCCAACATAATATCTATATTAAAGTCTCCTATTACTATACATTCTCCCCGTATTATTAATTCTTCTATTATATCCTCCAGAAATCTCACGAACTCACCATGCGATGAACTCGGTGAACGATATATTACTGTTATCACTCCTTTATACAATTTATCTTTCACCTCAATCGCAGCACACCAACAATTCGCTTCTAACTTTTTTACTAATACTATCTCATATTTAATATCGTCCCTTACATATAAAAGAACCCCTCCTGTATTTCTGTTTTCAGCATCACATCTAATCATACTATACCCCGGTACGTTCACTTCACAGTCTTCAATTTCAGCAGTCACTCTGGTTTCTGATAACGCTATGAACGCAGGATTCATTTTCTTCATAATCTGATGCTGTATCTCGTCTTTATGCGCCATCAAACTTTGCGCATTTGTATATAGTATTAATTCCGTTTCCTTCTGTAGTTGCTATTTATCTTCCTCCCATCCGGCCCTCCTCTTCTCCTCCTGTATCGCCCTCTTGAAAGTCGGACATTCCGGATCAAGTGCGCCATGCTCATCATTTATTTTCAAATTGTATGTTTGAATCTTAAACATACAATTTATACATCTTTTCTTTGTCGCTGTACATTCACTCACCTTGTGATTTCCTGCACATTTGTGACATGTTTCATTACGCGTACAATTCTTTGCAATATGATAATAACCCCAGCATTTAAAACATCTTTTAATGTTAATGTGATTGAATGCAGGACACTTTCTCCATCCTACATTCAGTTTCCCTTTTCTCAACATTACTTCATGAGTCTCTTCATCTGCTTCAATTATTACGATACCATCTTTTCCTCTTCTTCCGGACTGATCTTTCTCATTTATTTTCTCTTTAACTATTCTCTTCACTATTGGCATATGAATTCCTTCATTTTTCGCATCAATTTTGTTCTGCTTCTTAATTGTACCTATTAAATCATTATCATTCAACTCCATTTCTTCCTCGCCAATATTGACAATTTTTATCTTAGGTTTCATCCGCGGTGACTCAGTAACGTTAAAATTCTCGCCCAGCTTGGCTTGTACTGTCGCCTTTAGCTTTTCCATTTCTTCTCCAGTCTCACAGCCGAGAATCACTGTTCCCTTACTTCCTTTTTTTAAGTTCGTTATTCCCATAGCCATATTCTTGATATCTACCTTTTCTTTTATCAGTTTTTTAGTTGCTTCACTCTCCTGTTGCACCTTGGGTTTGACAATTATAATATTTTCTTTTTTCTTCTCTTTAACTGCTTCACTATAACATCTTTGAGCTCCTCCTGCCAGTCCACCCGCTCCTCCTTGTATAATTCTTCTCAAGTCTTCCAGTTCTTGTTTAATACTTCCAAATTCTTCTCGAACTATTTCCTTAACCATCATTTTAATTTCCTTCTTACATGCTGTTTCGTCTTTTATTTCTTTCACAGTTTTTACAAGCCAATCTATTTTTACGTCAATACTCGATGATCCACTCGCTCCTGATATTCTATTTCCACTGCTTGATGTCGTAAACGAACCCGTAGATCCTGTAGATCCTTGTCTTTCCCTGCTGCTCCCCGCTGCTGTCGGTGCCTTCTTCATATCTGCTTCACTTTCAATTGTAAATTTCTCGAATGGGCCAGGACACGACACCAGTTCGCGATTTCTATCATAAATTTTATGTTTACTTGCACATCCTGGATGGTAAAACAGTTTAATACAAGATTTACATGCAACAACCTGATTTTTTATTGCCTTCTTACATGCCGAGCATCGATACTCGTCATATTCATCGTTCATATCGATAATTACCGGCCGAAGCTGTTAATACCAGCATAGGCGGTCAATTACCTTTGTCCAAATTCACACGTCAGCGCTTTGTGTCCACCTTTAATGTCTACCTGTCGCGTGAAATCTCGATGCCTCATACAAGAAATATAACTCTCACGCTCACAAATCAGCATATTCCTGTTAGATAACACTCATGTCTATTCCCGGTCTATGCAACTATTACTTCAATACTTTTTCGCCACTCTCCCTCACTATATAATCACTTAAAAGTTATCACTTTTGCAGAGCGATGTTTGACACGTCTTCTCTCAGAAAAGAGAGAGAGAGAGAGAGAGAGAGAGAGAGAGAGAGAGAGAGAGAAAGTGAGTGAATGGAAAATGCATCGCAGATGCATTTCATAAGCGCATAGCTCATGTCACGCAATTAGCGCGCTTAAATTCGGCGCGGCGATTCGCGCTAGTCGCCCGTGCGCCAATAGCACTCCAGCGCGCCCCCGCTACTTCGCGCCGCAGCGCGCGTTTCGCGCGCTAAACATTAACGCCGTTTGAACGTTTACGGGCAACCGGCCCGTGAGAAAATAAAACCGATGATAACAAACAGCTTTGTCCTCCGACTTTCGAGAGGATTTCTTATCGTTGTGTAATGAAAACACAAATACGGTGATCTCGTCTCGGAATCTTCTCGAAGGTCGGTGGGATAGGGCTGTTCGTTCTGCGCCTTTTGACTCACTCGTCTTGTCGGCTTTCACGCGCCCAGACCGAGATTCTTTCGCTTTTTTTCACTGTTCATTGTTCGCACTTCTCGCGCGCAATTACTAATTCGCGCCGCTGCACTTCTCGCGCCTGTCGCACAGTCTGTCGCGATACAAGTGCATCGCGCTTGCACTCTGTATATATTGTACATAGCATTCGTGCGTGTAAATACACTGTGTCTTCGTAATTTTGCTGCTTTATTTTTTTGTGCTGTGATATTCACTTTCCCGCAACTCCATTGTGCCGTGCTCGTCGTCACACGCATCGCGCCCGGGGTCTCACTCCGCGTAGCCGCGAAACTATACATTTTATAATCATTGCAGATTTTTGTTACGTTATAACAAGAAAAAAACGAATGACTTGTATTGATAATTTTTGGTGGTTTGACATATATCTTGTAATTCAATATATTTCTTACGATTATATGTCTGATATGTCTATGATACGTGATTGCTGCAACATAGAATGCTTTTACTACAGCTATAAAATGATTTGTGCTAACTAGACCTCTGAGATCATATTGAATCTAAATGTCGACAGTTATATTTATGAATTGAATGACTGTACTGTTAATAAGATGGTCATATAGTAAGATTTCATAGTTATTAAAAAAACAATTGTAGAAATGAATAACTTCTATTGCGTAGATTAATACTGAAGAGTCTGAATACAATAAGTGTGTTTATAAGTATAATATGGCATATTCAAATAAAAGTAATAAATTAAAATATAGTAAAAATTTCATGCATAAAAGTATATCGCCAAAGGAAAATCAAATATTATTTTTAAGATTAAAAGAGAAATACAAAACATTTAATAAACAATGCGATTTTGAATCTGAAGACAATTTTGCAGATGAAGATAATAATTTTGTAAATGAAAACAATAATTTTGCAGATGAAGACAATAATTTTAATTGTATTAAAGTAACACATCCAAATATAGAGGAAGAATCAAAATTGAATGTTGACTCAGATTTAGAATTAGCTGTCAACTGTAATGACAGTTCAATCACTAATCATCAACATTTATTTACTTCAGCTTTACGTAATGTTTTTCTCATACATAATATAAAACATATGCAAGGTGATGCTATTTTACGTGTTTTAAGATCACATCATTGTTTTTCGTATTTACCACGTTCAACTAGAACTTTTTTGCAAACACCACAAAAATCAAATTACAATATTGTTTCATTAGGTTCAGGTAAATACGTTCATATCGGTTTCGAAAAAACTATTCAATAGAAATTAGTATGCATACCTATAAATCAATTACCTACTGAAATAGTTATAGATATAAGCACAGATGGTGCAACATTGAATGGATCGTTTCAATTTTGGCCAATACAATATAAAATAACAAATATAATAAATAATAAACCTATTATAGCTGGAGTTTATTTAGGGAAATCAAAATCATGCGATTCTCATAAATTTATGGAACGATTTGTTAGTGACATTGTACAAGTGATACAAAATGGTGGAGTATCTATTAATGATAAAAAAATTCCTTTACGTATTAGATCTTTTATTGCAGATGCACCAGCAAGAGCATTTATTTTAAATCATAAAGGTCACATGTTGTGCGGAATCTTAAAGCGCGTAGATAGCGGTTTTGCGCGGGCACGATTGAGTCCAGAGGACGCAGAGGTAGTGCAACGACACAACGAAAGAAAAAAAGAACACAGGATTTACACGAAGAAAAAAACCCACGGCACTATATTTACAAGAAAATTACACAATATATATATACAGGATGCAAGCGCGATGCACCTTTATCGCGACAAGCAGTGCGACGATCGCTGGAAGTGCAACCGCACGAAAAAGTTACTGTCCGCGAGAAGCTCGAACAAAGGAGAAGAAAACTGCGAAAGAATCTCGGTCTGTGCGCGTGAAAGCTGACTAGACGAGTGCGAGTAAAAGGCGCCGAACAAACGGTCTTTATCCCGCTGACCTTCGAGAAGATTCTGAGACAAAATCACAGTGTTTGTGATTTTGTAATATAAAGATATCGAATCTTCTCGAAAGTCGGAGGACAAAGCCGTTTGTTTTCGTCGTTATTGTTTTTCGCTCACGGGACGGTTACCCGTGAGCGATCGAAGGCGACGATATTTGGCGCGCGAAACGCGCGCTGCTGTGCGCGGTAGCGGGGCGCGCCGGCGGTGCGATTGGCGCACAGGCGGATAATGCGTGTCGTCGCGCAGAATTCGAGTGCGTTAATCACTCGGATTTAATTGCGCGCTCATAGCGAAGCGCGAATGCATTCGCGATACATTTTCCCCGCATACACATACATACACACTTTCTCTCTCTCTCTCTCTCTCTCTCTCTCTCTCTCTCTCTCTCTCTCTCTCTCTCTCTCTCTCTCTCTCTCTCTCTCTCTCTCTTTCTCAACATCCCGCCCGCCGTCGTCGAGATACGAACGACGACCGACCCCTCGATTCTCGTATCGATTTACCGGCGTGAATCCATCGACGCGTCGATGCAATCGTCGATAGCGGTGTGGGTATGGCTTACTGTCGAGCGCTGACAGTTCGAGGTTAGGAGCCCCGTGTGCGAAGAAAACGTGAGATGTGAGAGCATCGAAGGCAGAGATCCGGTTGCGGTATGCCCGTAAGTACATTAGTATATAGCAACTATACCGTTAGCTGCAGTTACCGGCACACAAATATATACAAATTTATTTTTCTTTTTGACAGGACCGTGCTCGCGGATGGAACTAACGGCGCGGGAGGATCGCGGGGCACGTGCCCTACGACAGCGAGTCGGTGTCCGCGGCGATGGTCGACGGCAGCGGTACGATTTTTACAACCGGGCGAGTCAGGTTGCCGCCGGAGGTCCGGACCTCCACAACGCGTACGCGGCCGTCGTCGCCGGCATGCAGACGCGTGATCCGGGCGAGCGGCCAGCGGCACGGTGGTGTACTCTCGCCCTTGACGATGCAGAGCTGACCCTCCTGGATGGCTCCGCGCGTGGCCCACCACTTTGGCCGGGGGGTCAGTCCCTGCAAGTACTCCCTGGTCCAACGTTGCCATAGGTGGTCGCGCATCTGCTGGAGCAGGCGCCACCGGGTCAGCCGATTGGAAGCCACGCCCGACAGCGACGGCTCCGGGATGGCCAGGAGCGGGCCTCCCACCAGGAAGTGCCCCGGCGTAAGCGCATTGAGGTCCTCTGGATCGTCCGTCAAGGCCTGGAGCGGCCTCGAGTTTAGGCAGGCCTCGACCTCGGCAAGGAGCGTTGAGAGCTCCTCGAAGGTCAGCTTCGACTCCCCGATCGTCCGGCGCAGGTGGTGCTTGGTGGCCTTCACGGCCGCCTCCCAGAGACCACCGAAGTGGGGCGCTGAGGGTGGGTTGAAGGCCCACCTTATCCCCTCGTCGGCGAGGCGCCCGATGATGGTGCTGGCCTCGCGGCTGGCTGCTCTGAACAACTCCCGGAGCTGTCGGTCCGCGCCCACGAAGTTCGTGCCGCAGTCACTGTACACCGCGGTGCACAGTCCACGGCGCGACACGAACCGACGGAATGCCGCGAGAAAGGCCTCGGCGGAGTAGTCGCTGGCGGCCTCCAAGTGCACGGCGCGAGAGCTGAAACACACGAAGATCACCAAAAACCCCTTAAAAGCCTTGTGACCTCGGCCTCTTGAAGCTCGGAGCCAGATGGGACCCGCAAGGTCAACGCCGGTGTGCTGAAATGGTCGGCTTGGTGTAACTCGCGCCTTTGGCAGACTCCCCATCATCGGCTGCGGAGTGGCCGCCCGCCATCGGACGCATGGAGGGCATCGGTGTATGTGACGGCGCACCAGCTGGCGGGCCCTCGGGATCCAGAAGCGCTGCCGGATGTTAGCCAACGTGGACTGGACCCCTCCGTGCAACGTGCGTCGGTGACAAGCGTCGATCACCAGGCAGGTCAGGTGAGACTCAGCTGGCAAAATAATAGGATGACGCTGATCCGCGTCGAGGAGTGAATGTTTTAGGCGGCCCCCCACTCGCAGGATGCCCTCAGCGTCGATCGTCGGAGTTAACTTGCGGAGCGGACTGCGACCCGGCAAGGACTCCCTGGCGCGGATGACCTTCAGCTCCGAGTGGAAGCTCAGCCGCTGTGCCACTCGGATCCAGCGTGCCAACGCCGCCTCCAATTCCCCTGGACTCAGGAACATGGGCGCGGCCTGTCCGCTAGCTGTTCGAAGGTGGTGACCTCGCCAGCGCCAAAGCCAGGCCGAGACACGAAGCAGGCGGCGGAGGCTGGAGAAGCGTAAGAGCTCGTCCGGCTCTCGCTCTTCGGTGACCGCGAGGCATCGAGGTGGTCGTCGTTCCGGCAGGTCCTCGTCGTTGATGGATCCAGGGTCCGCTGGCCAGGCATCTCGGGTTTCCCGGAGGTAGCACGGACCTCGCCACCACAGCGGATGTCCTACCAGTTCGCTCGGTGAGATCCCTCGGAAAGCGCAGTCAGCAGGATTTTCTCGGCCATTTTTACGTGGCGCCAGGTTGCATCCGGATTTGCTCGCTGAATCTCGCTGACTCGGTTTGCTATATATGTGCTCCACTTTGCAGGATGCCCACGCACCCAGCCGAGAGTGACCGTGGAGTCAGTCCAGAGATGTACTGCTGAAGATGACAGATCCAGTAGGCCTCGGACATGCTCGGCCAGATTGGCTAATAAGGCTGCGGCGCAGAGCTCCAGGCGAGGAAGCGAGACGCGTTTCAGCGGCGCGACCTTTGTCCGAGCGGCGACCAGGTTGATGGTGGAAGCGGCACCGCTGGTCCGCAGGTAGACGACGGCGGCATAGGCTAGCTCCGAGGCGTCCGAGAATCCATGGAGCTCCAAGGTATCCGCGGGGATGCTGCAGCCGAACCAGCGCGGCAATCGGACCTCCTCTAACATCGGCAACTCTTTTTCCAGCGTGATCCAGGCGGCGGCTTCTTTGTCGGCCAGCGGGGCGTCCCAATCTAGATGCTGGAGCCACGCTGCTTGCACCAGGAGCTTGGCTCGGACGATGATCGGCGCCAGCCAGCCCAACGGGTCGAAGAGTCGTGCCGTTTGCGACAAGACAGACCTCTTCGTCGGGATAGTATGCGGGACCCGCTGTATGACTAGCGCGAAGTCGTCGCTCACAGGGTTCCACCGCAGGCCCAGGACGGAGTGCTCTGCCGACGGAAGCTGCGCATTGCCGATTGGCTGCAACCGATGTTCGATTGGGACGTCTTCCAGGAGTGCGTCGTGATTGGCGGCCCATTTGCGCAGAGGAAAGCCGCCCGCCATGCAGAGCGCCGACACCTGATCTGCTAGCTGCCGGCCGGTCACCAAGTCGTCCGCCCCGGTGAGTATGTCGTCCATATAGACGTTTCGTCTTAGCGTGTTGGCCGCGAGCGGGAATCTCGATTCCTCGTCGTCGGCGAGCTGGCGGAGTACGCGTATTGCGAGATACGGTGCGCTCGCCAACCCGTATGTGACTGTGTTAAGATGGTAGTCTACAGTCGGTTTCTCTCCCCACAGGATGCGCTGGAGGTCCCGGTCCGCAGGATGTACCAAGATTTGGCGGTACATTTTCTCCACATCGGCAACGAAGACGAAGCGATAGCGGCGCCAACGAGTTAGGATGTCCGCCAGCGCCGGCAGTAGGTTAGGCCCGACGTGCAGAGAGGCGTTGAGAGACGCACCTTCCATGGTGCGTGACGAGCCGTTAAACACCACTCGGATCTTGGCGTCGGGTCCGGAGCCTCGCAGGACGCCGTGGTGTGGAAGATAGCACGTCGGTGCTCCTGGAGTCGACGGTGAGGAGGTGACCGGCGCCATGTGTCCGAGCGCGGCGTAGTCGTCCATGAAGGCGCGGTACCGATTCCCGAAGTCGTTGTCGCGCGTGAACCGACGCGCCATGACCTCCAAGAGACGATGCGCGGCTCGGCGAGTGTGAGTCAAGTCGGGCAGCTCGCGACAAACGGGCAGGCGCACTTGATAGCGCCCGTCGGCCAGTCTCTCGCACGTACGCGAGAAATGCTCTTCGCATGCCGCTTCATCGGAGGTCAGCGGCATCGGTGCGCGTGGAGGCTCCTCCGCCTCCCAGAAACGGCGCACTAACTCACTGAGGTCGGCGTCAGTGGAGCACTGCAGCGCCGAAACCGGGGTCGCGACGTGACCGGCTCCGGTAGTACCCATCAGCACCCAGCCGAAGCGAGTTCGCTGGGCACCGGGTTCGCAAGGCGCTCCGCGTAAGAGTTCTGGCAAGGCGAGGTCCAGATACACGTCTGCACCGAGTAGGAGTTCCACGGGGTCCTGACGACGGTAGTCAGGATCCGCGAGTTCGAGGCCGTCGAGGTGAGGCCACGCACGAATCTCACTCCTCGACGGACCGCTGTAGACGGACAGCCGCGGTAACACAAGCGGCGAGACGGTGAGCGTGAAGTGCCCGTCGCGAGAGGTGACGGCGAGCGTGACCCGACCGCGTGAGACGCCCGACTGGATGCCACCTACCCCGTAGATGGCCACAGCAGATGGAGTTCGCGGCAGGCGAAGCCGCTGCGCCAGCGACTCCGCGATCAGCGACGTCTCGGCTCCCGTATCCACGAGCGCCCGCACGACGTGGCGGGCTCCGACACGATCAGACACCAGCACACGAGCGGTCGCGAGTAACACGGGCCCGCATTCCGCGGGTGGGTGTTCGGCAACGAGCACTGTCGCGGATGCACTGGGTGCACTGGCGGCTAACGCGGCGACGGCGAATGCCTCGTGCAAGGTCGTGTGGTGGCGGCCCGAACACTTGCCGCATACCTTTGTGGAAGAGCAGGCTCCCAGAAGGTGTCGTCCGAGGCAGTTCCAACAACGCTGGTGAGTACCGACTACCTCTCGTTTTTCCTGAGTCGTCTTCCTTTTGTAAAGGTCGCAGTAGGCGATAAAGTGATCCTTTTTGCACAAAGGGCAACTGCGATTAGGATCGACCCCTTTTCCTCCCACGTGGTTGGCACGGACAGAGCGGCTGGTCTTCTCCGACGGCTTGGACGTCTTGCTGCGAGACTCTGCATCGACGGACAGAAGTACATCCTGTGTCATTAGTTGCTCCTGGAGGAACTCACGAAGCGTATCGTACGAGGGAGGATCGGATGATCTGCCGAGTGAGCTTTCCCATTCACGTCTGGTCTCGCTGTCCAGAAGCTCGACTACAAGGTGTACGAAGAGGTCGGTGCAGTCGTTAATTGGTCTGTCAATACCCTCCAGAGCGCCAACGGTCGTGAGGACGCAATGAAAAATACGGCGGAGTCCGGCGGCTGAGGGGGTCTTCATCCGCTGCAGCGAGGTGAATGCGTTCAGGTAAGCCCTCACCAAGAGTCGCTTGTTCTCGAAATGAGAGATCAGCATGTCCCAAGCACGCTCGAAGTTGTCCCCCGTGGTGGGTAAGTTTTTGATCAGGTGTTCTGCATCACCCTTCACGCTTGTCTTCAGGTACTGAAGCTGGTCGACCTTGGACAAGGATGGCTCCTCAATCACCATCGAACGGAACAGATCTCGGAACGACGGCCAATCCTCGAACTTGCCCGAGAACTGCGGCAGCTGCATCCGAGGCAGAGATTTGCGCGACGTAGCGGGGTCTCGCGCCCGCTCGGCAGGTACTGTCTCCGACGGCACGGTGAGTCTCCGCTCTACTTCACCCAGCTCTGTACGCTGTTGGAGGTATGCGACCTCCACTACGCTGAAAAAGTCCTCTGTTTGATATGAGTGGTTTTTCAGCTCCTTCCAGAACTCCGCACGAAGCTGTTTGTGCTGTTCCGAAAAAGCGGACCACTTATCGTCCAGGAGGCGTATAGCTGCGTGCACGCTGTCCAATGAGAGCTTGGCTGCTCCGATCTTCTTCAGGTTGTCGAGAGAACGGGAGATACGACCGTAGATCTCGTGCTGGTCATCGATCATCTGCTCCATGTCGTCGTTTGTCATGGCACTCGACTCACTGTCTGATGTCCACATTCGCTAATGGCGAATACACGCACGAGTGCCGGTTGCGACGGAAGCGCGAAAGAGATCCGGCTCGAAGGACCAAAAGATGTGCGGAATCTTAAAGCGCGTAGATAGCGGTTTTGCGCGGACACGATTGAGTCCAGAGGACGCAGAGGTAGTGCAACGACACAACGAAAGAAAAAAAGAACACAGGATTTACACGAAGAAAAAAACCCACGGCACTATATTTACAAGAAAATTACACAATATATATATACAGGATGCAAGCGCGATGCACCTTTATCGCGACAAGCAGTGCGACGATCGCTGGAAGTGCAACCGCACGAAAAAGTTACTGTCCGCGAGAAGCTCGAACAAAGGAGAAGAAAACTGCGAAAGAATCTCGGTCTGTGCGCGTGAAAGCTGACTAGACGAGTGCGAGTAAAAGGCGCCGAACAAACGGTCTTTATCCCGCTGACCTTCGAGAAGATTCTGAGACAAAATCACAGTGTTTGTGATTTTGTAATATAAAGATATCGAATCTTCTCGAAAGTCGGAGGACAAAGCCGTTTGTTTTCGTCGTTATTGTTTTTCGCTCACGGGACGGTTACCCGTGAGCGATCGAAGGCGACGATATTTGGCGCGCGAAACGCGCGCTGCTGTGCGCGGTAGCGGGGCGCGCCGGCGGTGCGATTGGCGCACAGGCGGATAATGCGTGTCGTCGCGCAGAATTCGAGTGCGTTAATCACTCGGATTTAATTGCGCGCTCATAGCGAAGCGCGAATGCATTCGCGATACATTTTCCCCGCATACACATACATACACACTTTCTCTCTCTCTCTCTCTCTCTCTCTCTCTCTCTCTCTCTCTCTCTCTCTCTCTCTCTTTCTCAACACATGTCTTCAAATCCGTGTTCTAAATGCAAAGTTGAAGGATTTAGAGCATCTAATAGAATGGTATTTAACGTATTTGATTCACCATTACGAACTGATTTTGAATATAAAATGTGTATAGATACAGAACATCATAATGGTGAAAGTCTATTATCTGTACTTCCAATGGGATTAGTCTCAAATGTTCCTTTCGAATATATGCATTTGGTTTTGCTTGGGGTGACTAAAAAATTGATTATCGCATGGCTTGAAGGGAAGTATGCTGTATCAAAATTATCTGGTAGACAAATAAACATACTTTCAGCAAGATTGCTTTCTTGCAGCGTTTATTGTCCACGTGAATTTTCTCGTCGATGTAGAGATATTGTAGAATATAAAACTTTTAAAGCTACTGAATTTCGTACATTTTTAATATACACAGGACCTTCTGTATTACGTGACGTGGTGACACAAAATGTTTATATACATTTTTTATTATGTTATCCTGTGCTATTCGCATTCTTATGTCTGATATTTCATCTGACGAAGATATCTTATTTGCAGAACAAGCATTGCGAAAATTTGTAATTCTTAGCGAAAATTTATACGGAATTTTTGTCATATAATTTGCACGGTTTACTTCATCTTGCTAACGATGTTAAACTTTTAGGAAAATTAGATTCATTTTCCGCATTTGATTTTGAAAATTATATGCCAGAATTTCGGAATTTTGTACGTAAACCTCATCTTCCATTGCAACAATTTATACGAAGATTGCACGAGTTAAACTTATGTGATGTGTCCTTAAAATCGAATAATTCTCATGATATAATACATGCATCCTATACTCATAAAAATGGTCCTCTTTTACGTAGTATTCCTTGCACATGTACTCAATTCAAATTATTAAAAGTTGGTTATATTACATATGGTTGTAATAAACGTGACAACTGTTGTATTTAAAAAAATGGTATTATATGTATTATAGAAAATATTGTTCAAATCTCAACAAATTATTATTTTATTGTGAAAAAGTTTAAGGAAATTAACAATTTCTATAATTGTGTATGTTTACGCACGAACGAAATTTTGTCGCGTGTAAATCGAGGATGCCGGCTTGCTCCGAGAGAGCGAGAGGAAGCGGGAAAGAATGGAGAGCGTGTGACAGCGAGAGAGTGAGAGAGAGGAAAAACTAGAGTGAAAGAGCGAAAGAAGCAGTAAACTGAAAGAGATCGAGAAAGCGAGATGGGAATCGAACGAAGGAGATCGGAAATGAACAAGGATCAATGTCAATGAAAGAAGAAGTGAAAATTGTTACCAAGTAATTTGGAAGATTTGATGAGATCTTTAATGATCGCAGTTAAAAGATATACACTGAGCGATGAATCGCTAGACTCGCAACTCGTTATCGGAAATTTCTTAAAATGATTGAAGTAACTGATCGTATCGCTCGATTAAATGCTTAAACTGACTCTCGTGAATAGCCAGACAAAATAAGCATATCTAAAAGTCTCCGGGCATTTCGCGTGTTTATATATATTGTCGAGTTTCTGGAAGCTTCTCAGAATCGAGCCGGGGATTCCGTGGTCTGCGCAATACACTACATATATGGTTTAAATTTAGACTACCGTTGCGAGACCAAAACAATAATAAACCGCGATAGGTATAAGTCAGAATACTGGAAATGACAAACGATGGTTCGATAGATTTGTGATCTTTTCGTTGTCGAAGGCTCGCTCGGAAGAATTAAACAATACATGACGCGACGACCGAAAGGTCATATGAGAAAGCATAGAAACAGAAAGAATTACGGAAATAATAACGACCGAACGAAAGACGATATAAATTGATACAGAGAGTTAACAATATTAAATTTAATACAAAGCCTTTTTTTTTGTTATCTTTAACAGTGTAATTGAATCAAAATTAATGGGAGTGTTTGAATGTTATAATTTATCTGAACGATTTATTATTGCTTTATCGGATGTTTATACTAAATGTTTTAGAATTCCAAAATGGTCTAGAATTATTGGTGAAGAAGAAAATATTATTCAAAATACATGGGTAGTAACTACAATGTTTCCAGACATATCAAAGATATACGAGTAGATATAATATTGTTTTGTTGAGATTTGAACAAATGTATATATAATGTATATAATGTATTCATAATTATCTATAATTAAATATTAAAATTACTAGATTAATATTGTTCATTATTATTTATCTAACATTAACATTTTTATAAAATTTTATTTATAAAAATATTAATATTAGATAAAGTGTAATATGAAAAATAATTGTATTTCTCTTTTTCCTGTTTAGTATAATGTCTAACATTAAAGGTAATGAAAACAGTCGTATAAAGAAGCATAACAGTAAAATAAAAGAATTGAAAGTGACTTCAAAAGGAAGACATATAATAAAACCCAAGAAATTGCTTACAACTTCATCTGATGAAAAATTGAAAACGAAAAAAAGGATTTTAAAATGCAAATCTATAAATATGCATGATGAGTTGAACGATCTTCAGTCATGTGCATCACAACCAAATATCTTAAGAGATACCACTTCATCAAACAAAGTGTATACATCAAAACGTATTACATCAAAAACACCCCACGCAAGTAACGTTTTACCTCGTAGTATTAGCATGGATGATACTAATCTGTTACACAATAATCATTATTCAAAACAATCGATTAAATATAATGCCACTCATGCATTGACAAGAAATCTAACTGAAGTAGATTCAAATACATCATTTAACGATCAGAATTCACAGCGATCAGTCGAATATGATAAAACTGATTCATCATCAAAAAATTGTAGTAGACCAGGTTCAAATATGTCATTTAATGATAAGAACTTAAAGCGATCAATCGAACATGATACAAGTCATTCATTATCAAAAAAATATAGGAGGAGATTCGAGTATGTCTTGTAATACTAACAACTCTAAATTATCAAGTCAAAATAATAAAACGGTTGAGCCATCTGAAAGTATCAATGGATTGGAGAAAGATGTCACGAACCTACGCGAAATTCTTAAACTTTTGAGGTATGCTAATAATATTAGTTTCTTATATTTCTTTCAATTTATAAATATTTATTATAATTTGAAAATGTTGACTATAAGTTTATTCAAAATTCTTATGTCAAACATGCTTTTAAATAAAATGTTATTGAAATTTATTTATGGTATTATACCAATAAAAAATCTTATGTCTGTGAAAAGTTTATAGTAATCATGTATTATGTATTATTTTTATTTTATTACATGTACGTATAATTATATATTTTCTACGTTACAGGCAACTGATGGAACAAAATTCTAAAATGTTATCTGACATAAAAACTTTAAAAGGGCAGCATATATCATCGATGCAAAACAATTTATATAAAAGACCAGATGGCTTTCCATTGAAAACGGTAGAAGAATTTAAGGAACTAGAAACTGATACAGATCGTCTGCAAGAATTGGTATTTATAATATGCTTTTAATCCAACGACATATATTATAATAAATATCATAATGGATCAAGCATTCAAATAAATAAAGCTGAAATTAATAGTTTATAAAATTAAGAAAGATAGTTGTTCTTTAAGACTAGTCATTTATCTTAGAGCAGAAAGATGTCACTCTATTAGCAATCAATTGTCCTATTAGATAATTGGTTGCGTTCAGTAGAGAAAGTTGCTATACAATAATTGTAAAGCAACTTTCTCTGCTGAACGCAGCCAATACTAATAATTAAATGCTATCTTAGAATTGACATATTGATGAAATATATAAGATACAACTAAAACAATATTTAAAAAGCTTTCAAAAATATAGCTTTCACAGTAAACTGTCAACATATAGCTTTACATGGTGCTGTACAAAGATATATGCTTGGTCTATATGATATTAATATTCTTTGCAAAAAATATATACGAGGGAGGTGACTTATTTTAATTTATCCACTCAAATATCTTTTTCCTATGCTTTTTACAAGAAACTTTTTAACAAAAGTTGTAAGATTGCAAGGAGAACTATCTATTGATCCTCAATTGGCCTCGTATGGCGTCTTTCAAGGTCATTTTAAAGTTAACTTTTTTAAAATAAAATTACCCTAATATATATAATAATTTTATATAAATTGATTCCTTGTATTCTGCATAAAAAATTATAAAGATAAAATAACCAAAAATTGAACATAGTTTACAAGATATTTTACCTCTCAATCTGATATTTTGGTATATAAAAAATTACAAAATAAAAAAAATCAAAAGGGATATCTTGTAGGGAATAGGAGGGGTAGCTTTAGGTAATGATAGGATTTGGTCGCTTGCGTATGCTGACGATATGGTTTTACTAGATAATAATTAGATAATAATTTATTTATTTATATGGCTATTTTATCCTTATAACTTATAACTTTTTATGCAGAATATTACAAGAAATTTATTTACATAAAACATTTTGAGTAGTTTCATTTTTAAAAAACCGAGTAAATTTTGTGTGACTTTGAGAAACGCCACTCAAAAATAATTCAAGATCGTGATATAATGTTCCTCTTGAACTCTACTACTTTTTTGTCAGAACATTTTTTTATAAAAAGCATAGAAGAAAAGATATCTGAATCGATAAATTAAAATAAGCCACCCGTATATAATTATAA
This sequence comes from Prenolepis imparis, assembly GCF_030444845.1. NCBI lineage: Eukaryota > Metazoa > Arthropoda > Insecta > Hymenoptera > Formicidae > Prenolepis > Prenolepis imparis. The sequence goes on from NW_028141167.1 coordinate 17,628,336, forward strand.
TTTAAAAATTTTATGAAAATTTGTTACAGCTAACACATCTTAAATTTGTTGGTGGCATAAAGTTAAGAGAAGCTCTCAGTCATTTCCAAAAAGAAACAATGACAGATGAGCTAACATGTAAATTTACTTATTGGGGTCGAACAAAAGAATCGTCATTTTATAATACACAGATGGCAAAAGTGTATTTTTGTACGTATTTGTTGTTTTTTGAAAGCTATATGTGTGATATGCGCTACATATATTAAAATGTAAATACTTTGATTCTTGAAATATCAATAATGTATAAATATTTGTATTTTATAGATGCAGCTAAAACGTGTCCAAATTTTAAAGGGCCCGAAACTAGAGCGGAATTTAAATTAGAAATAATGGAAGTTTTTCGTGCGGCAAAGCAACGACAGTATTTGAAAAATCAAAGTATAGCGGCACTTTCAGAAGAAAATGAGGAAGAAATGTCTTCTGAGGATACTATTTTCAACGTTCAGTTCAATACTGATGATATTTCTGAAACGGAAGATCCTGATGCGTCCCATGAAAGTGATTGATGTAATGAGAGTATTCAAGATATGCACATTTATTAAAAATGTTATCCCTTTTAAATTTTAATTTCTATCTAAGTTTTTATTAAGACTTCTGGGTCCTCGCGACCATGTTAGATTGTGACGTCAGAGGAGAGAAAGCACACGCTGAAAATTCTTAGATGCCATTTTTAAATGAAAGGATATTTCGATGAAACACTATATTTCAGATGGTTTTAGCACACTTTTAAAATACCTCGAAAATTATTCTTTCCCTTGACAGTCAATCAACAACTATAAAATAATCGTGATATATCAGACTTTGTCATGTGGAATGACTGCGCATGCAAAGACCAGACGCACTGGGCTTCATATTTTACAGTCATTTTACAGCTGTTTGATTATAAAGAGAGAAAAAGATAGTTTTCGAGGTATAAAGAGTGTGCTAAAGCCATCTGAAGTGCAGTTTCATTGAAACCGGAATATCTTTTTATTTCGAAATGGCATCTAAGAATTTTTAGCGTGTTTTCTCGCCTCTGACGTCATAATTCCAACATGGTCGGTGAGAAGCCAGGAGCCTTAACGGTGCGGACTATCTCAGAACAGCTTTTTTTTTATAGAAATGCAATTTCTTTTTTTCCGCAACATTTTTTGTGCACATTCTGTGTGTGTATAATATATATATATATATTATATATATAAATAATATATTATTTTTCTATAAAAAAGAATGTGCCCCACATAGCATATGCGTATTCACAAGACGTTAGGAATAAGATATATCCCAAAGATATTTTTAGGCGATAAGAGCCTCTATTACGGTTCTTGGGTGAGTTTGTTCACAAGATGAAAATTACAAAAGTGAGGAGATTCATTAGATTTCGACAAATGAAATCATAGATAATCTAGTGAATCTCTCACTTTTGTAATTTTCACCTCGTGAGTAAATTCATTCAAGAACCGTAATAGATTCCAAAAGATGTGGAGCAATAAGTTAAATCCTATATAATATATATATTATTGTATATGAATATGATTTATTTTATATTTTATAAAAAAATGTGCAATTTGTTAAAATTATTATTTCTTTGAAAAAAGAATATGCGATAATTTGTAAGAATTAAAATTTTTACGTTTGTAACAATAAAAATAATATGTATATAAAATATACATATATATGTGATAACTATTTTGTAATAACCAAATATATATGTAATAAATAAAATTTTTTATCAATGATATTTGTTGAATTTTATAAATAATCCTAATTTGAATAGCTAATATGTGTCAAAAATATTATATTATTTTCGTGAACTCATAGCACTGCAATAAATACAAACATACAATGTTGTAATTTTCTAAACTTCATATAACATATAATATGCAATATTAATTTGAACATCATTTATGTACTCATGATGTCATCCTTTTGCAAAATTTTAAAGATATCACAACATGTCTGCGTTTTGAGTAGCATATGAGCCTGCATCTGTGTCTATTTTTGTCATCATGTTTGTAAGAAATATGAGTACAATATGAGTTCAGAATGCATTTGTGTTGCTATCTAGGTATGGTTGCATGATAAACTATGTTATTGGCCGCCATATACTAGCAAAAGATTAAATCACGCTATTACTATGTGTGAGAAGCCAGTATTTGCTACTTGGAATTTATTTAAAATTAGACAATTGGGAAATGGACGTACTTATGGTAAGTTATGAATTATATATGAGAAATAAACTTTGTTTATTCTTATTTACATTTAATTATGTATACTATGTATTATGATATATTATATTATTTATTACAGATAATTTGCCAAAAGCAAAAGCAAAGGCTTCTAAAGCAGAAGATACGTCAGATCTAGCATCCGATCATGATGGCAAAAGAATCAGAAAGAAAAAGAAAAATCTGTATAGTAGTACATATGAGACACAAAGCGCATTTTCTACTGAAAGTTCATCTGATAATGAAGTAGCAGCTCCCATAAAATTTCCTGCTATACCTAATCATACAGGTATTTTTTCTTTTATCTATTTTTTGGAAAATATACATCAGAAATATTTTGTAATAATTAAATAATTCTTGAATAATATAATATATACTATAATTTTATATTTTAGAAATAAAAGCTAACATTAATAAAAATGCAGAACCATCAACATCTAAAAGTAATGTTATAGAAACTAGTACGTGCACAGATTCGGAACCATTAATATCTAAAAATAAACAATCAATTATTACTAAAGATATAGAAAATATAATAGAACCAAACAAATCTAATAATATTAAAAAGAAATTATTGCCTGAAGGTACTATAAATAAAACAGTTTATTGTAATGAGCGAGATACAACTTCTAATAATGATCAAAATGATAATAGAGATAAATTATTTTTAATTATTAACACTGAATGCTAATTATTGTAAAAATTAATTAACAAATATTTTCTACGATTTTATATGTGTAATTATTGTGTTATTAAATATTCTAGATATTGAATTTAAAAAGTAAATTCTGCGTCAGTTGCAAATTATCAATTACAAACAAACTCAAATGTGGGAAGATATACAAACTATTATGTCTAAAATTGTCATGCAAGCAGATGATAAGATATTAACAAAAAATGATAAGGAAAGTATCTTTAATAAATTTACTTTTCCTCTAAAAAGTATAAGCGAACTGGATGCAGTAGAAGAGTTCTTAAGTGACGAAAATAATTATGGTTTGCTTGTAAGTAATGAGATAAATAATATACTGTAGAATAGAATAATTAAATCTTTTTTATTTTTTATATTTAATACAATATTTCACAAAATTTTGTTCTCTAATGCAAAACTTAGCCTTCAAACATATTACGTCCAATTTTTTATAAAATAAAAGTAAAATATAAAAAATTTTTAGCAATTTTCACTTTATTCTTTATTTATACAGACTTCAAAAACAGAGTTTTAACACTTCTAATATACTGTCTGAAAACATAATACTTCATCTTTAAAATATGTTTGTTAATCTTTATAATGCAATTTTTTTAGGATTGTATAGACACGAACGACAAATGATGTAATTATTATTGATCTATAGAAAAATTGTTACAATAAGTTAGATTTTCAATATTTATTTATATATTTATCACTACTTTTTAATACAAGAGAATTAAAGGCAAAGAAATATATATGTTCAATTTTACATAAAAAAGTTGCTAAAAATATAATTTTTCTCATATCATCAATTTTTTTCAAAAATTTGGATATTTGTAAGCCGCAAAACTGAAGGCCGGGCCAAATACAAATTTAGCAAGAATCTATGTGAAATAATATATGTTAGAGATAAAATTATAGTTTTACAGTATGATTTAAACAATATTTCTTTTATCTTTATTATAACATATCATTTTACGTTTATAGGTACAGGAGTTAACAAAAATTGATGGATCTACTTATAAGCATGCAATAAAAAAGATAATGTTTAAATTATTTTTCAATGAAGTAGCAGAAGGCTACAGTTGGATTGGATTTAAAGGAAAAAATAAATTTTGTCTCCTACGTATTTCAGCTGCTATAATAAGTGAGTATTATACATACACACACTCACGCGCGCACGCGCGCGTATACAGTGATCCACGATAATTGAGTTCTTTTTAAGTGTAGAAATGCAAATTTTTCTGACGCATCAATTGGCTATCGAATAGACTCTAGAAATTCTGTATATCTATTGGCTATTGAAATAACATTTGTACATTCAAAAAAAACTGAATTAATGCGGGTTAGTGTACAATGTACAAAGTATAAATAATTAATATAATATTTTATAGTGGCAGTGCAAAAAACACATAGCACAAGCACGCTGTGTGACATCGAAGCAGTCATTAAAGCATGGCTTGTAAAAGCAAAATTCAGAAATACTAAAAAGACGACATAATCAAATTCATTTATTAATAAGCTATAATAATGTTTATGTTAAGGATGGCATACGAAACAAAACTTAGAGTTGAAAAGTACAAAAAGAAATTAATTTTGCTTTAGGAAACGAAATTCAAGAGTAAAACTATATCTAAAACTCGCAGAAACAAAATTCATTGATTGGAATTGCAGTAAATCAAAACTCAGTGCTAAAATAAAATAAAATAGATCGAAAAAGTACTGTGGAAATGAGATGAAATATTTTCTTTCAATTTTGCCTATTTTGATCGTTCTACAACAAAATTAATTTTTTTACTGATATATTTAATTTAATGCTGGATGCAATATTATATTATTTCAAATATAAATTTGACCCTCAGCTGATGTAAAATTTTCATTTTTTATTTCTATTTTACACTGATAGAATTATATGATAAAATTATATGAATGAAATCTGTTTTTAGTTTTCGTTTTTTGGAATTTTGTTTTTTATGCCATTCCTGGTTCACTTATATGTAACTAACTTTTCACCAAAATATTTTATAAATAATTTAAAAAATTTATATTATCCTATTATTCAATCCTGGATATTTTATTTCGCGTCGCGTTTCGCATAAACTCTTAATTATTTATTTAAAAACTTTTTTTGCTTATTAATATTTTTTTGTTATGTTAATTTCCCCACACAATTTCATATATTTTAGCTCTCAAACATTTGTTTAATATATACATAAATTTTTTTTATTTTTTTTTAATATTTAATTGTTATACTCTTTTTTCTACTTAGTCAGATATTTTTTGTTTATGTCTAATGTACCCACCGCTAACCCGCTATTATTAGCTCTCATACAATTTCATATTTCTTCAATTTACAAAATTTCTCTATATATTATATTTTTTGTAAAACATTTTTTACTTCCTTCAAGTAGATGTCCTTGATTGCTGAATTCATCAATCTTAATTTTTACACTTTCCTTTCTGGTTGCTCTAGAAAATGCCACATAAAGTTGACCATGAGCAAATACAGGTTGTGGCAAATAAATCCCAACTTTTTCTAAACTTTGTCCTTGGGATTTATTGATTGTCATAGCAAATGACACTCGAATTGGAAACTGTCTTCGTTTAAACTTAAATGGCAATTCCAAATCATTTGTAATTAAATCTATTCTTGGAATGATGACAATCTGTCCTCGAGCAGGACCAGTTAGAACCTCTGCATAAATTAGATTATTTTTCAAATTAGTAACAATAAATCTTGTACCATTACAGAGTCCTTTCTTAGTATTTAAATTTCTTAATAGGATTATTATAGCACTGACTTTTATTTTCAGTCGATGAACTGGCATTCCAGAAGGTGTCAGAGAATTTAAAAACTCAGTTGGAAAATTTAATTGCTCCTGTGGATCATCACTTACAATAGAGTCAATTGAGAGATACTCTTTTTCTTCTCCTTCCATTAGACGAAGGATTTCGTTATTAATTTTGAAAGTATCCTCATTCTTAGGACAAAGAATCGCTCGATCTGGATTTTCTTTAATCCGTTCCATGGTAATTCTGTCACCAAAAATTTCAGTAATAAGAGATTCTTTTGATATTAAATCCTGGGGGATTTCAATTGTATCAAGATGTAGTCCATCCGTATTTGATAATTTACCATCTCCGAGTTGCATTAGCCAATTTGCAAATTCCTTTTCTTCCGCAGTTCTCATATTTTGCTGTAGTTTAACCTGAATTACATTCCTCCATATAGGATTGTATTTTACAGTCGATTCAATTATTGCTGCTTTATTTGCACGAGGCACTACTGGGAAATTTTGTCTAAAATCTCCTGCAAATAAAATTACTTTTCCTCCAAATGGTCTTTCATTCTTCATCAAATCCTTAAAGAGTTTATCAACTGCTGTTAAGGCATGTCCAATAGTCATGCTCACCTCATCCCATATGATGAGTTTGGCAGAGATCAGTTCTCGTGCAGCTTGAGAGTTTCCTGATATTTGATTTAGCTCCATCATCAATTGGGATTGAAAGCCTGAACAGGGAGTGATAAGTTCTTCCTCCTTTGAGAAGTGTGGCAGCAATCCCAGTTGAAGCACATGGAATAACCATTTCGTTTCTTCCTCGAATAACACTCAAAAATGTATTAAATAGATAAGTTTTTCCACTTCCTGCAAACCCGTCAATACAAAATAACCGCTGAGTTTCATTCTCATTCTCAATTGCTCGAATGACTATATCGTACACGTGCTTTTGCTCAGTATTTAGTGTCGATAATAAATAATCACCACGTATTTTTTCTTCATTCACATTATACTCTGTGACGTAAATATTCATTGGAGTTGGATCTGGCAATTTAAAGTTTTCACAGCTACTTCCATTATTTTTCAGAATTTCTTGTATATGATTTAAAGCCATATTTTCAGGATTGACAACATTGTTGTGTACAAAGTCTTCAATCATGTGACCTTTGTATTTATTCCAAAGAGTTGGTACATCTGTTGGAGTTCCAAAGATGCAAATATACGCAAATAGCTCTCTAATTTGTGTAGGCATTTTTGATTCTGTTGCTTCTTCTATTGTTTTCTCCCAAAGATCATCAGCTTCTATTAAATTCTTTGCAATTGCTACATCCTTAAATGTCTCATAAAGAACTCCGTTGACAATTCTTAAATCTTCAAAACATTTAGCTCCAGCCACATGTAAGAGAAGATGACAGAGATAAAATCTTTCATTATCTTTTACGCTCACTGTGTATAGCCTTGAAATTATTTTTTCACCACCTTTTTTTCGTGGCTTCCACTTAGTTTCTTTCTTTTCATAAAAATAATGAGAAGGAATATCTGTGTAAAGAAAATGCACCGCATTTTCATCAGATTGATTCAATTTGAACCATGCAGTCAGTGTAGTATCTCGAGTGAGCTCTCTTTGAGCAGCTTGCTCTTCATTTCCTGCTCGGAAATAAACCATTTGACGATTAGGCAAATGAACTGCTAATCTTATTATTGTATGAGACTTCATGAAAAGATCGTATCCGTTCAGTCTCCACATTGCTTCTGGAGCACTAACATATCTTGCATCCAGAAATGAGTTAACTTCATCTATTCTAATGAATCTTGTGCCATCTCGTGCTTGCACTTCAATTGCAGCACAGTCAAATCCTTTATGAATATATTTGTATAAATATTTTACACTCTTCACTGAAGAACATATTTCCAAATTTATATGTCGATTATATTTCATTATTAAATATGGTGAAGGGCACCACCCATCGATTGTCAATTTCTTTGCCTCTGACGATGTATTTTTTCCCAATATTCCTACGTTGATACATAGGATATCCATTCACATTAGCATTAGTTTCTTCACGAAATTCTTTTGGAAAACCTTTTGAACATTTTCCATCTTCCCCAGTGCAAGGATATCTCATTGAAGGATCTCCACATGGACCGTGAATCATATGTTTCAAAACTTTTGCATTGAGTTCTGGATATCTTTCTTCGTTAGGAATTTCAGCCCATACCATCATGTCAATGACTTCATGAAGTCGGGGGTTATCTTCATCACTCAACATTGCAAGTAAATGCAAATGTGGAAGCCCTCTTTTTTGAAACTCAATTACGCCTGCATAAGCTATAATATTTCCAAAAATTTTATTTTGGATTAGATCCTTTAAAACCTCTTTGACATCCATCAAGGTTATCCTTAATTTCTGGACATTGAGGATTGCAAGTCATGGTAAGAAAAATGTCTGGTTTACCAAACTTTCTGACCAAAGACATGGCATCTTGGTATCTTTCTTGCATGTTCCTTGGACTGCCCATAAATGAAGATGGTAATATTACAGGTACACCAACTGTAATTCCTTCATTTTGTGCTCGATTATCAAGGTGATCCATTAATCCCGAATAAAGTTCTGCTCTTAATTGAGGTTGATTTAATTTAATATAATTAAGTCTATTGGCTTCAGTTTTCATATAGGCATCAAGTATAAATTGACATCTCAATTTGCCTGCCTTTTTAAATTGACTAAATTCTAATCTTGGTGCTAACAGGTGAGCATAATAATCCATTTGAGTTACCTTAAATCCTGGATATTTATGATTATATGATTTAAGTTCTGAATGCCATCCATCGTTACCATATGGATATAACAATGGATAACACATTGGGTCACATCTTTTGTCCAAAATTGATATTTGTTGAACATCGTTTGAATTTTTATTATAAATCCTAATGTCTCTTTCAAATTGAGGTTCACCATCTACATTCTGAAAGACAACAGCTATTTCATTAGCTTGTGGAGCATTGTATCTTCTTTGATCATGTTGAGGATCTTTTCTAAATGACAACATTAAATTTATTGTTTTATTGCCTATTGGATTCAGATCTTTTTCAACTTGACGCATCATCTTGAAAGTTTTTGCAAATTCATTGCATTGAACCATAAAACATGACAAATCTTTCATTATTTCTGGATCACACTCTTGATTAGCTTTGTTATTCATTCTATGATTTATAGCTTCTTCTGTATCTAAAAAGTAAAGTTGTGCAAAGCGTGGAACTTGCCCATCCGCTGGGCGCATTGCCGTCGAAGTCAAATGATGATATTGTCCATGAATCTTTAAGCAATAAGGAGCATTATTTACAACATCCAATGGATTTTTATTTCCCGGGGCACCCATGGAAGCCATAGCTAAAGCGCTGTTATATGAACGAATATTATTCATAAAATTTTTTGATTTATAATCATTTCCCATATATAATTTTTTAAGAAAATCAGGACAACTTATTGGGTTTAATTGAAGCTTGCCTTTTTGACAACAATATGTAAATTTTCCATGTTTAGATTTTTCACATGCAAAGTTTAACGATTTGCAAAATTGGCATTCTACATTCATTTGGCCAAGTGTATAAACTGGCACATTTATTTCATGGTCCTTTGCAATTAGCGCAATGTAATGATTTAATTGTCTAACTTTTTGTCTTCCCTGAGCATGTCTCTGGGCATCAGCTTCAAGTCGTTGAGACCTTACGTCATCATTTTCGTCGGCCCTCTGCTGAGCATGTCTCTGGGCATCAGCTTCGAGTCGTTGAAACTTTGCGTCATCATTTTCGTCGGCCCTCTGCTGAGCATGTCTCTGGACATCAGTTTCGAGTCATTTAGATCTTGCATCATCATTTTCGTCGGCCCTTTGCTGAGTATGTCTCTGGACATCAGCTTCGAGTCGTTGAGACCTTGCGTTATTATTTTCATTGATCCTCTGCTGAGAATTTCTTTGAGCATTAGCTTCAAGTCGTTGAGACCTTTCCTCAAAACTCTCAATTATTCGTCTTTGTCATAAGCGCTTGCTTTCGCGACTCACTTTATACAAATTTCCGCCTTTTCTCTTTTGAGGCATACTTGTCTACGTCGTACCGTATACGACGTATACGTAGGTATATTATACGAATTGTTAAATAACAATAGAGTATTTTTCAAATATATATAATAGTAATTTTTGAATATATATGTTCTCAAATATTTGTTATTGCCTAATTTTATATAAAAAAATTATATCTATCTGTATATATAAGTGCCGTAATAATTATATCTATATTATTCTATATATATAAGTATTATTTGTCTTTCTGTATGACCAAGAATTATTTATTCATTAGTTCATCGATTTTCTTGATGAATCTTTTCTTTTTCGTGCTTATTCTGTTTTATATTAATTCTTTATATAGGCACACAGCAGCTTTTTTTTATAGGCGCACCGCAGCCTTTTTTTATATGCGCACAACCTTTTTTTATAGACGCACAGCAGCCTTTTTTTATAGGCACACAGCAGCTTTTTTTTTATAGGCGCACCGCATCCTTTTTTTATATGCGCACAACAGCCTTTTTTTTATAAGCACACAGCAGCCTTTTTTATAGGCGCACAGCAGCCTCTTTTTATAGGCGCACAGCAGCCTCTTTTTATAGGCGCACAGCAGCCTTTTTTTATAGGCGCACAGCAGCCTCTTTTTATAGGCGCACAGCAGCCTTTTTTTATAGGCGCACAGCAGCCTTTTTTATAGGCGCACAGTAGCCTTTTTTATAGGCGCACAGCAGCCTTTTTTTACAGGCGCACAGCAGCCTTTTTTTACAGGCGCACAGCAGCCTTTTTTATAGGCGCACAGCAGCCTTTTTTTACAGGCGCACAGCAGTTTTTTTATATAATTCTATATATTTTTCTATCTATCTATATGTATTTTATATAATTTTATTATATAGATTTTTATATAATTTATATAAATTTTTTTTATATAATTTTTATATAATTGAATTTTTAATATCTTAGAAATCTTTTTTTTTATATAAGAAAAATATAATAAAAGTGTAATTATTAAATAATATTAATTACAAATAATTAAACACATTTATTACAAATTTCTATATATATAAGTATGTAAAATATCTACCGTTTCTCCCTTCACTCTCCCTCTTCAACGTTATAACTTCGTCTATCACTATTTCCTTTCTCGTAAAATTTTACACCTTCGACTCCTTCTTTGTTGTGCCGATTTTATTTATTATAACATTTTCTATTTTATTTGATCTATCCATTATGACATTTAACGTAATTTAATATGAAACCAGCAATTTATTATAGATAAATTTATTAAATGACTCACGTAAAAAAATCGAAACTCACCCCTGAGGGGTGATTTTTACAAAATTACACCAAGAAGTAATTTTTGAAAAATTTGTGTATGTGTTTGTGTATATGTGTGCAATTCGTGTAAATAAACCTTTAATTTGTATGCCTTGACTATAGTAACATTTATCTTCAATATTCTTATTTTATGCGTACCACATTTCTTTCAACTGTTCTTTGTAGTTAATGTCACACATCTCTAATTACTACGTATAATTGTATAAATCGGCTTCTAATTAATCAAGATGTCTAAAGAGATAAGCGAAAATGCGTGCAACACCAGTGAGCATAATGTAAGTAAATTTTAATTTCAAAGAGAGACAGAGAGAGATAGAGAGAAAGAGAGAGAGAGAGAGAGAGAGAGAGAGAGAGAGAGAGAGAGAGAGAGAGAGAGAGAAAGAGATAATAAGGTTAAGATAGAGAGAGAAAGAGAGAGATTTGTATATGTGTGTGTTAAAGAGAGAGAGAGAGAAAGAGAGAGAGAAATTTAGATTATTAATCTTCTATCTATATATATCTATATATATATATCTATATATATATATATATATATATATATATATATACTGATGTGATTCTAAAAAGATATATATATATATATATATATATATATCTTTTTAGAATCACATCAGTATATATATATATATATATATATATATATATATATATATCTTTTTAGAATCACATCAGTCGCGAACTTAGCGCTGAAAATAATATTTTAAAGACGGAAGTGCAGGAGTTACAGCGGCAATTGGCCGCTGCTTTGGCCAAACAACAACCACAGCCCGCAGTGGTGTTGACTGCTGAAAATACACAACCTGCAGTGGTGGTGGCTGCTGACGATCCACAGCCTGCAGTGATACCGCCAGAAGATTTTTTAAAGGATTCATTGCAATGTAAGTATAATAATAAAGAATAATAAATAAAAATAAATATTAAATAATATAAATTTTTTACAGTAAAACAGAAAGCTCGATGGGCAAGAGCCGGAAGAGGCCGAGTACGCGGACGCGGACGTGGCCGTGGCCGTGGGCGCGAACGTGGCCGCGGACGCGGAAATACAATTGTTAATTATATTAGCATGTAATAATATATTATATAATTAATAATTATATTAACATGTAATATATTCAAATATATCGTCTTTCCCTTTATCCTCCTTCTTCCTCTCTCTCTCTCCCGCCACAAAACATAACAAAAATTTATTTACATAAATAAATAATTATTTATTTATATAAATAAATTATTATTAATATTATTAATATTATTTTTTTATTATTTATTTATTATTAAATAAATATTTTATTGTTATTAATATTATTAATATTATTTTTTGTATTATTTATTTATTAGTTTTTTAGTTTTATTATTGTTTGTTATTTTTATTATTTATGATGTTAGTTCATTAATTTTTTTAAATTAATTTTTGTAAACTATAATTTTTACATATAATATTACTGTTATTGTTACGTATCCCATATTGCAAATTGTAGAAAATTTAATTATTGATATTATATTTGGGCATATCTCAAACAAATGTTGTAATATTTATTCTATTAATTTTGAAAAAATAATTAAATTAGCGTATAGAAATTTAAAAAGCAGCGAATTTTATTAAATAATAACAACAACAACAATCTTTATTCGTCCCCTTGAGGATTGAAGGCGCTTTTTTCTGAGGAGCGTTCCCGAACCTCTTACAAACTCCTCTCTCTTCTACCATATCAACTTGTACAACGTTACATTACAAATACACTTTACAACCGCCTCTTTCTCTTTTTCCTCCATATCTCCTTATCTTCCACGTCTTACAACTTAACCATTACAGTAACAGTAACCAATACACCTTAACCGTCTTCCGCCTCTTTTTTCCTCTCCTCCAGAATTCTTTACATCCTCCTTTTCCCTCCTTCTTCCATCATCCTCCTGAGCACCTCTACTCCGATTCCTCTCCTATCCTCCTTCGTTTCTCGTCCCACCTCCTTTTTCCTTTTCCATCTCGCTCTCCCTGTCTCCCTTCTTTCCTCCTTCCGACTCCGCCTCTTTCCTTTTTCCTCCTTCTCTCCCATCTCCTTTCTCCCTTACTCCTTCTCCTTAACTCATCCTGCTCTCCTTCTTTCCACCGGCTCCGTTTTTCCTTTCCATCAGTCCCGAGCAGGCATATGGGGTGATTGGTTCGAACAGGATTCGAACCTGGGACCCACCGCATGTCAGCCAGATACTGAACATGCGGGGCCACATTTCACCCCGAATTTTATTAAATAATAATTAACAAATAAAAATTTTTAATATATAATTTTTATTAAATATCTAAACATGTAAAAAATACACATATTTAATAATTTAAATAATTATTTTATACCAAATTATATTTTTTGAATTTTTTTATCCTTTTTTTCATCATTGTCATTATTATCTTCTTTCCGCTTTTTAGTTTTTTCACTCTTCCTTCTTTAGCTCCTCTCGTTTTTCAAATTCTTCTAATGCCATTATTAATACATGATCTAGCCCATCTTCAAGTACTGAAATTTTTTATTTATAAAATAGATTAGGTTATATCTTTATATATTGGATGATTGCAAAAGTTCGTGCCCGATTTGAAGTTATTACCACCATCTATGCAAATCGGGCACGAACTTTTGCAATATATGTAATAATATTAATTTAAATAAAACGATTGACAAATTTATAAAAAAATATCATTTTATTTAAATAAATTAATTATTGTTTATATTTTTACCATTTTGAAATTCTTCAATTTCTGTTAATATATGTTCGGGATCGTTCGCCCGATTGCTGGAGTCGGTGCACGAATTGCACCCGAAGCGATGTGGATGTGAACCGTCAGATTCACTGGAGGCAGGGGACAATAATTGACTGCCAGTATCGTCAATGATCACAATCACTTTTATTATAATAACTGTGAAGACGAGAGTCACATCAAAATTAATTCACAAAATAACAGGAAATATCGTCTGAAATGTCGAAGGCACGAACGAATGACAGGACTGTAAATTTCACTATGAAATTGAAGTTGTGGACGACGCCCACAAAAACTACGAAAATGTTCTGAGTCGTGACGAAAGATTGATGTCGACGAACAGAACGACTGACTAAGAATGTAATCGCGGCGAGACCTGCCTGAAATTCCGTCAGGGGAACATCAGGTGATCACGCGTCGGCTTGCTGAGCAGAGCCCCTTGTTTCGGCTTATTTTGATTTCTGTCATTGGATCGCGCCTCAACCACGTGTACGAGTAGCTCGCTAGCGAATTGGAGCACGCGTCGCGCGACACGTGATCGCGCTTATTATGGTCTTTGGCTCGTGCGAAATGAGAAGAGGAACGCTTCTCGATCTATCGACGGAATTCCGATTAATTTTGATTGAATCTCAAACAATATATTTAATTCATTCATCGTTATACTTTTAATTTCAAATCCATTTGTTTCATTTATCAGAACATTTTCTATTTCTTTCGGTATATTATTTTCTTCCACAATTGTATTTTCAAATTGATTTGTATTTATTTGATCATCTTCAAGTACTGACATTTTTTAATTAAAAAATATATTATATTATATGTTAATGTGATAATATATTAATTTAAATAAAACAATTAACAAATTAAAAAAAATATATTATTTTATTTAAATAAATAAATTATTATTTATATTTACCATTTAGAAATTCTTCAATTTCTTTTTCTATTTCTTTCGGTATATTATTTTCTTCCATGATTGTATTTTCAAATTGATTTGTATTCGTTTGATCAATGATGACATTTAATATGTGAAACCAGCTACTTATATATATAGATATAGATAGATAGATAGTCATTTCTGAAATGACATGTAAATAAAACTCATCACCTCTAAGGGGTGATTTTTGCAAAATCTCACTGAACAAAATAATTTAAAAATTTTTACGATTTAAAAAAACAATACATTAATAAATAAATCCTCTTAATTAATAACACCATTTAACAATCACGCCACTACCAAAAGATGATTTTATTAAAATTATATGTTTCTCTTTTATAACTACATATAGTCATCCCCGAAAAATTTTCGAAATTTTGGTACCAATTTCGTGAAAATCGGTGAACAAATGTATGAGTGCGTGGGTGGGTGCGTGGGTGGTTGCGTGGGTTGGCAAAACTTAAAAATTTAAAAATTTGAAAATTTTAATACCAATTTCGAATCGTTCACCAATTTCGTGAAAATCGGTGAACAAATGTATTAGTGCGTGGGTGGGTGCGTGGGTGGTTGCGAGGGTTTGTTAAAAAAAAAAAACATATAATAGCCATCCCCGAAAAATTTGCGAAATTTTGTTACCAATTTCGTGCAAATCGGTGAAAAAATGTATGAGTGCGTAGGTGGGTGCGTGGGTGGTTGCGTGGGTGGGCAAAACTTTAAAATAACCACATAATGGCCATCCCTTAAAAATATTGAAAATTTTACTACCAATTTCGAAAACATCAGTTAATAAATATGTGATTGCGTGGGTGGGTGCGTGGGTGAAGGTGTAAAACAAAAAAAAATCACATATAGTAGCCATCCCCGAATAATTAGCGAAATTTTGGTACCAATTTCGTGAAAATCGGTTAACAAATGTATGAGTGCGTGGGTGGGTGCGTGGGTGGTTGCGAGGGTGGGTTAAAAAAATCACATATAGTAGCCATCACCGAAAAATTTGCGGAATTTTTTTACCAATTTATTGAAAATCGGTGAATAAATGTATGAGTGCGTGGGTGGGTGCGTGGGTGATTGCGTGGGTTTTGCCCACCCACGCAACCACCCACACAATGGTTTGGAACACCCTAAACACATTGGCGTAAATGGCGTAGAAATCTGTAAAAAAATTATTTTCACGAAAACATACCCTCCTCTATGAGAAAAAAAAATTTTTTTTAAATGAAAATAAACCCCACAGCAGCCACCCCCGAAAAATTTGCAACATTTTGGTACCTGTTTCACAAAAATCGGTCCATAAATCTGGAAGTAGTTCGCGGACATACAGACAGACAGACAGACAGACGGACGACAATTATATATATAGATAATTCCTGGTCATTTATAATCGGTACAAACAACTTTCTTAATATTTTTTATCTACATTTAATTTTTTAAAAATTAATTCTAATGAAAAATATATTTATGTTTATTTTCTTAATTTTATTGATTATTTTTTTGTGCGATCAATAATTTCTTAATTATTTTTAAAAGAGGTGCAATATTTATGTATCAATTCCTATTAGTATTTACTTACTGAAAATTAATATAATACAACATTGTAATAAGTTTATTTACGAAATATTGTAATAATTTAAGTTTATTTATCAAAGAATATGTGATATTATAAGATAATTATAATAAAAGATATTTAAAATTTATAATTGTTTCTAATTTTTACTCCTAATGAACGAAAATTACATTAATTAAAACATTATTTCAAATACACCAATTATTTATCGTGATCTATGCATAACTATTCTGTGTATAATAATTGTAATTAAATTGTAGATATATGCAAATACATATATTTTGATAGAAAAAAAGATAGAATAATAATACTAAAATCATAATCTGTTTATGTTAACAGATATTTTGATTTTGTAATAATTTTCTATCTATTTTTTCATTTAAATACGCGCGTATTTGCATTAATCTACAGTTTAATTATAATAATCTATGTAATTTTAGGTGTTACGCGCTCTATATTTCTATTTTGGTGTATTGTATGGGATAATTAACTACGCGCACTTCAATATTTATTTAGCTGATTTATTTTCTTTCTACTTGATGAGCACAGCGATGGGCAACGATCTGCCGCGAGAACCGCGGATAGTCAATTTGTTACTTAGTTCGTGATTGATTATAATGAGTATATACTACAATATCTCGGATAACTCCGCGTCAATAATATAATTTAAGTATTTTCTCGAGAGCATTTACAATCGGTTGATAGTGGCTTCAATCAATTCGATACGACGGTGCGACACATACTACTCGTTATTCGGCTCTCTCGTCTATATTCCCTTACGTGCGAAACTTCTCCCACCTCTAGAGGGGATGAGAGAGCGCGGCTAGTACATGATTAGCACGTGATCTCCTAAATATCTCTAACTTCTTGATATAGTCTCAACATCCCACCCACCATTAATAACAATTAATTTTATGCTAATTACACTCGTTTATAATGGGTAAGGACGTATCAGATAGTGGAAGTTTGCACAATTTGTTGATCGGTCTTTTACATATTCCGTTCGCTGTTTTGAGTGTTACAACGCGCACCCTTTTGTCAGCTCCTTCATGGGTTTCGATAACTTTTCCTAGTTTCCACTTTAATGGTGGCGCGTTATTATCTTGTATCATGACGATGTCGTTAATTAATAGATTATTTCGCTCGCACGTCCATTTCGTTTTACCTTGCAGAGAGATCAAATACTCTCTGCTCCACCTTTTCCAAAAATCCCGCGCAATTTTCTGAACCGTCTGCCAACGATCGAGTCGATTGATAGGTACGTCGGTTAGATCGGGATCCGGAAGAGCGACTAGTGGACCGCCTATTAAAAAATGTCCCGGCGATAAAGGTTGCATTTCAAGCAAATTCAAGCAAGCCTCGACCTGAATTAATACTGTGTTCAATTCCTCAAATGTCAACAGACTCTCTCCCATTACACACTTCAAATGAAATTTGCACGATTTTACGCCGGCCTCCCAAAGTCCTCCCATGTGAGGGGAAGACGGAGGAATGAACTTCCACTCGATATTGTTTGGAATTGAAAATTCGTCTACTATTTTCTGATTTTCCCTTTCAATCAACTCATACATCTCGGCAAGCTCGCTTTTCGATCCGACGAAGTTGGTTGCGTTATCGCAATAAATGCGCTGTGGATAACCCCGACGTCCGGCAAAACGTTTCAGAGCGGCTATAAAGGACGCCGAACTGAGATCGCTGACTGCCTCGAGATGAATCGTCTTTGTGGTAAAACATATAAATAGTGAAATGTAAGATTTGTTGATTTTCCTTCCACGGCCTCGATTAACCAGCGTTATTATAGGTCCGGCAAAGTCCACCCCGACTACGAAAAATGGTCGTCTCGGTATTATTCGATCTGTGGGCAATTGTCCCATAATTTGCGATAACAACTTTGGTTTGTTGCGGGAACAAGTTATGCAATTATGCACAATCCTCCTTGCGATCGTTCTGCCCTTGAGTGGCCAATAATTTTCTCGAATCGAATACAAGAGGGCTTGCGGACCCCCATGCAACAATCTACAGTGTTCCCTCTCAAACAACAACTGCGTGAATCTACTAGTCGACGGTAATACAATCGGATGTCTGCTATCGAATGTTAATTGTGGATTTTGTATTCTGCCGCCCACCCTGAGAACTCCCTTTTCATCTATAAAGGGACTGAGCGATATCAATTTATTACTCGGTTGAATTTGTTTTCTTGCTAGCAATTTAGAAGTTACATCCGCGAAATGAATTCTTTGAATTGATATGATTAACAATTGATGTGCATGACGGATTTCGGCAGTAGAAATAATTTTGAAACTGCGTTTATCATGATCCGATTTTGCATTGAATTTGAATCGAAGTATCCACGCTATTATTCGTTCGATCTTTGAGAGTGATTTTTTAGTAAAGAATCCACGACGCAACTCTTCGCGGGCGCTCGCGAAAACTTGCTTGTTCGATTTTTCTTCTAATTTGACAAGTCTTTCGTCTTCCTCGGTCGGACTTGATAATTGTGATTTTTGCCGTTCGCAATCTGCGAAACGTGACAACCATTCCGGACCTTCCCACCAAATTTTGGTTTGTCTTAAACTTGCTAAGTTAATACCCCTTGAAATTAAATCTGCTGGGTTTTCGGTTCCGTCGACGTGATGCCAATGTTCGGGCGGAAGGATAGATTGTATTTCGGCTGTTCGATTTGAAACGAATGTTTTTTGACGTGATGGATCGCCGGCGATTCATGCCAGCGCTATCCTAGAGTCGCTCCATGCATGCACTTCGTCGAATCTGATTTTGAGAGCCCGTTTTACATTTTTAAGCAGTCTTACGAGAACAATAGCACCGCATAACTCGAGTCTCGGTAACGTAATAGTTTTACTTTTAACCGGTGATACTCGTGACTTTGAACATAATAGAAACGAACTGGACTTGTTGTCCCTGTCACTCGCTTGCAAATAGATGCAAGCTCCATAAGCCTTTAATGAAGCATCACAAAAAGCGTGTAGACAGAAGCGCACTGCATTGGAGCCTCGAATTACTCTACGCGGAACCCGAATTGAGTCGACCCCCCCTCAAATCCTCAGCATACGCATCCCACGCTCGACGAAGATTGTCTGTTAATGGTTCATCCCAACCCAAATTTGACGCCCACGTTTCCTGCATTATAAGTTTTGCTCGAAAAAATAGGACCGATTAATCCAAGTGGGTCGAATAATCTCGAAATTATTGATAGAATCTCGCGTTTGGTTGAAACGGAGTTCGCCATAAATTCTATTGAAAATTGAAATGAGTCTGTTTTCGTACACCAATTCAATCCTAACGTCTTCATTGTACTCGACTCGATCGCTAGCGCAGACGGTTCCTCTATTTGATCGACCGCTCGCAACTCTCGCATTAGTTTTTCGCTATTAGTACGCCATTTGTGAGCTTCAAATCCTCCCTTAAGCAATAAAGCCTTTAGCTGCGAAATTAGGGTTATCGTTTGACTTTCACAATTGACTCCGGTTATAATATCATCGACGTATAGATCGCTTAACAACACTCTCGACGCGGAGCCGAACTGACTAGCCTCGTCTGTCGCTAATTGTCGCACGCAACGAACAGCCAGGAACGGAGCGCATGCCTGGCCGTAAGTGACTGTATTCAGTCTATATTCGCCTACTGGGTCGCTCGGAGAGAATCGCCACAAAATTCGCTGATAATCACGATCATTTGAGTCCAATAATATTTGACGGTACATTTTTTGTAAGTCTGTGGTAATAGCAATAGCTGGCAAACGAAAACGCATAATAATATCGATTATGTTATCTTGCAAGTTCGATCCTACCATCAAAGTATCATTTAGAGAAATACCGGATGATAGTTTTTGCAGAAGCGTCGAATACTACTCGTAATTTTGTTGTCGTACTCGATTCGCGAACCACGCCATGATGTGGTAAATATGTTGCATTTAATGCGTTGTCGCCTTCGCCAACTTTAGACATATGATTTAAATCAATGTACTCGCGTATGAACTCGATATATTGATCGCGAAAAGTTGAATCTCTTTGAATTTTACGTTCCAAATAACTTAATGGCTTCATTGCTACCTCTCTCGATCGACCCAATAGAACCTTGTTTTCACGGAAAGGAAGTCGAACAACGAATCGCCCGGACAACGCGTCTCGACTCGTTGTATTTATAAAATGTTTTTCACAGCTTTCTTCCTCTACAGACAATCGCGTATTATCATCGTGGTATTCCTCCAATTCCCAAAACCTTTTCATAGTATCGTCGATCGATATTTGCCGAGTCAATAAACACGTGTGATTATTCGAAAACGAATGATGAGTCGCTCGACCACTGATTAAATGTGAAGATATTGAACCGGCGATAATCCATCCGAACTTCGTGCTTTGTAAAATCGGCAAGTCGTCGCCGAGCTCAATCTTACCATGACTCAACAGCTGCAAAAAGAATTCGCTGCCTATAAGTGCGTCTATCGGACCGGGATTGAAATATAATGGATCTGCTAATTTTAGATTCTCGGGAATTAATAACCTTGATGATTGAATAGAAAATGATGGTAAATTTTTTGTTATTTTAGGAACAATTAAGCAATATAAGTTTAATTTAAAATTTGATGTTCGCGATTTCATAGAAAGTCTGCAGCCGTGATTTATAGAACAGCTCATGCCGTTTAACCCGCTAATTTGCTCATTGCAGTTTTCTACCTTCAAATTTAATTTTCGGCATGCTGCAGATGTTATAAAATTGAGCTCGCTCGCGCTATCTAACAACACCCGCAATTTAGCATCGCCGCTTGTTATCGCAACGTTTACAATGGCTGTTGCCATCAAAACTCGCTCACGCTGATCCTCGATGCGTTGATTGTGTGCGCCTCCAGACGATCCGATGTCGCTCGTTGATGACCTTCCTTCAGTGTCCGTCATCGAGCATAGTGTGGTGCTCGCGGACGACTCCCTCGGATCTCCCGACGGACTCCTCGCTGACTCCGCCGACGACCCAGGCGCTCGTCCCCATACGTGACACAATGTATTGTGCCGCTCGCCGCATTCCCTACAGGAATCGGACCTGCAATTTCTCGAAAAGTGATCTGGTCGCAAACAATTTAAACAAAGTTTCAACCGCTTGATTTCCTTAATCCGATCCTCGACAGATAAATCCAGAAACTTTCTACAACCGTAAATAAGGTGTTGTCCTTGATACAAGTAACATTTTCTTTCCTGGGTGGTTGTCGTCAGTGCTGCCTTGCTCCGCGGCTTCGCGCTCGGTACTCGCTGCTTACTTTATTTGTTTCTCTCGAAGAAATCGCCCTTTGATATGCCGCTTTCGCCATCCACAGCTGCTCGCCGCAACAGCTGACTCTGCCGCTGTAGAAATTCTACCATCGTAGTTGTTGTCACGGTCTCCTTATCTTCGATGTGCTCTTCCCAGCGTCTTCTGGTCATGTTGTCCAGATTCTTCTCAATGAGATAAGTGATTAAATCTCCCCATGAGTCCGTGGGGATCTTCATTGTTTGCAGTACTCGCAAATGTTTTTGCACGTGATCTATTAATTCTTGGATCGCGTCTGCGGATTCCTGTTTGATTTTCGGTAGTTCATCCAATAAGCATTGTATGTGTCGCTTCTTAATGCCCCTTTCGTCGTCGTATCTTTTTCTCAATAATTCCCAGGCGATGAGATAATTGTCCTCGGAAATCTCGATAAATTCGATAATTTTGGCTGCTGAGCCGCTCAATGATCCGACCAGATATTGATGCTTCTGTACACCGGACAGCTCGCTCTTGTGAATTAATGTCTTAAATGTGTCGGAATATCTTTTCCATTCCTCCACATTTCCATCGAAAGTCGGCAGTTTTATCATCGGTAGTTTCACTTGAGCTTCTCGTACGGATGTGCTTGACCGCGTGCTCCATCTTTCTAGTAGCTGATTTTGTTGTTCCATAGTCCGGGCAAGGGTATCGTTATCATTGCGCTCCACTAATTTTTGCATCAAATTCGCTTGCTGCTCCAAAATTAGCTTCATTGTTGAATCGCTCGGCAAACTGCTTGCTCGCCTCCCGACGGTCCTGCTGAGGATGGTCTGAGCCTTTCCAATAATCGTAATAACTCAGCCTTTATGCTGTAATATCTCTCATCGAACTCAGAATCCTTCGTTTCATCCCTTACGTCGGGCTCGTCATCAAGTATTAAAAGTTACTGTGAAAGATTTTGAAATTTGCTATATGTTTCCTCAGTTGCCTGAAGTCGTGCTGTGACCTCCTACGGTGCTGCGGCAGTATCCTTCTTGGCCTTGTTGACGAAATTTTCGATATTGGTTAATTTCGCCTTTAGATACCTCCTTTGCTTGCGAAGAATTTCGACACTCATTTTGGTTATTGAATTTAATGTACTTATTATATCACTTCACTCTCTGTCCTTCTCTCGCTTGGAATGTCGAGCGAGCAAAGGGAAAACAGTAGCAGCTGCCGAACACGCTGATATCACGCCGGAAAACAATGATCCGAAAGGTCGACCGATCACAACACGGCCAACAGTAGCGATTTCGAAAATTCCAGAAAGATATTTGTCTCTAAATTACGTCTAATTGTCTATGATTTATTCACGATTATAAATTTCTCGGTAACTAATGTCTTGTCCGCTTGACCAGCGCGTACTTGTAACCGCGGCTAATCGATCACGGAGATCAATTGCTCCGAAACGCGTACTTATCCGGCTCGAAGGACCATTATGTATTTTTTGGTGTTACGCGCTCCATATTTTTCCCGGTGTATTGTATGGGATAATTAACTACGCGCACTTCAATATTTATCTAGCTGATTTATTTTCTTTCTACTTGATGAGCACAGCGATGGACAAAGATCTGCCGCGAGAACCGTCGAGTGAAGATACGCAAGATAGCCAAGATGGTAAACATCTCAAACGAACGTGTTTTTAATATCTTGCATAAACATTTGGGCATGAAGAAGCTGTCAGCCAGATGGGTGCCGCGCTTGCTCACAATCGATCAAAAACCACAACGAAATTCAGTGAACCACTTGTGAACCATTCCATGCGACGGAGCAGAGTCCCCATAATACTTTTTTAGCTTTTCTTCAGTTTCCTTAATGGTTTTTCCACGCAAAAAGTAATGTTTTATTAGCACATGAAATTCACTTTTTTCCATTTTAGCAAAAAACACAAACTTATCCGCTTTAGAATGCTGTCAAAAAATTTCTATTTGACAGATCTACTTGAAACTTTGTGTATACTTAAACCATTGCAAACCTATGTAGAATCGTATGAAAAATTACCCATTGCAAACCCATGTAAAATCGTATCGTATAAAAAATTATCCATTGCAAACCCATGTAAAATCGTATGAATAATTATCCATTGCAAACCCATGTAGAATCATACCTATGTAGAATCCATACTACAAAAGTAATGATATAAAAAAATTGCGCTAAGTGAAAGTAGAAACATGTACCCGTGAAAAATTAAAGTTGCAAACCCATAGAGTCGTATAATTATAGACTTCCCTTCACGCTGGAAGTTGCAAACCCATGTAGAATCGTATAATTATAGACCTCCCTTCACGCTGGAAGTTGCAAACCCATGTAGAATCATATAGTTATAGACCTCCCTTCACGCTGGAAGTTGCAAACCCATGTAGAATCATAATAATAAAAAGAAGATAATTCAAAACACAAAAAAAAACAAAATAAAAAATTAATAGAAAATTAAAAATTAAAAGAAAATTAAAAATTAAAGAAAAATCAAAAATTAAAAATTTATGCAAAAATTAAAAATAAATACAAATAAAAGAAATAAAAAAATTTTGAATAAAAAAAACTTAGCGCTGCTAAATTTCAAAATTAACGTTAGCATATGGTTTAATTTAGCAGCGCTAAGTTTTTTTTATTCAAAATTTTTTTATTTCTTTTATTTTTAATTTTTGCATAAATTTTTAATTTTTGATTTTTCTTTAATTTTTAATTTTCTTTTAATTTTTAATTTTCTTTTAATTTTTAATTTTCTTTTAATTTTTAATTTTCTATTAATTTTTTATTTTGTTTTTTTTGTGTTTTGAATTATCTTCTTTTTATTATTATGATTCTACATGGGTTTGCAACTTCCAACGTGAAGGGAGGTCTATAATTATATGATTCTACATGGGTTTGCAACTTCCAGCGTGAAGGGAGGTCTATAATTATACGATTCTACATGGGTTTGTAACTTCCAGCGTGAAGGGAAGTCTATAATTATACGACTCTATGGGTTTGCAACTTTAATTTTTCACGGGTACATGTTTCTACTTTCACTTAGCGCAATTTTTTTATATCATTACTTTTGTAGTACGATTCTACATAGGTATGATTCTACATGGGTTTGCAATGGATAATTATTCATACGATTTTACATGGGTTTGCAATGGATAATTTTTTATACGATACGATTTTACATGGGTTTGCAATGGGTAATTTTTCATACGATTCTACATAGGTTTGCAATGGGTAATTTTTCACTACTGGCGAGCTCTTACTTAGCGCCTTTTTTTTACCTTTTTTTTAAAGGTAAGTTTTGATAGGGATATCATTCATTTTTGTAAGTAACATGGGTTTGCAATGGGTAATTTTTCATACGATTCTACATAGGTTTGCAATGGGTAATTTTTCACTACTGGCGAGCTCTTACTTAGCGCCTTTTTTTTACCTTTTTTTTAAAGGTAAGTTTATATAGGGATATCATTCATTTTTGTAAGTATGATAAACATCTTTAAATAAATAAGCAAAGAACCCGCCACCACCCCCGTCATATTTCAAAATACGACGGTCCTCTTTGCTTACTATTTTGTACAACCATTAAAATATTTTTATTGGTTTTTATTTATCAGTTGGTGCAATTTTTTCATATCATTATTTTCATACAATAATATGTCATTAGAAATATTTATTATTCACAATCTATACCTTTAAGTCCATTGATGAATAATCGTTGCTGCTTATCTAGTTCATTATTAAATATATAAATAAAGCGGAAAGTGTGTTATATAATTTCATTTTTAGTAGTAAAAACAAATTATTGACAATTTATTTAAAAAATATTTTTTTGCACTTCACGAATAATGCAGAATATAAAGCATTGTTCATAAAATTGCTAATACATTACGATACATTTTTTTATACAGGACTGATCGAAATACAATATTAAATGATTAAATATTAATCATAAATTTGATGTTATAAAAATCTATTTAGTGAGAATTTTTAGAAACTACTTTATTTTATATCGAATTTGTATTTATTTATTAGCTATCTTTTGTAAAAATATTATACAAACATCTTTAGCACCTCTAGGCCACTGCCTCTTTTTAACTTGCGCATCATCAATTTCGATCCAAACATTAGATAGTCCTTCTCTACATATACTTATATAATGACCTTCATCGATGCACGAACCATCATAAAGTATAGCATTCATCGTCTTGTACAATTGTCCCGCTATTAATACTTTAGTTGTTGGAATAGCACATAAGTTAAATTTGTGTTCTGCTTTTACTAATTTACCATCTTGTGATAAAAATTGTATTAAACGAATAACAATTATTTCTCTTGTTAATGTTACTTCATTTTTTAATATTTTATCAGTTCCAGTACAATATTCACATGATTCGTTGTGTAAGTGAAACCAATGTGAAAACGTAGCATTTAATAAATCATTAAGATTATAACTTTTTTCCTTTAAATTATCAAGGGAAATTGAAATAGCAATATTATTTTCAACAATAGTTTTTGTATTGCCACATGTTTTGCATCGCTTGGTAGAAGTTACCTGATGTTGTATCAAATTTCTTATGCAATCATATTTTTCGCAAAGTGCCATAAGAAAATCATACGCATTTCGTTTTACGATGCTCGAAAAATATTCTCCTAAACATTGCCTTATTGCATATGTATTTAGATTACGCATTCCATTTTCATATCGATGCATTAATAAACGTAAAACATCTGTTTTGTCGCAATTAATCAACTGTTGCCTAATAACATTTAAATGTAATAAACATTGCAATACTGTATTTGCATAACATGAAACTTTGTCTGTATTCTGAAAACCATGTATAACCCAAGCAGTGCTTTGAATTCTTCGATTTGAAGCAATACCTTGAATTTTTTGATCTGAACTTGATTTTTGAACAGAAGCAACTACTTTTGGTAACGCCCATAGAACATCTTTCACTTTATGACAGCGTTCTTTTGACACAGCAATTATTTCTGCTTTTGGATTGTGTATCCGTTTTAAACGATTATATTCAATAATAGCTTCATCGTTAGCAATTATTGCTGAAGGATCAAAGTTAATTAAATGTAACCCTTCTAGAGATGTTACTCGCGACAAGGCAACATAAACTTGACCACAACTAAATACAGAGTTGCCAATATCCGTAACAACACTTTGCAAACTTAATCCTTGGCTTTTATGAATAGTGATGCCATAACTTAAAGATAATAAAAATTGTTTTCGTATAACATACGCTCTATCCAATATCTGAAATTTAACCTTTACTTTTTCAATTTCATATTCTAAACCTGATGGTAAAAGAAGTTTAATCTTTTCTACGTCATCAGTAGACGTTTCTCGTACAATTGAAATTACTTTAGCAATTGTACCGTTTACAAGACCCAAACTAGCATCGATGTTACGCCGAATCATAACTTTTGCTCCAATTTTAATTGTAATTTGTTTTGAAAGCCCAGCTGTTCGAGTATTATCATCATCGTTATTTGACAATACTTTTAATACTTTCTTTTTTACATATGATATACATTCAATCGTATCTTGAGCAATTAATAATATTTCTTTGGAAACAATGCGACTTAACATTGCATCATTAAGGACATTACACATATTACAAGTTGGCAATAAACAAACAGTGTCCGATGGTAAACTGTTAATAAAATCACATAATTTATTTAATCTAGATTCGAAAGAATCAGCTTTGAAAGATATTTTTCTACTCTCTAGAATTTTACAATCAGATTTTGTCACTAAACCTATACGAATTCGCGACAATAACTCACGGTAAGAATCATCTCCTTGCTGGCGCATATTGATTGTCAATTCATCATACTCAAATAATGTAATTCATAAATTAACAGCATTTAAAGAACCAAGACATTTAGCAATTTTTTTATCTGATAAATGTATAAAGATAGGATCTTCGCGTACAGGAGGTAATTGAAGCAAGTCTCCAAATAAAAGAATATGCTTTCCACCAAACCAACCATCATCGCAATCACTAGTGTCAAAAATCTCAGACAATCGAAGATGTATATATATTAAAGTCAAATTAGATATCATTGACACTTCATCAATTATAAAAAGAATAACATCTTTAAGATCTGCTCGTAAAACTTTCAATACATGATCAGATAATTGTTTATACTTAGGAGTTTGACCATGTTCAACGGGTAATTGAAGCAATCTATGAACTGTCAAACCATCTATATTAAATGCTGCTATACCAGTAGGTGCTGCTACAGCAGTATCTTTGTTGAGATTTTGTTTTATCCAGCATTTAATAGTCTTGATTAAGAAACTTTTTCCAGTGCCACCTTCTCCGCTAACATATAATCGTAATATTGATTTATCGGACTCTACAACAGTGATAACTTTATCAAATACTCGTTTTTGATCCGTATTTAATTTTACTATCATTTCAGATACATCAATTTCTCGAATCGCTCTATCACCAAGATCTTTAAAATCTTGCATTGCTTCACCAGCCTCTATATTTTGAATACCTATCGCATTTTCAGGATCATCCTGAGACTGCTCTTTTTGTAAATCGTCATCTAAGCATTGCTGAACTAACTGTTTTGCAGTTTCAAATGCTTTTTGCAATTCTTCTAATCTTTCATAATATTGCAATGCTTCTACAAGATGCAGTTTTACTTTGTGAAACGATTCGGCATAAGTATCGCATTCATTTTTAAGATCCTCTAATTTTCGCCATGGTTTAAACATAAGCAATAACGCAAAGAAATAATTTTCCGGCTGTGTATTAACATTATATCTGTAATGATTAATAAGATATCCGCGCTGTCGCCGTTTAAGATAACAACCATTACCTATTTTATAATATTCAATATACTTATTTTTCGGTTTGATCTTCGAGATATCGTACCACTGTGCAAATTCATAAAGAGACGTATTTTCTAGTTCGTTTGGTCTATGTGGATAATGATCATCTATCAAAGATTGATAAAATATATTTGTAGATTCAGCATCAAGAGCTTCAATTTCTCTGCGACTTTTTAATTTTCTATATCGTATTTGATTAACATCTAACCATCTGATGGTTGTATTTCGATCAGTTCCATGCAAAGGAATACCTAACAATGTATCAGCAGCTTCGAGAGCTCCACATTCTCTATTATTAGTAAATCGCAAAGCAATATTCCAAAGATGACTCGCTAATGATTTGTTTTTGTTATCCTTACTATCAAGAATAGTCTCAGACAATTCACTTTTTCCCCCTTTATTCATATATTTAGTAACATACCAGGTAAGCAGCGATGATTTTTCACCAATAAATTGTATATCCATATTACCTTCCCATGCAGTAAGAAGAACAGGATTATAGTCATTTATATTAACTTCATTATCCGTTCGAGGAAGATCATAAAGTCTACTTTTATGTTTCAATTGTTTTCTACCGGCTATCGAAGTTGCCACATCTCTCATATTCAAAGTTTCAGTAACGAGACGAGGAAATCCAAAACGACATCGACGAATAACTTTACGTCCTACTTTTTTAGAGCGAAGACAATAATCGTTATGTATATGTCGCTGATGCGTATCAACACGACTGTATAATAATGGCGAAATATTTTTATCCGGCATTTTGCAGCTTATATATTGTAAAATAAATTTGGAGACTTCTTCCATAGTAGATTCACCGAAAATCAATGCATTTTTAATCCAAATTAATAAGTGAAAATGTTGTATACCTCTACCTTGATATTCTCGTCGCCAGAAATAGTGCGTTACTTCTCCAATTGGATGATCTTTGGACTTGATAAAGTCAAGCATTGCCCGAAACTTATTATCGAGAAACCTGGATGTTGATACAGGATCTCTAGCAATGAGTACGCTAACGCTTAAGGAAGCGTCATGCCATCCATTTACTTCACGAATATATTCACCTAAATCTTCCCATAACCACTCACTTGGACTTAGTGTTAAAAACCATGTCGCAGGCCCATAATGTTGTGTCATACAATTTAAATCACTTCTCGGTCTACGCCAATATTGCTCCGTATTTCGAAGTGTGGCAAATATTGTACTCAAATTAGATTCCAACAATTCTTTCGACATTGCGTCTAAGTATTCTGCAGCTGTATAACGAAGTCGCGGATTAGTTACATTCATTTTATGAAAAATTCCACGACTTAATTGACGCGTATTTGCATCGTTCAATAAATAAAATAAGTATTGTTGATTTAATCTATACTGTGGATGTTTAGATGTCAAACGACATTTAATAAATTCATGATCAAGAAGTTTAACCTGTCTAATCTCACGTTGTCCATTAATACCAGAAGAATATAAATCTGGAAAACACATTAAATCTAAATGTTGCTCACGATTATTCAAAGGCAAGTCCTGAATTTTTAACATTTGATAAGGCTGTCGCAGTTTTATTTGCTTTCTTTTCATATAAGGGATAGATAGTATATTGTTCGTAATAGCCATCGTTTTCAGCATTAGTAACGTGAGTTAACATTGCTTTCCGTTGGCCTTCTGTATCATTTTTTATCTCTTCTATCGGATCATTTAATAATTTAGTCTCATCATCAGCCACTTCTGCATTATCTTCTGTCTCTTCCATTTGGAATTCAGAATTTTTTAATTTTGGTAAACGTAAATCATTGTGATTATTTGGCAATATAATATGAGAGTATAAAGTATTGTTGCGCTTTAACCACGTTAAAGCGTCAAATACTTTTTTAACATCAACTACCTCTTCCCAAATAATCTTTGATTTTGTCGGGATACCTCTAACTAATATATATAATTCATGATTAATATTTATTGGATCAGTATTAGAACATAATTTATTCAATGTCTCCTGTAACGGAAGTGGTAAATGAAATGTTCTACCTTTAACTTTTGGTACCATTTGTCTTTGAGGCAACTTTTTACTCATAACAGTTCCCATTTTGAGGACAGTTTGAAACGCTTTAGCTCTTTGTATAAGAATTTTTTCGAATGTATTAAGAGATGATATTACTTCAGGCACCTGATTTGTAAATAGATTATTTAAGACGCAGTATGCAGGCATTAAGCCTTTACGAAATTTGCTTGCACAATAATTACATATATATTGCGCATCAACTTTTTGTTGTACATACGTCATTAAATCTCTCCAAATTTGTGTCTGAAGACTATTGACTTTAGAAACATTTTTTTTATAACACAATCTCTCGCACGATACGCAAACATGTCGTGGTGTGTCCACTGAGCGTTTAGTCAGGGCTTTAAATGCTTTACGATACTTAAAAATAATATCATCATCACTCAAAATTGTTTCAGTCCGTTTATTATGTCTATACATATCTACTTTTTCCTGTGCAGAACTCACAGTTTCATTCAAAGTGTTCATATCAGCATGATTTAATGCATCATCTAGATTTTTCATCTTTCGATAAAAAACTGTAAGTTGGTAAATTAAACGCTTCATATATCTTACTTTTGGAAAATGAGGCGATAATAATTGAACTGGAAGAAACATTCCTTTGCAAAGTGTTAAATCAATATAACAGCTACGCATATGACCCAATTTCTCATTTGTAGTTTTCATAGTACATTTATGAATAGTTTGCATTAGTTTTGGTACATTCTTTAAAGTACATGTATTTACGATTTCGAGAAGCTTTTGATAACGATCAATTAAAAGCGGATCGTTAATTTTACAGCTTGCAGTATTACACATCAGAATTGGTTCATTCTTTAAAGTACATGTGTTTACGGTTTTGAGAGACTTCTGAGAACGGTCAATTAAAAGCGGATCGTTAATTTTACAGTTTGAAGTATTACATGACCAAGATTTTTTAGCTCGTTCTGTTATTAATGGTAATATGTTTACTACTTTTCCTTCTACATTCATTACCAAAGGTTCCAATGGATTTACATCATGATGATATGTTGACTCAATGAAATAATTTTCAGATGAGGCTGTATGTCTAGAATCGCCACATAGCGCAGTTAATTTGTCTTCAATTGTAGAACATTCTGCGACAAGAGTCAAGTATACTTCTGATTTCTTTTTAATCAAACTTAACATTTTGTATATATTGCGAATATAATTTTTTCTAATACACATGCACCAACATACAATTTTTTCGGCTTTCAATCGTTTCTCAATATGACCTTTAATATTGATTTTTTAAATAATATTTTTTGTAAATATTTCTGAAGA
The DNA here is from genome assembly GCF_030444845.1 of Prenolepis imparis. Lineage (NCBI taxonomy): Eukaryota > Metazoa > Arthropoda > Insecta > Hymenoptera > Formicidae > Prenolepis > Prenolepis imparis. Next base: position 17,660,143 of record NW_028141167.1, read on the forward strand.
TTTACGAAGTTTTATAGTGTTTTTTATAGTGTTTTTCGACCAGAATTTTTTATACTTTCTGAATTGGTCATACTTTTTAGTAATTTTTTTGGCAATATTGCATTTTATTTCAAGCGTAGATTTTATCTTGATTTTGTTTTGTTTTTTTCTCTCATAATAGCGTTTATTATAAAGCCATTTCTGATTAGAATCCAATTTTTTTGTCTAGCTCGTTCATGTTCAAAGTTTATGGAATAAAGGTTGATTCAGACTATACGGCACGGACCGTCACGTTCCGGCAACGGTACGTATCGACACCGACACGACAAATTTTTGCTTATATTCAGACTGGTTCGGCAATCGTCCGTCATCCGTCCGTCAGTTTTACAGCAGTCACAAAATGGACGAATTATCTAGCGATGATGAATTGGCTCTTATAGCCTTACTTTTAGATGAAAATGAATCCGATGTAAAAAAAAGTAAAGAAAGAAAAAAACGAAAATGGGTACATCCCATATTAAAACAAAGAAAACTTGAAGGAGAGCATTGGACTTTGTTTAAAGATTTATTAAAATATGAAGACAAATTTTATCAATATTTTAGAATGCCGCAATGCCAATTTTTTAATTTATTAAAATTAATTGAACCAATATTGCAAAAACAAAATACGTCGTTTCGTGAGGCAATTTCACCGACAGAAAGACTTGCAGTTTGTTTAAGGTAAAGATTTTTTATTGGACACATTTTACAATTTCAATTTCATAATTCAAAATATGATGGCGATTGAGTTGCGATTCTTGAAGGTGAAAAAGATGCTGATATTGTTGATATCGACGGTGACGATGATAGTGATGGTGATGATGAAGGATGTGATGCATTGTATCCAGTGTGATAGAATTGTATTTGTGTAGGTGTAGAATGTTGTGTAGAATGATGTTGTGTGGAATGTTGTGTAGAATTATGTTGTGTGGGTGTATTAGGTGCAAAAAATGGTTGTTCCTGCATAATTTGTTTCATTTCCAAGTCAGTGATGATGGAGAATATTTGCGACTTGGCTATGTTTTGGTAATAAGGAGAAAATTTTTTTACACTTGCTGCAATACTTGAAAAAAATGTGTCTATTGGACTGCATTGTTGAGTAGGTGGAGTTTGCGCTTTAATATTTTTTTTCTCCAGCAAATATTTCATCATCACTGTTGATGCCGTTTCTGGTTGTGTTTGATATTTTCCCTTAATCCTAGCCACATTAGTGATACTTTTTCTTTTAATTTCTTTTTGTTTTTGTGACTTTATTTCTTTTTGTGATTCTTCATCCACATCATCACTATTGTCCTTATCATCGTTTCGATTATCTTCTTTATCATCATTTCGATCATCTCCTTTATCATCATTTCGATCATTTCCTTTCTCATCGTTTCGATCATCTCCTTTCTCATTGTTTTTTTCATTATATTCGTTTTCATTCGGTTCATCTTCATTATCATCATCACTAACATCTTCTAAATTACTGCATGTGTCTCTTTCCTGCATGAATGGTAACAGAAACGACATTTCATCTTCAAATTTCCATTTTTTTATTTTTGAGGCGGCCTGTCCACTTTTTGTTTCACGCTTTTTTTTTATAGCTCTTCTGAAGGAATCTCGAAGATTCGTCCATGTTTTTTTACAAAGAGTCGCTGGAAAAAAAAGACATTTATATAGAAATTTAAAAAATATATAAATAAGCATAGAACTAAGGAAAAAAAAGAAAAGAAAACGAGTATACATATAAAGTATATATTTTGTAGGTTCTTAGCTACTGGTGATTCGTTTAGAACAATAGCTACCAGTTATCGACTCGGACATTCAACGGTGCAATCGATTGTCATTCAAGTATGTGAAGCGATAATAGAGAATTTGATGTCACTAACAATGCCAAAGCCTACAGTGGATAAATGGAAAAAAATTGCCGAAGAGTTTTGGGATATTTGGAATTTTCCAAACTGTATAGGCGCTCTCGATGGGAAACATGTAGTCATTCAAGCTCCCGCAAATAGTGGATCTCAATTTTTTAATTATAAGAAAACGTTTTCCATTGTCCTCTTAGCATTAGTCGATGCACATTACAGATTTATCGCGGTAGATATAGGCGGATATGGTAAGAATAGCGATGGAGGCCTATTTGCTAATTCTAAATTAGGCAAAGCTCTCGAAAAAAATAAATTGAATGTCCCGAAAGACAATGCGCTTCCTAATACGCAGAACGTTATGCCTTATGTCATAGTTGGCGATGAGGCATTTCCATTAAAAAAATATTTACTGAGACCATATCCTGGTTCGCAAATTCAGGGAGATAGATCAAAAAGAATTTTTAATTACCGTCTCTCACGCGCACGAAGAGTTTCAGAAAATGTGTTCGGAATACTGAGTCAAAAATTTCAGCTTTACAATCGAAGACTGAAGTTAAAACCAGAAAATGCAGATAAAATCATTTTGACTACGTGCATTTTGCACAATTATATCCGAGATTATAATATTAACGTACAAGATGGTGCGCATAATAATAGCATTGACGCTGGTTTGCAAAATTTACCACGACAAGGAGGAAGTGCAGCAAATACTGCATTTATTGTTCGAGACGCATTCAAAGAATTTTTTATCACGGAACATGGCCGTGTTGAATGGCAAGACACAATAAATTAGAAACTATTGTATAAGTAGAATAAATTATTAAACTTACCTGGCTGGTTCATTTCTTTCGCAATTCTTCTCCAAGCATTTTCTTTAAATACATTGTCACTATATTTTGCATGGCTCATTACATATAAAGAGTCACAGGATTTAACATTTTCAATTAATTTTTCTTGATCCATTTTTTGCTGCGTCCGTTCACTACTGTTATACATAAGACGCTTGAGCTCAGGAATGATATTAGCTGTATATCATCCCTGAACTCGAGCGTCTTATGTCTGCGATATATATATGTATATATATATATGTATATATATATATGTATATATATTATATTATATTATATATATATATATGTATATATATATTATATTATATATATTATATATTATATATTATATTATATATATATATGTGTATATATATATTATATTATATTATATATATATATATGTATATAATATAATATATATATAATATATATATATATATATATATATATTATATTATATTATATTAGCCGAAATGCAACCCGGCCGCAGGCCTGATCTAATTCATACTGGCAGACCCAGCACCGACACGTACCGATACGGACCGGCACGGACCGTCAAAATATTCTTTGCGATAATGTCGGTCAATGCCGGTACGTTCCGTTAACGGAACGTGCAGGTCGATGTCGGTTAGTGTGGACAGTCTCATTTAAAACGCATGTTTTAATGTTTTGTCGTGTCGGTGTCGATACGTGCCGTTGCCGGAACGTGACGGTCCGTGCCGTATAGTCTGAATCAACCTTAACGCTTACGCTTTTGTACGCGTCTATTCTCTAAATCTTGTTCATATCGATATCGATTTTTAATACGTTCATCTTCTAAGTTTTGTTGATATTGATTGCGTTTTTTAGAGCGCTTATCTTCTATATTTCGTTTATATCGATCGCGTTGTTTAACGCGAGTATCTTTTACATTTTGTCCATATCAAGCGTGCTTTTTAGCGCGATTATCTTCTAAATTTTGTCCATATCGATTGCGTTTTTCAGTGCGCTTATCTTCTACATTTCGTTTATATCGATCACGTTGTTTATCGCGATTATCTTCTAAATTTTGTCCATATCGATCGCGCTTTTTAGCGCGATTATCTTCTAAATTTTGTCGATAACAATTGCGCTGTTTAGCACGTCTATCTTTTAATCTCTGATCATACAGATCATACTGTTCTGTGCAATTATTCTTTAGATTTTGCTCATATGAATCTTGTTTTTCATATAAATCTTGTTTGTTGTCTTGATTTTCTAAATCTTGTATATAGTGTGCATGTTTATTATCGCTGTGATTTTCCAAATTATATTTATTTTCATTAATATTTTCTAACTGAATGTTATCTTTACATTGGAAATATTTCTTAGCACATTTTTGTTCAAAGTTTTTGTTTGTATTAATTTGTTCAAAAATTGTAATATTTGTTTCGTTGATATCAGACAACCCATTACTGCTGTTACTTTTACAGTCAATATTATTTTTAATGTGGAGCTTATCTTGGAAACATTTATTAGTTTCTTCATAAATATCATTGTTTGTTTTCATGAAAACAACTTCTGGAGTGTTTTCTGTTATTAATTGTAAGTGTTGATTATTACTTATTTTTTTCTTAGATTGGTAAATACGATCCTCTTTTAAACGATTTAATCGTTGTTGTTCCGTCTCACATTGACGTATAGCACGTATACGAATTGCTTCGGCCTCTCTTGCTTTTACTACTGCTAGTGGAAGCACCTTTTGAAGAGCACCACATTGTAGATCTTGAGGAAAATGTTCAATAACATTCGATTCAAAAATCTTCACTAAATGCGAACGCATTAGACTATGATTATATTTTACTTTCTCAGGTTTAATATTAAATAACAATGAAATTGCAAAAGCTATTGCAAAAACACCACAATCGTTACCGTTTGGTTGAAATTGTACAGTAGGAAACTTAACAGGATTTTTCTCAAAGTTATATGTTAGAAATAATCTTCTCAAGAATTGTTCATGATGTATGTGTAACTTTTTATTATTTAACGAATCATAAATAAATATTTTTTTTGTGTCGTAATAACTACACACCCAATGTCCATCTGATAAATTTGATGAACTATGTAATATTTGTATGTTTTTTATTTTCTGGTACAGGCTGAATCGTATCAAGGCATTGGATTCGCCATGTTTCCACAGGTTTATAATCTGAATAAATTTGTAAAAGATGATCAAAATGTTCTATATGCATATCTGTTAACCATTCATCCTGGAGAATTATATTTTTGTTTTTAAGTGATAGAATTATATCTTTTTTTGCCTTTACAGACATTTTGTATACAATTTTTGTTTGGGTGCGTAAACTCAAAATTAATTTTTTCTATTTGGGCGCCTAAGGCAAGCCAGAATTCAGCGCTATGTTGCAGCCGATTTTTTTAATTCAGCGCTTACGGCAGCCTTTATATACAGCGCCAGAGCAGCCAATTAATTTTTATTGAGAGAGAGAGGGGGGATTGTGTGTGTGTGTGTGTGCGTGCGTGTGTGTGTGATTAATTTTTGTTGACAGAGAGCGAACCTGTAAAAATAAAAAAAGGTTATAAATATGCGTTTATAATAAAATTATAATTTAATTTAATTTAATTAATTCTTTACTTTATAACTGCTGTATTATTTTCTCTGCTATTTAATGTATTAATATACCAGATCTGTAAAATAAAGGTTAATAAATTTTAAATGCATACTTTAATAATATCTACTATAACATAATATCCCAGCCAGAAATGATTGTCGAATCGATGTCGATTTGTCGTCGAATCGACGTCGATTCGACCAATCATTTCTGGCCGGGATAGTTACAATTAATATTAATTAATTAGCGTATTTATTTGCATAGCGTATTTATATGCATACTTACAAAACACTGTTCGCAAAATCACAAACGAAAATCGCACAACAAGATGCGAACAACGGTCTTACATAAGTCTTCAAACTATTAACCAACTTTTGGTGATCGGCGTGATTCCCAACAGATGCCAGTTTGGAGACGCTGACAACAGATAACCGCATGTGAAGGATTCTGGAAGCTCGGTAGTTGCTCCCTCTACACACGGTTGCCTGTTGCCAACGTCTCGAAATTGGCATTACTGCCGATACAATGGCTACGTTCAGCAGTGAATCTGACTAGTGTATGCTCTGCTAAGATGAAGAGCATACACCAATCAGATTCAAGAATTTTACAACAGTTGCAAAACTGCTCTTTTTGTTGAACGCAGCCATTTTCTCTTTATTACGAGCAGTGATTCTTTATTACGAGCAGTGATCGCTGTGGATCGATATGGATTGCAATAAAGCACAAGATTCGCAACAAGATGATTCATCGCAACAAGATGTAAGTATTTTTTTTATTATATAATGTAAACTATAATTAATAATTAATATAAATAAAAAAATTTTTTTTTCCAGATGGATTTATTATTAGATATAGACGATTTATCAGTCGACGCGCCGGTTGATGCGCCGGCCGGCACGTTGGCTGACGCATCCGTAGGCATATTAATTCCAATCAATGAGCCTAGGCCTGGACCTAGGTTTGGGCCTGGGTTTGGATCTAGGCAGCCAGCAGCAGTTGAAGAGCATCGACCAAGACCTGAAATTGGGCCTCGGTCTGGGCTTGACCCTAGATCCTCTAACACTGGAAATATTCCACGTAAGTTAAAGTATTATATATTTTTATAATTTTTTTTATATAATAATATGCTGACTTATTCAGTGTTGCGATCACAGGCACATACAATAACATGCAATATATAAAAATATGAATACAATTAAGGCTGCGGTCAAGACTGTGTTACCAATGCTTCGAAACATCATTCTATCTTTATTCTCATGGTATACATATAGAACAAAGATAGAATGATGTTTCAAAGCATTGGTAACACAGTCTTAATCGCAGCCTTAATTGTATTCATATTTTCATATATTACATGTAGTGCAGTCTTGACCGCAACCTAAGTGCAATCTCTTATTCTACAAATACTTTTTTTACATGCGCTGCATTTAATTACTGTCATATATGTATATGATGTACACTTTAACATCAATATAAGTCTATAAATAATCTCATCTATGGATGCAACATTGCATTAGAATAATAAATCATAATGCTACTGTATATTGCTGTCGCTTGATTACATAAATTAATCATCAATCATTCTTTACAATAAAACTTTATATTCATGCAGCTATTAAAATGTATATCATGTCACAAATACAATCAAGTGCAACGCAAGTAACAAAAGGATATATAGAATAAAGCAAAGAAAATGTATGTAAACGTTTCTAACGTGCTGCATTTAATTATACCTGTGATTGCAATATTGAATTGAATTAAAATAAGTCACAACTACTGTATTGTACTAAGATAAAATTTTTATTAATTACAGATTTTAGAGCAAGAGGAACAAGAGCGGGGGTCAGGCGACAAGAACAAAAATTTATGAATTTTTTATACAAATTGTCGTCTCCCTATTATTACTGGGGGCCAAAAAGGGGACGAGGAAGAGGTGGGAGAGGTGGTTTAACTCAATCAACAATAGAAAAAGGTACATTTAGAATTTAATAAATTAATTAATTAATTAGTTTATAGAAATTATATTTATATTTATTACATTTATATTAAATATAATTATATTAGTATAATTTATATATTAATATAAATTAATATATTAATATTAATATATATTAGATTTATAATTGTACTAATATTATATGGTCTACAATTATAAATCTAATATTAATATAATTATATTTAATATAATAATAAATATAAATATATTATAAATATTATATATGTATATATATATATATATATATATATATATATATTGTGTGTGTGTGTGTGTATAAAACTATTAAAATAAAGGTCTAAATGATGGTAACACGAATTTTACAGATCGCAATGCAGAAAAGAGGCTGGATCCAGAATAGCTCGACCTAATATTGCTGCAAAATATTATATGAGAATGTTTCACCTGACACACTTGTTTTTATCAATTTTTATTTTTATTTTTTTTATTTTTCACTTTTAAGTTTATAAAGATATTTTGATTTAGGAATCTAAAGCAAACAATTTATTTTTCACATGTACTTTTTATTTCTCAACACGAACTTGGATATTACATAAAGCATATGCATATAATATATATAATATATTGTTTTACATTTTAATTATTATAATCACTGATTTTATGTTTAATATAAATTAGATATTTTTTCTTGCTGAAGAATGTAACTGATTTGAAAGACAATTACTCTAATAAAATAAATCTAAATAAAAAGTTAGTGACTTAATGAATTTTCCTTATTTTGTTCCTCTTGAAAATGTATATATAGTACAAACAAACGCGTTAAAACAATTACATTTATTTATTTATTTACTATATACACGTTTCATGTATTTTTTCATATTAATTACATGCAGCAGCTTCCTGGAAAAGCGCGTTCTATGCGGACAAAATTAATAAATTGCAATTAAAAATCTCAAACAGAAGAAAGAAATGTTTTTGTTAATGCATAAAAGTAAAATTATATACTGATAAATATAAATATGCACATTTTATTTTTAATTTACGAATTTATCACATAAAATTGTGCATTACTGTAAAGTTCCACTGATCTCTTTGTAAAACATATTCTTCTAACTCAGAAATGAATTTTCAAGCACATTAAAAGATACATTACTGCGTTTGCACTATTCACATTTTTTCGCAAAATCTCCTAATAACTTTAATGTGTATTTTCGAAGATATCTAAAGGTGCACATTATTGCTTGTGTAAAGTGCATACTTACTTCTTCGCGAAGTATATTTTCCGAATAATTCAGACGAACTTTTGAGAGTATGAAAAGACGCGTATTACTGCACGTCAATTGCATTATCTGTAATTAATAGAATATATAAAAATTAATTATATCTAAATATAAATATCTTAATAAAATTCCAAAGTTTGAAAATTATATATAATAATAATCTTAATAAAATTGTATATAATAAAAAAAAACTCAATAAATTTCCAAAGAAATGAAAATTAATTTTATATCTAAATATTATATATCTAAATAAATTTCCAAAGTTTTCATATAAATATTAAAATACATTTTTAAAATATTTATCTTTATTTTATATAATTGATATTGTGCTATATAAATTGTTTTACTTTCTATTCTTTTTTTTACATAAATAATACTTTGTAGAAAAATTTTACATAATACTTTAAACAGAGATATACTTGTTTGAAAAATGAATACTTACGCATAAAATGAATACTTAAATAACTCTCATCATAAGGATCTTCTGGATCTCCTAAAGATCATTTTTGAATATGAACATTATGGGTTCCAATAATTCTGAACAACTTAACTTGAAACAAGCTCAAAGATGCTATTAACCATTAGTTTCGGCATAAGTTTCGGTACAGTTTTATATATAAATTTGTATATAAGGGAGGAAAAAATATATATAACTCTTTTTATAAGAAAAGTGAAAAGAAAGATACCTGTATTCTTCTCTGTTTGTTGTTTTGGCTTTTTAACAATAAATGTTTTCTCCTACATACATTTAAATCCACATGACAGAAATATATCTTTATTTGAGAGATCCAAAAGCAACTCATCCTCCAATTTGTTAATTTGATTTGCACAATTTGTATGGAAACAGATTTTTGAAAGCCAGAAAAATGTCTGTGTGACATCTGCACTGCCATAATTCATATGTACATGTGTATCCTTAGGAGAAATTGCATCTTCCATATATGATATCTTCTGCGTTTCAACACCTATCATAAATCCAAACATGCAATCAAACAGTGCATCTACATGATCTTATCAATAATATAAATGTAATAGAAATTATATTTTAATTTTCAAATTATTTGTTTAAATATAACAGTTGATTAACAGAATTGTAAAGTGTTTGTGATATACCTGCAGCAGAGACTCTTCCATTGCTTGCATCAATTCCTTCGTTTATAAAAAAACAATGTTGATAACAAAATCCTGTGTCTCCATGTCACACTTGTTTATATTTATTAATATTACGGCTAATAGAGAGAGCAGAAAACAGTCTTTGTACTTTATTATACTTTGCAAATATCTCCTTGCCACTGCATGTAATGAAGATACATAGAGCCAGAATGAATAACAATGTTTATGCTTGGATTTGCTGAAAAAAAAACAAAACATTTATTATGAATATTTAAGAATAAACAAATATAAAGCAATATATGAAATATATCGAAAAATTTACAAATATTTATCTCCCTGTAAGTATATAATTAATTAATTAATTTATTAAATTCTAAATGTACCTTTTTCTATTGTTGATTGAGTTAAACCACCTCTCCCACCTCTTCCTCGTCCCCTTTTTGGCCCCCAGTAATAATAGGGAGACGACAATTTGTATAAAAAATTCATAAATTTTTGTTCTTGTCGCCTGACCCCCGCTCTTGTTCCTCTTGCTCTAAAATCTGTAATTAATAAAAATTTTATCTTAGTATAATACAGTAGTTGTGACTTATTTTAATTCAATTCAATATTGCAATCACAGGTATAATTAAATGCAGCACGTTAGAAACGTTTACATACATTTTCTTTGCTTTATTCTATATATCCTTTTTTTACTTGCGTTGCACTTGATTGTATTTGTGACATGATATACATTTTAATAGCTGCATGAATATAAAGTTTTATTGTAAAGAATGATTGATGATTAATTTATGTAATCAAGCGACAGCAATATACAGTAGCATTATGATTTATTATTCTAATGCAATGTTGCATCCATAGATGAGATTATTTATAGACTTATATTGATGTTAAAGTGTACATCATATACATATATGACAGTAATTAAATGGAGCGCATGTAAAAATAGTATTTGTAGAATAAGAGATTGCACTTAGGTTGCGGTCAAGACTGCACTACATGTAATATATGAAAATATGAATACAATTAAGGCTGCGATTAAGACTGTGTTACCAATGCTTTGAAACATCATTCTATCTTTGTTCTATATGTATACCATGAGAATAAAGATAGAATGATGTTTCGAAGCATTGGTAACACAGTCTTGACCGCAGCCTTAATTGTATTCATATTTTTATATATTGCATGTTATTGTATGTGCCTGTGATCGCAACACTGAATAAGTCAGCATATTATTATAAAAAAAATTATAAAAATATATAATACTTTAACTTACGTGGAATATTTCCAGTGTTAGAGGATCTAGGGCCAAGCCCAGACCGAGGCCCAATTTCAGGTCTTGGTCGATGCTCTTCAACTGCTGCTGGCTGCCTAGATCCAAACCCAGGCCCAAACCTAGGTCCAGGCCCAGGCTCATTGATTGGAATTAATATACCTACGGATGCGTCAGCCAACGTGCCGGCCGGCGCATCAACCGGCGCGTCGACTGATAAATCGTCTATATCTAATAATAAATCCATCTGGAAAAAAAAAATTTTTTATTTATATTAATTATTAATTATAGTTTACATTATATAATAAAAAAAATACTTACATCTTGTTGCGATGAATCATCTTGTTGCGAATCTTGTGCTTTATTGCAATCCATATCGATCCACAGCGATCACTGCTCGTAATAAAGAATTTCGAGAGAAACAAAATATTTAATCCACCGGGGACAACGGATCCTTAACTTTATTATTTATTATTATATATGTCATCACATCACACACATCATAACAGTAAGGCTGCGTTCGGAAACGTCACCCGAGTGCATTCCCTCTCTTTCTATATCACTGAGAGAGTAGTGATATAGAAAGAGAGGGAATGCACTCGGGTGACGTTTCCGAACGCAGCCTAACTGTGGTATAATCATGAATGAATAGAAACGCCTCCAGCGCAGTCTTGTGTCAAACGCTCCAACTGTACAGAATTTGACGCACGCGATTGGATACTTGCGTGAATGACGATGACGACGGTGACGTGGACGTTTCTTAAAGAAAAATTTTCACTTTGAGACTTTGCATAATGATATCTATTATAAAAAAGCACGTAGAGCAAAAATAAAGAAACTTTCATTATATAATTCGACCTCAATTTATCGATTAAGCGTAATAAGAACTCGATAGCTTCAGCCGTTATTGAGTATCCGAAATCTATGATACTCTCAACTATCCGACTCGCGTAAAGATACACGGCCGGTGGCTCGCTGCTGGGATGGAGCTTCGCTCTTACTTAGCGCGAGACACTACCGTGTCTCTTGATAAGATGGTAAATATCAGAAATAAAATTAGATTGCGATTTGAGTGCCATATCTTGTAAAAGTCACTGACTTATCGAACTGCCCTCGTATACTACAATATCTCTCGGATAACTCCGCGTCAATAATATAATTCAAGTATTTTCTCGAGAGCATTTACAATCGGTTTATAGTGGCTTCAATCAATTCGATACGACGGTGCGACACATACTTCGCATGGCGCATTCGAGTTTATTCGATATACTGGCGTACTTTGTTCGCATATATAATGTGAGTTTATTTTATTGCATTTTTGTAAGTCGTTTTCTGTTACGGCTTAATTTTTCCTTATCTATCGCGATTATCTTATTATTAATTTCTATATGACTAAATACATTTTTATATGAAGGTGTGGGGAATTCAATCGTTTTTATTATATCATATGTAGGTTGCGTAATTATAGGAAAGCTTAAAATAGTATATACATTTGTTTTATCGCAGTATGCGGTTATTACTATATTTTCCTCTATTTCTAACCAATCTTTCCTGTGAATTCTAAACGGAAAATATTCTCCTTGCGATAGCTGAGTTGATGCTTCTTTTAAATAAGTAATGATACTATCGATTGGCATTAATTTTGGATGTAACATCCCTTTACGTATGTACGTGAGATATTCTATTATATTTTCTATGTCTCGTATTAGGTCTGTCGTAATTGCTATAATGGTTATAAAATGTTCTATGATTTCCTCGTGATTTATATATTCGGTTACGCGTTTTTGTAATAATTTTTCGTTTCGGTCAATTATATCTTCTAATTTATCGAGATGAGCTACTGTGTCATTTAATACTCTTATTTGATTTCGTACTGCGTGTTGAGTGATTTGCTGTTGTGTTTGAAGTATGTATAGCTGTTCCTTTTTGTTGGCGTCTCTGGTTACGTTTCGACTTAGCGCGTCGGCGTTCGCGTTCGCTCGTCTGGCCTTGTGTATGATTTCATAATCATATTCTTCTAGTTTCAACCTCCAGCGGATTAATCTTGATCCGGGATCGTTTACGTTGAAAAGCCATACCAGTGGTTTGTGATCCGTAATAATTTTAAATTTTGTTCCATAGACATATGGTCTAAAATGTTTCACGGCCCATACGATCGCTAGTAATTCTTTTTCTGTTGTGTTGTAATTTTGTTCCGCGCGAGATAATACTCTGCTTGCGTAAGCGATGGGTCGGTCGTTGCCTATCGGTCCCTGTGACAGCACAGCTCCGATTGCATAGTCGGAAGCATCTGTGGTCACATTAAATTCTTTATTGAAATCTGGATATTGTAATACTGGTGCTGTCATTAGTTTTTCTTTTAATATATCGAATGCTATTTGTTGTTCGTTATTCTACGCGAATGTTTCACTTTTCTTTGTTAATTTTGTTAGAGGTTTCGCGGTTCTTGAAAAATCTTGTATAAACTTGCGATAATATCCGGCTAGTCCAATGAATGACTGGATGTCTTTTACTTTTCTCGGTGTCGGAAAGTCTTTTATCGCTGTTAATTTTGATGGATCCGGTAATATTCCATTTTCAGAGATAATGTGTCCCAGATATATACCTCCTTGCGCAGAAATTCACATTTATCCGGTTGTAGCTTCAGGTTGTGTCTTCGTAGTCTCTGCAGGACTTCTACGAGTCTTCGATTATGATTCTCCAGGCTAGATCCGTAGATAACGATGTCATCTAAGTAGACTAGACATCTGAGCCCTTGTATTCCAGTAAGTACTGAATTCATCAGGCGTTTGAATGCTGGCGCATTCTTCAGTCCAAACGGCATTCGGTTAAATTCGTAATGTCCGTAGGGGGTTGAGAAGGCTGTCTTGCTTTTATCCTGTTCCGCCATCTGTATCTGGTGGTATCCTGATGCCAGATCCAAGGTGGTAAAATATTTGGCGTTTCCCAGCTGATCTAATATATCTGTGATATTTGGCAGCGGGTCGCCTATTGTTAAATTATTTAACCGCCTGAAGTCTACGACTACCCTTAATTTCGGTTTTCCGGATGTATCTGCTTTTTTCGGTACTATTGTATATACTATTATATACTAGTAATGGCGCGTTCCATTGACTAACGCTTGTCCGAATAATACCGGTCTCTAACATTTCTTGCACTTGTTTGTTTACTTCCGCCTTGTGTTTCTCCGGCAGACGATACGGTCGTACATTGACCGATGATGTGTCAGCGCGCGTGGCTATCTCGTGTTTCACTGTCGCGGTGCAGCTCAGTGACTCTCCGCTCAAAAGAAATAAATCGCTATATTCTTCGCATATCCCATGTATTGCCTGTCGTTCTTCTGAGTTGAGGTGCTCTGTCCTTAGTAATTGTCATATTTTTTTTGTTTCTTTCGGACGAATACTTCGGAGTTTCTGTTCCTATACCATTTATTTCGTGCGTTAATGTTATGTTTATGTCGTCTATTGTTACCAATGGTATTCTGATTTCGACGATCTCGTCGGTGGTATTAATGACGCTAATCGGACATTCAAAATTTTTTGGTTCGACTAAGCATCGCCCTATATAGACTCTAGGTGTGACTTCCTCGGCTCTTACGATTCCTATGCTATTTAGGTTTGTAGCGGCCCGTACTATCGTTTCGCTGCACGGTTGTAACAGGATCTTATCGTACGGTTGTAGGTTTAACACGGCGTTTCCTATGGTGAGTTCCCGTTTCTTAAAATCGCAGGTGGCTCCCTGTTTCCGCAAAAAATCCATCCCGAGAATTCCTTCATATTCCATAGGGAAGTCATCTTTGACGACATAAATTGTATGTTTTATTTTCCTCTTGTTTAAGTTGATTGTTGCATGTATTTTTCCTATTGTCTGTGCTTTATGTCCTGTTATGCTAATGAGTGTAATTTTTTCTCTATATACTAGTGTATCGTCTTTTAAATGTTTAACTTTCATTAATGATATTGTGGCCCCTGAGTCGAACAGCATTTTAACTGTGCCATTCCGGGGTTCGCGCATCGGCAGTGTAATTAGATCTAATCCCGCGCTCTCTTGTTGTGTTCGTCGTACGTGCGATACTCTAAATTCGATCGCGCGCGCCGGAGTCTCCTCTCCCGTGTCTTCCTCGTTGCTACTGCTCTCGGTGTCGGATGTATCTTGTCGCGGCCTACTTTTCTTTCGGTCGTCCTTCTCCGATTCTATCTGGGCTATCTTCGCGTTAGTAGTAATACTATGAGAGTTCTAACCCATGGGGCTCCGAGGGGGGTGCGGGGCGCGGGGGGTTCTCCGTGGCGAGGGGTATGACGTCACGCGGGGCGGGGGTATCTCGGGGGCGCGGGGGCTGACGTCACGCGGATGGAGGGGGATGTTTCGACAAAGGAGGTGGGGGGGGGTCTAAGCATGTTCGGCAACTGATTATCTTTGTGATTTATGGCTACCCGAAGCCATAAAACTGTTTTTCATTTTATGGACATTTTATCATTAGGAAAGGAATGAAGATTTTAGGGCCGACGCTGCGACGAACATGTCAAACGTTATTTATAGGGGTGCAAATGTAAAAGCGTTGACGTTCGGCAGCTTTGTACCCTCGCGGAAAATCGGTCGTAAACGAGAGCGAAACATTTTCCTAAATATCTTTTAAGGAAGAATTGCGATAATTTTGAGAGGGATGGGGTTGAAGCTTATGGAGAGAGAGTCTGTCTCCACATCAAAAAGTCTCGAACAGTCGCCGAGCGAAGTGAGTGTAAAAAAAATAGTGAAAAAAATGACTGGAGGTTTTCTGCGCCGTACGCTCCCCGAAATAGTAAGTTGTACAATTTATTTAAAACTATTGTACAGAATATTGCAATATGTTTAGATATATATTAAATATTCATATTTTTCAGATGATCTATAACATTGTGCAAAATTTACGGTCGCAACACGTGGTGGAGCAAGGTTTAACTGAACGAGAGTGGGTGAGAATGCTGAGGTGGGAACATCGACAAATGTTTGCAGAAATGTGGTGCGAAACTGCAGAGGCGCGGGAAATGGATGCCAATAACAGTTGGCTATGGGAGAACATGTATGCTCTTCGGGAACTGTTTGGCCTAGAGCCATATCCACCAGAACCTGTGGTGGAAAATTGGAACTAGTAAGTATTTCTTTTTAATTATAAATTATTAAAATAATTAATAAAAATTTTCTGTTATGCAGGAGCCCCCGCCCAGCCGTCGCCTCCGCTTCTCACAGCACCTAGCATTCAGCTGCCTCACCGCCTCGCATCCACAATCGTCGGCTTTACCATAGCCACCTCCATCACCGACAATTTTTATATATTATGATATTCATTTATATTTTCATCTTTATATTTTCATCTTTATATTCTTATCTTTATATTCATTTATATATATTTTTTTAAATTTTATATCCATTTTATATTCACATTTATATATTCACATTTATATACATTTATATCCATTTATATTCTTTTAAACACACACACACACACACACACACAAATGTATAATACACATTTATTCATAATTAAAAATAATTAATATTAAATTAATATATTCATTTTAAAAATTCCTCTTCTTTTCCTTCACTGCGTCATCTCTCGCATGCGCCTCTCGCTATCTCTGTCTCTCGCGTTCACCTCGCGCTCTCTCTTTCTCTCCTAAGCGCTATCTCTAGCAGTCCCTAACCTCGCGTCATCTCTCTCTCTCTCTCTCCTCGCCGCAACATCTCTCTCCTTCACGTTCGCCTCACACCCTCTCTTTCTCTCGCGTTCACCTCGCGCTCTCTCTTTCTCTCCTAAGCGCTACCTCTCTCGCAGTCCCTAGCCTCTCGGTCCCTAGCCTCGCGATCCCTAGCCTCTCAGTCCCTAGTCTCGCGATCCCTAGCCTCTCAGTCTCTAGCGTCACGTTCCCCCTTCCCCGCATGACGTCATCCCCCACAAAGACCGTGCAACGAGCTACGTATGAGAGCTGGGACTGGTTACGGGTGGGAGAAAGATGGAGAATGGAAATGCATGCAAAGAAATTACATCATAATTTAGACTTAAAAACTCTTTATTCTTCTTTTAAATATTTTTTTTCTTACATATTATGGACTAAAAACTAAAGCTGCCAGCTCGCAATCGATGAGCTTGTTGAAGGCGTCGCTAGCGCGTATTACATTTGATACTTCTTTAGGATTCGTTACATTGGACGCGATATTTGAAAATTGCGTAAACTTGATATCGACTGTATTGGTAATTTTAACCAATCGGTCAAAAGTTACATCAATGCAAGGATCGAGATCGAACATACGGTGTAACGTCGATTCGATCATCATCATGCATACATTTGAAGATTCAAGACTTATTAACTTGGCGTCGTTAATCGTACGAACTCGCACTGTTAACGGTCCAACGCTTATAAAACTGTAGGCATCTTTAAAATCGTTTCGAAGCAGATTCTGAATATTGTGACGTTGCTCGTAGAGTCCTTCCCACGCTTCGAGAGATAGTATCAGTTCCTTTCCTCGATGATCTCCTATGGCGATTTCCACTCGGTGGATCCACTTTGATACCAATTTCGAGGAATTTAAATTCCGTAGCTGTCAATGCGTATCGTCTGCCTAGTATACGAACCGCACGACGCTCCAATGAAATGCTGTAAAAATGAAATTAGTTTGAAAATAATACAATTTGTAAAAAAAAAAAAAAAAAAAAAAAAAAAAAAAAATATATATATATAAAGATAGAAAGAAGTTAAACTTACTCGTCACATTTATTCTCAAACGATGGAGTGTCATCACGACTCGGGACGTAATTATTCACAGGTCTGCCGGAGCCACTGCTTCTTTTAGCGTAGTACATATTTCCAGATTTTAAAAGTGAACCACCAGTATGAACGGTTAACGCTACACTGATCGTATAAAATTAAGAATATACGTGACGCTTATTTTTAAAAGTAGTGGGGTAAATGTGGTGGGAGATTCTAGAATACTATTGGCGCTATGAAATTTAGGAGAAGGGGAAACGGCACTCGGATAAAAAGAATTCTTAGAAACGATTCGTGAGGAAAGGATTGGGGAAGGGGAATAAGAGATAAAACACATTAATGTTTAAATATTTTATTTTTCCAAATCTTGCAATTCTTTCTGGCGTTGCGACCACCAGTTAAATATTTTGAATACATTTTGTAATGCGCAATTCTTAACATGTTTTCCACATCGCATAGTGTTTTTAACATCTAGATTATTTAGAGACTCAATATCGTCGTAATCAGCATCCAAGGTCTCAATAATGAAACCGTTTCCCGCATCATCCAATATATCGGCTAACCATTCTCGCTTCTCAAGTCCTTTTACATATACGAGAATGGATTCTTCTTCTTCTTCATGTGGTCCACCAACGATAGCTGTTGTAATCAAACGCTGAGCCATGCTGTATGGAACGTTTCCATCTTCCCATTGCAATCCATGATGATTTCGAGTCAACCATGAGGCTTGGTGTCTCTCCGATTTTATGAGCACACCCCATGGTACAGGACATGCGAAAAAATAATGTGACAAAATAAATCCTCTTCTCAGGATTGCCGCTTCCTTTACAATGAATTGTTTATTGAGGATAAACCCCTGTAGATCCACAAACGTTGGTACGGACATGACGAGATCTCTCTCTTCGATGTATCAGTTAAAAAGAAGAATGGCAACTATCTCATAACACTTTGATTTATATTCTGCTATGCTTCCCCCTCTCTCTAAATTGTTGGTGCGTTTAAGCGTACCTTAATGCGTTGATTTTGCGCACAACGTTGGTCAACGGGTTGTATTGGATCACGCGATCATGTATGATGAGACAGTACGCAGTGGTATTCATCGGCACATTCTCCTTACACTCGAATTCCAATCTCACATCCACGGTTGCGCTCTTGACCGATTCGTTTTGTCGAGAACAATCGATGATCACGAACGGACCGTTACGTAGAAACATTGAGACGGTGAGACTCGGTTCGAGATACTCGTATCCATAATAGTTCTTGCAGAAACGCGCATACGTATCGTACAGAATCGACCATCTGTTTTTATCGAAATCCAGATTCATATCGTCGTACGGATAACATTCCGAGTTCAGATAGAGTTTCACATTGGTCATCTTGCAATCGTCGAATCGACTCATATCCTCAGACATGATGTTTTTCCGACCTGTCTGCAGAGCGAAGATAACATATCGTGGCTTCTCCAGCTGAGTCGCTGTCTTAATGGCCCATGAATGCTTGGTTGTACGCTGCAATAGCGGATACTCATACAGATCCCACGAGCGAAAACCCATGCTGAGGTAATGTCCGCTTTCCAGAGCGCGCAGCATCGACAGCTTCTTAATCTCGCTCAACAACACATGCGGCATTCGCCATTGTAATGCCTTGAATATGTTGATCACAGGCTCCAGCGTTGAATCTCCAATCAGACAATTGTTGTCGTTGCGCGATCGTATTAAGATTAACTCATGACGAGCGTTCATCACCACTCGTCTGTAATCCTCGCAAAATCCCAATAACATGTAGAGCGGTACACAAAAATTGAAGTTTCCATTCGCAGTAGTCGGATCAGTCCAGCCGGCGTTTCTCATAATCACGCTTCTATCGGATGATATCGTTACATAGTTTTTGAGCAAACTTGTTATTCCCACGTTTCTATTGCGATCAATCTCCACGCCATCGAGTTCGTATCGAATCTCATCGAACATGAATGCGACACAATTATTTCCCAGTATCACAGCAGATCCTTCGGCTGGTTTATTTATCTTTAGTTCTCCCTCGATGTATAGGAAACTTTCATACGGCAACGTATACAGATCCTGTTGTTGTATGGGTATTCTTATCTCATCACTGTGTCCGAATGTTGTGTTAGCGAACGGGTTGTACGTGTGAGTCTCGATCTTGACGATGCGATCGTCAAAGATTGGCTCGTCTCCAATGTTGAGGATGTCGGTCATTGTTCAGATGTTTCGCACCGCGAATCCCAAAGATTGTAAAAACGCAACGTTTGATGCGTTCAGTTTCTTTTTCTTACTGCAACCGGATGATTGGATATTAGTGAATGTCGACGTTGTTGTTGTTGTCGCTGGCTCCGTAAAGATTGTGTTATCTCTCGTATCTTTCGATCCGTTCAACACGAGCATCTCATACGCCACACACGTACGTTATCGCTGTCGTCGTCGTACGTGCAATCTAATGGTGATCTCTTCTCCTCGAAAATCGAGCAATCGTCTGTCCTGGTCGACAACGCGTAACGTTAAATCCGTAATGCTCCGCACGATGATCGGCAGGTAAATGATGTGCGCCGGTGTTTCCGATATCTTATATCCTGGTGGTACCCTCGGTGAAAATTCATGTATCGTATGAACGAGTTTGCCGTTGCTGTACGCGCCCGCGGTCACATTACATTCTACGCGGATAATGTTCACGTTGATAATATTAATCGGCATGTCCGACTTATACCATTTTCGCGGCTGCAGTATACGGTTCGAGAATCCCAGCAGCGATCCAATGTTGTTAGGCTTGCTAAAATTCATTCTGTAGGCGCATTTGATCTCGCTCCTCATCGTATTATAATTAGCGCGGAGCACTATCGGATATTCTCCATCTTCAAAGTCACCGTCGTCATTCGTCCGAATATGCGTGGTGTCAGCGTGTTTTTTATCATCGTCATGAACAGCGTGTCGCGGACGTTTTCGTAAAATTGCATGTTTCAAAAACTCATGTATCGCTTGCAGCTCGTACGATCCCTCGGGAATCGTAATTTCCGCGTCATCTTTGCCAAAGTAAAATTTATTATTCGAGGAATTCACGTTCGATATCGTGTGATAAGTTTCAAAATCCGCTAGACCTAGCTCGTATTCATCGTCGCTCAAATCTACGGCGGGAAAGTAGTTTGCCGCGAGAACACTACTCTTCCCGGTCAGTGTGAATGTCATAGACATATCGGCAAAACTGTTTAACGAATACTGAGTTAAATAGCGCAATGTCAGTCTTTAAATTCACATGCATCGACCGCTCGGAGAAACTGTAAGCACAATTGTCCACAGATGCTTTGATTGTAAGTTTGAACAGGTGTGTAATTGTATTGTATCTTTGTCACATTTAAATATCGCACCAATTCATTCGGCGGTCGAAGATTGCCGAAACTGTCAAAATATATAGCGCGATCCCTCCTCTTTGCATACGCTACCCAATGAGTACCCGATCCTTTAGCGTTATCCAAATTTACGATGCCGCTCTCGTTTCGATATATACCACCGATCGGTAATGAATCACGCATGAAAACACCTCTAAAATACGGAATGTGCATACGTTTTGCCAGTTGTAGCAATTGTATGTTGGTAGTTACGCCCTGTGGCATTTTTAGCGTCTCTTTGACGTTTTTTTTCCCCCTTTTTTCTCGTTGAAACTCCTCGTCCGCGTTTGTATGGAGCGAGATACAATCCGTGACCTTCCATGGCGCGATTGTGACGTAGCATCTCTTGCAACTGACGTTGTGCGGCTTTTCCGTCGTTCACCATCTTTGCTACACCAGCCGCTCCACCGACCAGAGATCCGAGCGCGCCCAACATTGGTAGAATCGGCAATACACCCCCACGTTTCGCTACCGGAAGTATTCGCTTCTTCGCCATCTTTTTCTTCGTCTTCGTCTTTGTCGTCTTCAGGCCCATACCGAACTTCGTCTTGGCTTTCATCGCTGCCCAGACAGCTGTGGCGGCGGCTCTCTCACCGAGAGTCGAATCTCTCGCAATGATGCGAGTTTGCGCTTCCTTGGCGAGTATCCTATCTGCCGCGTGTCTCTCGATGAGATCGTTGCTTCGAGAGTACGCTATATCGTGTTCACGGCACGCTGCGTCCAATGGGTTGATACGTCGATCGCCTCTGGCTAATCGCTTTTGTAGTCGCGTGCCCGGACCGCAAAACTGATAGCCGGGGATATGGAATTCGATCGGAAGTGCGTTTATCGCGAGATTTAATAGGCCTCTACCTATTTTCGTTGACATTCGCTGCAATCCTTTATCATCGGCGCTGGACCGTCGATGTGCGTCTGCTGCCACGGTCGATTGTAATGTTCGAAACAGCGGCGATAAGTTTGAACCTCCAAATCCGCCTTTATATGTTCCGGAAGCTTGTCCCACACGCAGTGGACGTAATTGCCACACATTCGCAATAAAACTTTTCGACACAAATTGTAGCTGTTCGGCGCTCAAATTACAAATATCGTAAGGACTTGATAGCAAGACAAACATTTTTTCGTTACTGAGCGATTCGTGGTTCCGCGCAGCTATAAATAGGCAAGCGTTCGATTCAATCGGGGAGTGGGAAAATGAGATTCGTGCGACAACCTTTCGCGATACGCGTGACGAATTACGACGCCAGATTACGATCGATGGGGGACAACGCGGAGATGCGTAGGCACGGTACGATACTGCCGACTACTATACGCGCGATCGTTTGCGGCCCCTCGAATTGCGGTAAAACTAACGTGTTGATTAGTTTGATAGAAAGCCCGCACGGCGTCCGCTTTGAAAACGTGTACGTGTACTCAAAGTCACTGCAACAGCCAAAATATCAGTATCTGGAGAATTTGTTGACGTCGATCGATGAAATCGGCTATTTTACATTCTCCAATAACAGTGACGTCATTCCACCGAGCGAAGCATGTCCAAACTCGATTTTCGTTTTCGATGACGTGGCGTGTGACAAACAAAATACGATAAGAGAATACTTTTCAATGGGACGCCACTCGAACGTCGACTGCTTCTATCTCTGTCAGACATACGCAAGAATACCGAAACATCTTATACGCGACAACGCAAACCTGCTAATCTTGTTTAAACAGGACGGTACCAACTTGAAACATGTACAATGATCACGTGAATACTGACATGTCATACGAGGATTTCAGTGAATTATGTCGTACTTGTTGGCAGCAAAAGTATGGATTTCTAGTGATAGATAAGGATAGCTCGCTTACGAACGGCCGATACAGAAACGGATTTAACGTGTTCGCGATACCGCAAAACAATTAGTCGTTGCCGATGTTCTGTCGAGAGAGGTGAAACACGAGCGTTCGACACTCTACCGACATGGCTGAGAACGATAATATTCGCGAACGTGAAAAGATAGCGAAGGAGATTGCGAAAACGAGTGAAGCAATCCGCAAGAAACATCGCGCTTTGAAGACCGGTAAGATCGATGACGATATCGCGGTCAAGACCCATTTTAGACCTATTATTGAGCCGCTACAAAAGATTGTCGACAACTCGATCGCGGTGAAAAACGAGCCGGAAAGTACCACAAAGATTAAAATCTTACCCATCAAGCGGTACAAGGAGGAGGAGGAGGAAGAGGAGGAAGAGGAGAAGGATGATGCGACACCGAAAAAGAGGAAACGGTCAAACCCGAATCGCTCATCGACACCGCGTACATCGAATGCTTTATTGGATGAACCGATGATAAGCTCTACACCGTTCGCGACAACGAGAATCGTACAACCTATGATACCCGAAACACTCGCAAACGAAAATGTTTTCGAAACCTCGGGCAGCACGCTCGAAACATCGTTTGTTCGAAACACATTACAAACGCTGGAAGGTCAAGAAATGTTGCGAAAGCACTTGGGACCACTGGGACAAGAGTACATGAGCACTCTCCTCGGTGGCGACAAAGAAAGGAAAATCGATCACGTGTACGGTGTCTATTTCGACAATGATGAAATGCGTCTCGGTAACAAACGATTCGACATTGACAAATATGACTCTATAATTATAGATGAAGTGAGGTACATTGGTACACCAGGATTATACGAATTGATCTTCAAGAGAATTCCCGATGATGACATTTACACGGAGGATGATATGCGTAAATACAAGAGTATATTATTGGCGACGAACGCGCATAAACGCAATTATGACACACAAGGCCAATTACGAAGCAACAGGGGATACAAGTACAAACATATAATCGCATTGATATCGATTGAAAAGAAAAAATCTGGAAAGGGAGTATTCATGCCTCACGCGATGGCGCTAACCGACAATAAGATCGATTACATACACTGGGATGACCCCAACGAGCTAGTGGATCGGGTACGATTGCTGGACGCTTCGCGCCAAGCTGGCCACGACAATGAGATCCTGTCGATCATCGAGGAACTTCGCGAAGCAGGCATTATTATAAATTGAATGGTGTCTCGACAAATCTAATCAGTCGATCAGCGTCACTCGTATCGGGGAAAAAAAATGCCTATCAACAAATTTGAATTATTCGAACCAAGAAATGATGCAACCGGCACAAGCGGTTCTTGGGATAGATTGGTGAAAAGTTATGTGCATGAAAACGCTCTGTGTCGCGTCGTTACGGACTATGACGCAAGGTCGAGGAAGATTCGTCGTGTAGCGCAACCTGAGGCTGACACCGATGCCGTCAACAAATTGTATGTGGAATCCTGCGTTAAAAGATTGATGAATCAACAGAAAGAATCAGATGAGAAGCTGACTTCGTTCGAGAAGGATGTGCGGGCAATACAGATTGTGATAAACGAACTTCAACGCGCGGCTAACGCTAACTCAGAAACGGCTATCAACCTGAATGAGCAGCAGTGAACGGGTTAGGAGCGGCTATCGAACGGTTATCGAACATCTACGAAGGGTTATCGAACGGCTACGAACAATTATCGAACAGCTACGAAGGATTATCGAACTACTATCTAACTACAATGAGTGGTAGTGAACGGCCTAGCAACAGCTGCGAACGAGGCTATGAACGGCCTAGCAACAGCGAACGAGGCTACCAACAACTCAAGCAGGGCTGCGAACGAGGCTACGAACAAGTCTTTAAAGGCTACATGCAAGGCTACAAACAACTCAAGCAGGGCTGCGAACGGGTCAGTAACGGCTGCGAACGGGTCAGGAAAGGCTACGAACGGGTTAGAAACGACTGTGAACAAGGCAGCGAACGAATCAAGAACGATTTTCGAATGGGTCAAGAACGGAAGTAAACAACACAAGAACGGCTCAAGAACGGCTCAAGAACGGGTCAGGAACGACTACGAACGGGTTAGGAACGGCTACGAACGGGTCAGGAACGGCTCAAGAACGG
This sequence comes from Prenolepis imparis, assembly GCF_030444845.1. NCBI lineage: Eukaryota > Metazoa > Arthropoda > Insecta > Hymenoptera > Formicidae > Prenolepis > Prenolepis imparis. Next base: position 17,685,163 of record NW_028141167.1, read on the forward strand.
GTTAGGAACGGCTACGAACGGGTCAGGAACGGCTCAAGAACGGGTCAGGAACGGCTACGAACGGCTCAAGAACGGGTCAGGAACGGCTACGAACGGCTCAAGAACGGGTCAGGAACGGCTACGAACGGGTTAGAAACGACTGTGAACAAGGCAGCGAACGAATCAAGAACGATTTTCGAATGGGTCAAGAACGGAAGTAAACAACACAAGAACGGCTCAAGAACGGCTCAAGAACGGGTCAGGAACGGCTACGAACGGGTTAGGAACGGCTACGAACGGGTCAGGAACGGCTCAAGAACGGGTTAGGAACGGCTACGAACGGGTCAGGAACGGCTCAAGAACGGGTCAGGAACGGCTACGAACGGCTCAAGAACGGGTCAGGAACGGCTACGAACGGCTCAAGAACGGGTCAGGAACGGCTACGAACGGGTTAGGAACGGCTACGAACGGGTCAGGAACGGCTCAAGAACGGGTCAGGAACGGCTACGAACGGCTATTGAAGAACGACAAACGAAAATGAATCATAAAATGAGCGACAAACGGCGATCGAGAAAAACCGACGAAGCGATGAAACAACATAGTTTGGAGAAACGGCAGTTGGTGAACGAACTGCACGCGCCGGCAAGGAAAAATTTTCCCCGAAGACACGTCATAGTGCGGGGATACGATGACCTGTGGCAAGCTGACATCGTCGAGATGCGTCCGTACTCTCGTTTCAACAGAGGTTACCACTACATACTCACCGTCATCGATGTGTTGAGCAAGTACGCGTGGGCCATACCACTCAAGAGTAAAGCTGGAAGCGAGACGGCTGACGCTATCGCCGAGATAATTCGAGATAGCAAGAGAAGCCCGAGAAACATGCAAACCGATATGGGGAAAGAATTTTATAACGCCGACGTGCAACGGCTTATACGGAAACATGACATCAATCACTATTCTACATATTCGGTATTGAAGGCATCGGTTGTGGAGCGATTCAATCGCACGCTGAAGAACGACATGTGGAAGATGTTTACGCTGAACGGAACTTACAAGTGGATCGACGCGTTGGCGGAACTCGTATCGGATTACAACGCGCGCAAGCATCGAACGATCGGCATGCGACCCGTCGACGTCACCCCCGCGATCGCTGATAAACTTTTAAAAACGGTATATAGTAACATAAAGATTGCCACTCCGGCAAAGTTCAAAGTAGGTGACCCGGTACGCGTTAGCAAGTACAAGAAACTTTTTGAGAAGGGTTACACACCAAATTGGACAACCGAAGTGTTTAAAATTGTTAAAGTGCAGCGTACTAATCCCGTAACCTATCTACTCGAGGACTATCGCAAAACATCTGTCGCTGGAGCGTTTTACGAGCACGAGTTGCATAGCGCGAATTATCCGGACGTATATCTCGTAGAGAAAGTACTGCGCAGAAGGGGTGACGAGGTTTACGTAAAATGGCTGGGATTTGACAATTCGCACAACTCTTGGATACATAAGGACAATGCAATTTAATTCATACAAATTGTATTTATTAATTACTCAAAAATTAAAAAATATATAATGTGTACAACAAATAAAAGTATTTGAAATATTACAATATACATGAAATATGTGAAATACAAAATCTTTATTAATACATCCTTTCCGTTCCAATATATGAAATACATACACATATGTTACATAACATATCGCACATACATTATATTACATTATATTACATTATATTTTATAAGGGTATCTGATAATGTCCCCATGGTAATGTGTCGGTCGAATCAGGTATGATATACTGCTTATCGTCGTACGGACTTAGAGCAATTTTTGTCTCGCAGATGGTGTATACTTCATGCAATTTCGACCTAATATATGACTGACTACGTGTCATTTCAATCTCGTCGTTCAGGCACCGCGTATAATCGTCGAATGTTATCGTTCTCGCGACAACGTTACTTTTGACACCTTTAACCTTTTTTGTATCTTTCTTACCATCTACTCGCAAAGCGTACATTTTTGCTCTAAGTCCTACAAATTCAGTCATTATCGCGCCATTATTTTCATCCTTCATTAGACCTGGCACCTTTTTATTCACAAGCGGTATACTGTACGCGTTGTCAATTGGATAATCGCTCGTATCGAATCTAGCGATATCGCGTTTCATATTTTCATACACGTCTTCGCATTTAATATGATATATTAAACTATCTGTATCGGTGTACATTACCCGACATCTGTCACGATAGAGCGGTGACATGTACTCGTGATGAAATTCGTACAGACACACTTTCGATATGTCGAGTATACACATACCAACATAGATTGGTTTGTTAAATTTTACTTCTAGTTTACGTAATTCTACGGCAATTAAATTTTCTGAAAAGACGCTCCTGCTATGGAAATTTGGTTTCGCTATCATCGCCTCTGCACCGTATCGTCCGTCCCACTTTGTCAATAATTTTACATCTACATGATTACGCACATTTTCCATCGTTTTGCCAAATACCGCGTTGTTCATCAATTTGTACAAATTTTTCTCAAAATCATTTTTCGCTTGTGTTCTAAATTTTGTATTTAGTTCAATGTAATCGCGGAGCCATGCGGATTGAGTGAATTGTAATACGCGATGTATTTTTGTAACGCGAAGACCGTGACGCGTGCACTGCTGCAGGTTGCGGTAGTGTATGACGTAACGCTTCTTATCATATAGCGTTGCGAGAAGCTTATCTTCCCGCTTGCCGGGCGGTTTGTCACGTGTCGGACAAAACGGTAGGTCAGTGTGCATGTCGTGAAGATGTTGCGGATATTCTAAATCTACTTCGAGGATATAGCCTGTAGGTGAATCGAGCGCTATTGACGAGATGTCAAAGTTAGATACATCGTCGACCCATCGAAAATCGGCATAAGGCAGTGGTTGACACATTGCCCATCCATACAAATTATTTACATCTAAATACATAAGGTACGACGATGGTTTCGATCATATGACTGCATGTACTTGTTATTAGCATGCGCGTATCTTCCTGAACATTGACTTAGACCGCCGCGTATACCCCGTTCAATAAACATAACCATATCGATATCGGTAAGCAGTTCGAAATTTACGCATGTATGTTTTAACATGGCGTCCCATGTATACCCAGGAAGAGTATAATAATACGTAGGGTCGAGTCCGTAACTCGCGATGCAAGTGTCGCGAAAGTTTTCAAATATATCTGCCAACAACAAGACATCAGTTTTTAAGTACAGATCGCTGTATTCACCCAAGATTTGAATGGAGAACTGCTGCCACACGTTGACGGCGTGTGCGTAGTCGCTCTCGGATACAGTTACTGGTTAAAGAACCGTAAAACGATTCGCGTGGTGGTAAACGCGTGTCCTGCAGCCTGTCCACGCAGTCAATGTACTCGTACGGAAAGACACCTTTTCGCGTTAATAATTCAAAATTGTTAGCGGATAATGCGGAAAAATTGGAACGCAAAATTTTTAACTTATCCTTATTCAAAAAAGATGCCAATTTGTCAAGACTAGCATTGAGAAATTTGTATGAATCGATGAATCGTAATTTCATGCAAGCTTTCCGATCTTTATTGTCGTCGGTACTATTGACAGTCTTCGTAAATGAAATGTATTTTTCTTTTGTTATTGGAAGCACATCTACGCGTCCTTCATACGCGGTAGCTATTTCTTTTATGATAAAATGTGCGTCATAGCCGGATAGATTATGGAAAACTACAGGAATGACATAAGAGTCTTTGTAGTTTAGATTACAGTTTGAGTGCGCGGGACCCCTGTATCGCCCGGTCAGATGACAATGATCGCGTACGCGTGTATCATCCGGCGCAAACGGTTTTTCGCAAATGTGACATTGCGTGACGCTATGAAATTTTTCCCATTCATCTTGCGTTAATTTTGTCATGTGGACATTATCAGACAAAATACCCTTTACGCGATGCGCTAAATTTTTAAGTTCTTCGGCGAACCATGAAACGCAATCGATACTACGGCGAGAATTATACGCGGATAACGAGTTGTCGTACGAACATTGCACGTAATACCCAACGCTAAATACCTCGTGATGTTGGGAGTATGACGCATGTTCCGGCGTCTTCTTCAGCACACACTCCAAGTCGGCGTACACCACGAAGGGAAATCGCTCCTTTCTGTTGTAGTTGTCGAAGTCGAGCCACTTGTCTTTATCGCTTGGTAATCGGATAGCGCAGTCGTTCATTTCTCGACAGTCCGCAATGTGAGCCTCCAATTTTTCGCTCAAATTAAAGAAGTGCAAGCATCTGTGAAAAAAAAATTACAATTTTATTTACAATTTTATTTAAAATTATTATATAGTTTGCAATAAATATACATACCGATCGCAGATATATTTTTGACCATTGTGTTTGCTCAGTTGCGTGCTGACAAGCCGAGATAGATTTTTTATATACGCGAAATGCCCAACGCTGTCGTCCTCCTCCACATACAGCATATTTACATGTTTTTCTCTCTTCCGATCGGTGAGCTGTATCGGAAGAATAGATAATTCCTTCTTCCTCTCAATGCCGTAGACGTTGATTGAGATGTTATTTGCCAGTTCAAACTTTTTAATTTGGTTCAACGTCATCGGAAACTCAATGTTTTGTAAATTTAGCACTGTCGTATAGTGTGGATATGACGATGTTCTCTCACTATATTTTGCAACTGGATGCAGAGCGGCCACCACTGACCATGCGAAACATGCATTGTCCGTTGATCGCACGTTCACCACCGCTCTCTTTGTCACAATTTCTCGCGGTAAGTTTAGATAACACCCCGCGCGCATAGGATTGCACTTGTTGACGTTGACCGTAAGATCAAGGATTCGTGACAATGCCCATCCGCTATCACGTTCCTGAAACTCTTCGAGAGACGCCAATGTGGATTCGATGACATGCCGCTCATACCACTCGTGTAAATCGGACGTGCGAAAGAGTTCATAATTTCGCGTGTTAATGCTTTTGTTGGAGCGCTTATCACCTGTCACAAATTCACCGTTGAACACGGTATTTACTTTTGCACAGTTGTGTATTTTTATAACATCTTGCACTTGCTCGAGTACTACACTACTAGCGTCTTCCAAAAATTGTCGCGGTTCGATATAGTCTGCGTTAATCACCGCACCTGTCAGTATCCGATTTTCGAACGCGGTATCAATCTCTCGCCAAACGAGTCTTCCCGTGTTATTATCGCCACTGTAATTACCGCCACTGTAATTACCACCACTGGGTATAAACTGTCTCTGCAATCGAGTCTTTGCACCCTCGAGTCGCGCGATTCTAGCAACCAAAGATTGTCTATATCCAATAGAGAGTCGCGGACGCTTGACACGACTGCGTTCTTCGAGCAGTTTGATAAAGTCCTCGCAGCGCAGCGCCCATTCAAAATATTCGCCCAAGGTGGTGATTTGATGGGACCGCTCCAACAGGTCGCGTTCGTTCTGCTCGATGTTTTCCATTATTTCGTTTATTCACTATTATACCACTAACACTTCTAATACAAGAAAGTAACCACTAAACTTTTTTCACCGCTGCATCTATGCGCTTTCAAATCGTACTATGGTTTGACGCGCTCTCATCCTCCTTATATATATTTCACCTAATTCTATCTTCTTTTCTAACATTTGGCGTATCTCAAAAGATAGTTTCCCGAGATATCGGTTTTATGGATAGAGGAGTAAGGACACAAGCTGCCGAACGTTGGCGCCGATACGTTGCATTCTTCCTTAAAAAATATTAAGAAAAATGTTTCGCTCTCGTTTTTATGGGAGATTTTCCGCGAGGGTACAAAGCTGCCGAACGTTAACGCAAATAGGTAGAGGCCTATTAAATCACGTTTAGACATGTTCGTCGCAGCGTCGGCCCTAAAATCTTCATTCCTTTCCTAATGATAAAATGTCTATTAAATGAAAAACATAGTTTTAATGGATTCTAGAACGCTCCGTTGACGAGCAGCCGGACATCGGCGCTTCCGTAATAAAATTATATTAACGAGGGTACAAAATTGTTAATCATCGGCGCTTGTTCTATACCTTTTTGGGGAAAATGTCTAAGAACCCTCATAAAAAAGTCGTAAAGATACCATCTACAAATATTGCACTCAGAAAACTCCCCCTCTTTTGTCGAAACATCCCCCTCCACCCGCGTGACGTCAGCCCCCACGCCAAGGAGAACCCCCCGCGCCCCGCACCCCCCTCGGAGCCCCATGGGTTAGAACTCTCATAGTATTACTACTCGCGTTTGTTTTCTTTGCTTTTTCCGCGGTATTTCTTTTCGGTCGCCCGTTTAAAGACCAGCATTCTTCACGATTGTGTCCGCGTTTTTTGCAATGGTCACAGAATTTTTCAATGGCGGTTACGCGGGAAGATTTCTCGGGTTTCGGTAGGGCGTATTTGCTGCTAAACAACTTAAATAGCTTCAACAACAGCACCAGTTCTCGTCCGATCACTGAAGGTTAAGCAGCGTTTGTCACGGTTAATACTTGGATGGGTGGTGACCGCTTGTGAATTATAAAATATTAAAATAAGGAATTATTATCAACTTACACTCACACACACACACACACACACACACACACACACACATATATATATATATATATATAGTTACTATACACGTTTTTGAAATGTTTTTTATTTTATTTTAGTTGGAACAATAAAATATTTGGTTAATCATATATTAACCAAATTATTTGGAACGGTTTACCAAATTTTGGTTATGTCAACAAAATTGTTTTTTCAGTGTTATTAGGTGTAGATAGGACAATAGATTGTTAGAATGTGAAAATACCAATTATTATGTCATTACAAAGCATTATAATATATATATTACATTACAATATTGCTGCAATATTGTATTGCAATATTGCTGAAAGCGGACATTTTACCGTTGCTGCAATATTGCAGCAATGTTGCAGCAACATTTTGCAACATTTCTGCAATGTTGCAATCTTGCAAAGAAATATTTCTGCAATGTTGCTGCAATATTTTTGTGCCGTATGGGAATTATTTAAATTATTTAAATCTCAATAGCTTTTATATTTGCAATGTATAAAATTATAAAAATTTATAACATTCTTTTGAAGAACAGCCTTATATGTGATGTCGAAAAATTTGCGAGATGTTAACTAATATAAATTACAAATTCAAAAGGAGGCTATATGGAGCCACGCGTAGGGTGTAGGTACGCAAATATTAAAAACAAACTTGTTGGAATAACAAATTTATTGAATCTAAACGTTTCGGTCCTTTCTTTGGACCTTCTTCAGTAAATTTAATACAATAAATAATAATGGGGAATCTACATACTACCGCACGTAGCGCAAAAGCCGTGAGCCCCCTCCTATCGATATCCCATTAGATAGACAAAGTGACATAATATGTCAGGTACTCAAAAGTGGACTCTAATGACGGGTATAGTGAGGAATTTCCGAGAGGGGGCTCACTCTTATCACACACTCATCCATCGCACGTTCACACGACCGTACGCGGACGCGCCCGACGCACGAGTGAAGAAGATATTCGTTTTGATGCTATTTATAAGGCGCCCTACCACGGCTCATAGCCTGTTATCGAAGTCAATGTCAAACAATGTGTGGAATTTATTTCTCCTTCTCTCTCTCTCCCTCTCCTCCTCCCTCTCCACTCTCTCCCTCTCCCCCCTCTTCCCCACCCCCCTCCGTCTCTCTCCCTCTATCCCTGTCCCCCCTTCCTCTCGCTTCCCCCCCTTTCTCTATCTCCCTCTCTCAAACATACGATGTATGGAGATTAATGTTACAAATGATTTATGGCTCTCTAAAGGAATTCGATAACAACTAAACGAAGACCGTCTTTCAAGAAATTTGAGGCATATTTGTCACAACAGATATATATGCTTGACTTAGACACTCAGTGTCTTCTTGTCGGTTTAGGCCATTTATCTGGCGCCTGATAAACAGCATCTATGAAACAAGTCTCTTCCTTAGAAACGGTTCCTCATCCAAGATCTCAACGTTATCCCAATCAAATTCGTGGTTATTCAGCCTGTGATCCGTGATCACGGATTTTTGCGCGATGTTTCTTTTTATGTGATTTCTGTGCTCCCTAATGCGTATTGATCCCTAATGAGTATTGATTTACAAATATACTAAACATTACACATATTGATTTATAAATATATTAAAAATATTAATATTGAAATAAAATAGGTATTCCAGAACCTCCTATAAACTATAAGCCTATAATAAAAAAAGTTGAAACAATAAGCTCTGCTCAACATAAAATATCAAAAAAATCTACAGTTGATTGCGAATTTGGAGCATCGATATATGAAAAACAAAAATGTTCAAAACTAGAAAATGAAAGACAAATTATTGAAACAGATATAATTTTTTTTTAATTATGTAAATTTAATTAAGTCGATTAGTAGCATTAATAAGATCTTTTCAATTTTATTTTTTTATTTTTGTTTTTTTTAATTTTGAAAATAGTACATGTGAAAAATTTGCACATTACTAAACTACAATTTGTATATAACGAGAATATTTTTCTATATTTACAGAAAAATCTGAATTATTACATAATGATACTGATGAATTACTAAATAATAATAATGAAGCATTATTATTAGACAATAATGAAGGACATGGAGAAAGCGAAATATTATACTTGGATAGCATAGATAACTTGTTCACAGAAAAAGGTAAAAAAAAAGGTTAAAAAATATATATTACTGCAGCTTTACTAACTATATGCAATATTTTGTTTTCTTTTATTTAAATTTATTTGCATAAAAGTTTAAATTATATTAATTAAATTTTAAAAATTAGAAACAAGGAAACTTAATTTTATTATTGTGTATAACGAAATTCTAATTGTTATGAATATAGATGTGAGTTTAATCACAAACTCGTTGAGTTTTTCAGATCAAGCTAACTTGGGTGTAGAAATAGAAGAAATAAGTGAGTAAAATTAATATTAATATTTTCTGTATATAACAGGTTTTATCACTGCATTTAATTTATTGTTACTTTTCTCTTTTTTTCTCTATTTCCTTTTTTTTATTTTCTATAATTTTTCTTTACTTTTATAATTTTGTGAATATAACAAATTTTTTATATTTTGTATAAAGTTTCTTTTTAACGTATAAAAATAAATTTTAATTGTAGGATATGAAAAATGTTTCACATTTATTTTAGTATTATTTATTTAGATAAATACTACAAGTAGAATTATATACAATTTGTAGATGAAAGTTAAAAGCATTTAATGAAATTTCAAATTTTATCTAGATCATAATAAATAAAATGATTATAAATAAAATGTTTGTATTTTATAATATTTATATATTTTTCATTATAATTTTTGTTTCTTTTAATAGATGCACCTTCACAATCAATATTTCAGCTAACCGATCAACAGAAACCAATTATTATGTACAAAGAGAATGCAGAAAATATAAACAGAAAAGAAAAAAGAATTGCATGAAGTGTGTTGCAGTAAGTATATAAAAATAATTTTTTTTATAATAAATATTTTAATAAATATGATTTAACCGTATTTAGTGCTTCTGTTCGATAAATTTTTGTTGGACAACTTTTCCCCTACACTCATACTGTGCACAAGTGAACTCGAATTGTTTGAGGATTGTAAGGAGAATCACGAGATAACCTTTTAATAAAAGTAAAGTTTATTAAAGCACACTACACTGATGTAGATTGAGACTCGGTTTCATCGGTTACCGTCCTCAAAGCGTAACGAGAAGAAGCGAGCGACTTTTCTCGGGTTTTGTTATACACTATCACCGTCGGAGCTCAGGATCAAGTGCTTGCGGCGGTCCGCCGACGGAACGTTTTATAGCTTCTCTTTTCGAGAAGATTCTCGTCCTTTCTCGATTTTACGTGCTTCCGGTTTTCGTTCAAAACCGGCTGTTCCAACTAACATAATTTAGGCGAAAGATTGTTTTTGTTTTCCCTCGGGTGACCGCCGCAACGAGCTTCGATTATTAATCGACTCGGGATCCGGCGCGCGCAGGAGTTTAATCGCGTTTGGCTCTGCGCACGCGAAGCAAGGCGCTTGCTCTCGCGTTGCGGCGGCAATTTTGGTCGATTCGTTAACGCTATTGTTTTAGTGACAAAGGGTTCGATCTCGAACACATACTTTTAAAGACAAAGTAATAATTAAGTTATAGTGAGGTAATAGTAAAGTATTACTTCTCTCTCTGTATAATAATTAATTATTACTATAACTATATAATATACATATGTTATATAATAATTATAATTACATTAATTTTATACATTGCATTAATTTTATTAAATTACTATAGATATATAAATAGATATTTATTCCGATGCCCCTAAGGGATTTCGGGGCGTTTTCAGGGGACCGCCAAACCCCTCACAGCCACCCATCTATCCTCGTCCTCTATTTATAAAACGTCTTGTAACCACATAATATACATGTCAGATCTTCCATTTTTCCTTTTTGCCGTCATCCTTCTCTCCTCTCCCTTCGTGTCATCCTTCCTTCATTCCTTCCTGTCTCCCCGGCTTCTGCTTCCTCCTCCTTCTCTCATCCTCCTCTCTTCTCTCCCTCATCCTTTTACAACAAATTTCTCACCCCTCTAACCTGGCCATTTGGAGACCTCACCATAATCTAACCTAACCTCCCTCTCCCTTTCCCCTTCTAAACAGAAACTTCTTCGGACAAACACTCACATAAATACATCATTCCCCTGTATCCTGGCCTTAGGCGACCTTACAATCATTCTACTCCACCCTTCCCTACCCCCCTTTCTCACACTCGTTCCTCCCTTCTTCGTTCTCTTCCTTCTCCCTTGTCTCCTATTCCTCCTTTTCAACTTCCCATCTCTTTTTGTCCTTTCACCCTCGGCCTGTCTTGTTTCCTCTCCTGCGTCCCTTCCTTTCATTGCATCTCTCATCTAAACAGAAACTTCTTCGGACAAACAAACACATAAATACATCATTCCCCTGTATCCTGGCCTTAGTCGACCTTACAATCATTCTACTCCACCCTTTCCTACCCCCCTTTCCCGTCTTCCTTCCCTTTTCCCCCTTCATTTTCCCATGCCCTCTTACCCTTAAAACCTCCCCCCTTTCACCTCTTCTCCCTTTTAACCTTCTGCTTCCTCCGATTCCGCTCTTACGCCTCTACCTCCGTTTTGTCCTCTCCGTGTCCCGTCTCCTTCCCTTTCTTCTCACATTTTCCTCTTTCCTCACTTTCGTACCAGCCTCCCCTTCCCTTATCCCATACCACGCATCTCTCTTTTGCCCTCTCCTTTCTTGCCTTTTCCACTATCCTCCACCTTTCCCTCCTCTCCTACATCGTTAAATCTTCATCTATCCCTACTCCCCATTTTCTCCTAATTTCCCACCCTTTCTCTATCCACTCTTTTTTATCCTCCTCTTCCCCCATCTCCACTATCAACACCCAAGAACCTGCTTCCCCTTCTCTTTCCTTCACCCCCTTTATCTCAAACTCTCTCTCTAACACTCTGTCCACTATTCCCCTCTCTTTTTGTCCTTTCACTCTCGGCCTGTCTTGTCTCCTCTCCTGCGTCCCTTCCTTTCCCTCCGTCCATTGCATCTCTCATCTAAACAGAAACTTCTTCGGACAAACACACACATAAATACATCATTCCCCTGTATCCTGATCTTAAGCGACCTTACAATCATTCTACTCCACCCTTCCCTACCCCCCTTTCCCGTCTTCCTTCTCTTTTCCCCCTTCATTTTTCCATGCCCTCTTACCCTTAAAACCTCCCCCCTTTCACCTCTTCTCCCATTTAACCTTCAGCTTCCTCCGATTCCGCTCTTACGCCTCTACCTCCGTTTTGTCCTCTCTCTCTCCCCTCTTCTTCCACTCTCCTCTTCCCTCCGCTGCACTGCTTCATCCCGGTCATCTTCCGTCCGCTCTCTTCCAATTCTTCCTCTGTCTTCTTCTTCTCTCCTCCCCCTTCCGTCCTCTTCTCACATTTCTCTTCTTTTATCCGTTCTCCTCTTACCGCTTCCCTCCACCTCCTGTCAACTCCGCTCTCCGATTCATTCTTTTTACACTCCTTCCTCTCTTTCTTCCTTTCCTCTTCCAATTTCTCATCCCCCTCCACGTACTTCCTCCATAACCTCTCCATCATCTCCAGTCTCTCTAGCCTTTTCTCCTCTCCTCTTCTCCTTTCCTCCTCCTTAGTCCCTCTCTCCGACTTCCTCTCCATCACCTTCAGCATCTTTTCCATTATCACTCTCATCTCCCTTATCCCTCTCACTCCCTCTTTCATCCATTCCATCTTCCGACTTTCTCTCTCTCCAACACCGTATCCTCTCTTCTACCTTCTCTTAACTTTTCTTCCGCTCCTTCTCGTCTCCTCCATCAAACTTACTACCTTCTCCAATAGTTTCCTTATCTCCTTCAGCTCTTCTGCCTTCTCCTCTCCTTTCTTCTTTTTATCCATTATCCCTTTATTCTTACACTTTTCCTTCGACACAATACCGTCTCTCTTCCTTCCCATGCTCTCTTCCTCCTATTGAGATTCCTCAGTGCACCACCTCGATTTTTCCCTGTGGCGCCCTCTTCACTCTGCTTCCCTTTCCTTCCTCTGCCAACCGCTTCTCCATCTCACATCTGGCATCACCATCCCCCGTGTTCCTGCCTCTCCTGACTCCTTGCACTACCAGCTATATCGGCCCATCCATCGATCGAGCAATCGATCCATCGATCCATCGAATTCTACCTCTGTCCTCGTGGCGCCCTCTCTCCCTTCTGCCTCCTCCGTACCCGCGCCTTCATTCTTCCTCACTTGCCGCCTGCGCCACCTAGCTTCTTCCTTTTCCTCATCCTTCCCGTCTCTCCTCTCCAGCCTTCTCTCTAGTTACCTTCTCACCACTCACATTCTTCTTTCCCCTGCCTTTGATTCTGCTTTTTCCATCTCACCTTCATTTCCTCCGCCGCCTCTTCAACTCTCTTATCCAATTTTCCCTACCTCCACTCTCTCCTCCACCTCCTCCGCCCTCCCCAACCACCGAAACATCGGAGCACTCCAAAACGCCTGTCACTCACACTCCGCCATCTTTCCTCCCTCTATTCAATTAATATGCATATGTACATACATATATATATATATATATTGATTTTTTTAAATAGAAGCTTGTCAGAATGACATTAAAAAAATTACACGATTGTTGGTTACAATCCAACAATTGTTGTTAGATGTACACACAAATTCTTCACAAGAAAATACAATAAATTTGAATTTACCAATTGGAACTCTTGAAGCATTAAAGGAATTCAATAAATTGATAACACAAGACTCCGTATCTTTACTGCAATATGTAAGTACTCTATCAATTAAATTTAAAAAAACAAAAATATATATATAATAATTAAATTAAATCTTTTTACAGAAAAAATTAATAAAAACTATAGGAGGAAAAATGCGGAACAACACGTAAGGAACGCATTAAAACATACTCTAACTGATGAGTTAGCTTACAAACTCTCGTGGACAGGACAAAAAAATACCATTGAAACGAGATGCATGAAATTTGTTGACGTCATTATAGATATTTTATTTTCTCATACTTATATGTCAGAATTATACACATACACACACATACACACACAGAGAATGATACACTAATGGCGATTGACACCTGACTTTTCAAGACTGGAACCTAAAAGAAATTTACTGTAGTGATCTTCAGAAAATTAAATTCGCGTTTTTGACAGAACGCGTAATGTAAAACCAGTGTATAGCATTGGCGTAGAATTTATCTATTTTGTAGCAATGCAATCACATCAACTGATAATCGTGTAATTATATACATTGTTATCAACATTTTATAAGATTACAAACAACACTATTAGATTACACAAAGTGACATAATCTGCGTATATACATACATAACGGCTCGTATTCAGAACGCGCTTATAAATATGTTACCGCGATTTTTTGTCGTTCTATCCTTGTTTTGTTTACTAAATGATAAAGATAGAATGACAAAAAAGCGCACTAACATCTTTATAAGCGTGTTCTGAATACGAGCCGTTATGAATGTATTACGCAGATTATGTCACTTTTTGTGTAATCTAATAAAGTACTGTAATCTTATAAAATGTTTAAAAAAAACAGTATAACATATTTCTGTTGCAAATTCTCCAAAATATTTTAATCTATAATAGTCACTGTGTGTGTGTGTGTGTGTGTATTATATATGGAGATTATTATTTTCAGTTAAATTGTTTTATTAATTTTTACTCCATACTTTTAATGTTAAAGAATTAGTTTACTTAATTTTTTTAGAAAACATTTATACTCTTATATTTTTTAATTAATAATTTTTAAGTATAATATATTCGGAATATTATTTTAGAAAATAGTAAATATATGTTAAGGAATTTATAATTTTAATAATTTTGTAATTTTTATTAAAAATTAATTATAAACATTTTTTTCAGAAGTAATCATCAGTATTGGTGGAAAAAATACTTCTTCTCATTCCATCCAAAATGCAATTAAAAACTGGCTACAGCATGCTGGAGATCGCATAAATCAAAATATAAAACGAAATGAAAAGAAGAAATGAATAAGTATTTGGAAGTAGTATTAATATTTTTGTTTTATTTCGATTTGGTTTTTTTACTTACTAGTTCCGATAAATTAAAAAATTGAAATTTTCTGTTTTATTGTCATTTATAATTTTATTTTTTGTATGCAGCATATAGTATAGCAATTTTGTTTTTCGTTTTATATTTTACGTTTGCAATATGGCAATTTATTACATCTGATATGTATAAGAAAAGTATTAAATATATATATATTAATAAAATATATATATTATAATAAAAAAATTATATTAAAATAATTATAAAATATTATATTGTTGTGTGCCTTGAGCAAGGCACTGGGGTTGCGCCGAATTAAGGATGAGGATCCTCGGGTCGATCAGAACTTCGTAGGAAGTTAGGAGGGTTACACTCTTTTCTTTTATCTTTAAATACACTTTGATTGCGGATTGAATATGGTTTCACTTTATTTCTCGCCCTTTCTTTAATTATATATTCGTGTAACATTCCATGTTTGGTTAACGAGCGTATATTCGTATTCCTCTCAATAATTCGGATCTTTATTAGTGAGTCTCGTTCTGATGTTCCGGGTTCTTATTAGCGACCTCATCTTGATGTTTAGGAGTTTGAATTCGAGACTGCCTTCGCGGGCTCTCCGTCTTATATCCTCTTTTGTTCTTTGATTTTCAACGGGCGAGGCCCTTGGAAACAAGTCCCCGATTGGTTAATAATATTCACGCGTTTTTGGTCTAAATGCAAGCGAAGCAGGTCGAAGTCCCTGGCCTTCGCTGGCATCTCGCGATTTTCGTGCTTCGTGCGTGCTGCGTTAGCGTTTTCGTTCGACGAGCGTTTGGCGAGAGCACTCGTTTATAAGTAAAAATGTTTTACAATATTCTTATTCCTAATAACTACTAGTTATAGTTCGGGCTATAACAATATATATTATAAAAATAAACTTTAATATTACTTTAATTTTATATGTAAACAAAAAATTATTTTTGGATTACTCAAATGTTCTTAAGTTTGTATAGATCTGTTTGTAAACATTTTATACATTTGTAATAAAAAAAATTTATATATATATTTTATTGAGTATTTTTTATATAATAAAATACGTCTAAAATAATTCTATAAAGAAATTCTTAATGGTAACATTTTCTTGACATTTATAAGAAGTCAGATTGTAGTATTCTTTTAGATGTCCTTTATGTGCTGTCTTTTTCTCCTCTAAAATCGACGCATTAGAGGACTTATTGGTATCATTATGTTATCATCTAGATAGTATTGTTGGATGTCCAACTCTTAAACCTGAGTACTTTAAGAACTCTTTTTGATAACTTATTGCTCACTGGGACTCTTTAAAATTATTGTCATTCCTGATGCCGTGGAAATCTGATACATTGAAGGATTCTACACCCAAAAAAAATGTTCTATTCGTAAGCGGGGAATTCATCTTAGCATTTCCTCTAAACACAAAATCTTACAGGAAGCATATTCCTCTTTAATAGATTGGTATCCATCTATAAAAAAATGGACGTGTGAGCTATAATCAAGAATAAATTCATCTATAATTATTTCACTATAGTGACATGAATAGCCTCTTGAAATAAGAGGATATGCAAGATACTTGCGGCATGTGTCTTTATTAGAAAAAGATTGTCATTTATTTGCGCTACATACGCGCCGCGGGATGCCGAATACGCAAGCGCTGACATGTCCACGATTGTCCTTTGTGTGTATCTCCGCCACTCGGTTGCTTGCGTCTCGATTCTAACATCAGTACAAAGGACAGCGAGCAGCGAGTCAGTGCGTGTCGTCATAAGTGCAGTATTATCGAAATGAACGAAGTTAACAAATTCTTAGAAGAAGCACATTTAAGTGATTATTGGCCCGCATTTGAAAGTGAGTATTATTATACTACGTAACTACGTCTTATATATCTCATTGTAGATGTAGTTGGCTAAAGCCCGTTATGGACAACGAGTGATAATATAATTTATATTTTACATATTACCAAAATATCACTCAATGTGATAAAGAATGAAATACCGCACATTTGAGTTATATATTGTATAAAATATAATAGTAAAGTATAATATATATTATCGTTCGTCATCCATAGCGGGCTTAACGTTTCAGCAAGTTTTCTACGTGAATGCTATATACGTGTGAGAAAATATAATATAAATCTAAACTTTTGAAAAATATGTTCTATTGCGTCAGTAGCTAGTGGCTGTGTGTAGAGTTGATAGTATTTTCCTTCTTTGTATTTCTACGCATATTGCTAATCAATTTCTCTCTTGCAATAACTGCATTGTTCATACTATTTTTTTTTAATTTTCCTCTTTATTTTATATTATCATATATTGTATGGATTTATTTTGTTGCAAATATAAGAAATTTAAAATGTAAAGAAAATAAAAAGAGAGACTAGATCTTATATATAATTATAATTAAACATAATATATGTATATATACATACACACACTTTTAGTTTTGAGCTTCCTGATTTTTTGAACATTTTATAAGTAATGTCATAACATGTTTGTTTTTGTGTTTAGGAGAAGCAATAATTATACCATAGATCGATTATTGTTAGTATCAGCCAAAAAGGCTGAGGAATTATTGCCTAAGTGGGGTGATCAAGCTGAGTTTTTTTAGCAGAAGAAAAGCTCTAGAACCCACTACTTCTAAGAATTTATTTTTTAATGTAGAGGTACAAAGTAGGAATATTTATAAATCATATTTGTATTCCAAACGATTATGCATGTAAAGCACACACAATCTTTTTATTTCTTTTATACATATGTGTATTTTGTTTTAGATTGATGAATTTGGAATATGTAATTTGCCAATTGTGGATGTTAACACAAATAATGTTAATATTGTAAGAACTCATTTATATTAATTAGATAATATATAATGCATATATGTATATCTCTACACACACACACACACACACACACACACACACACACACACACACACACCACATGTGCACATACAACACACACGCGCGCATACATATGCATTTAATTTTTTAAGATATAAAACTAGCATAACTAAATTCTTGTATTTTAATATTTATTGTTAATATTACAGGAAACATGTAAACAGATTAATAATGATTTCAAGCAGCCCGATTCAGCATCTGATTCAGGAGTAAATAGTGTGAGTGATTGTGAAGCAGAAGTTTCTTCTGATCAAAACAAAAAAAGAAAACCATTGTCAAAATTAGAAAAATCAGAAAATCCTAAAAGACTTGCACTGTGGATTACAAGAACTCAGTTTAAAGAGCTTGTAAGTAATATATTGAATTGTTGCAATTTTTGTATTATGAGAGAAAGAAGAAATACTAATAATTTTATTTATGGCGTACAATAAGTCGATACATTTATTACATAAACAGACTTAATTTAACATCGCAAATTTTGTTGTTAATGGTAATTTTGTTAATCTTCTTTGTAAAGAGAGGTACGTGTCTCCAATAGATACCAACATTTATCAAATATTATATAAACTTGATTATGTAGAATTTTACATATAGTCCTGGATTTTGCTAATCGTAACTGTTTAATATTTCTTACTTGAAATCATATTATACGCAATCTTTATAAAATTTAGAATTAGATGACTATATTTAGAACTAAAAGTGTGATGATTAAAATATTTTGTATTTAATTATATTTATATCAAATTTATATTTTTTTCTTTATCATATTTTTTTCAGAATATCGAGAATAAAATAAAGGATCATTTAAAGGGTGATGCTGTTCTAACTTATTATAAAAATAATGGTATTTTAAGTGGAGAGACAAGAGGAATATTAGTAGAGATATTAGCAAGTTGTATGATACAAATTAATATTAAGTAAGTTTTTTTATATAATGTCTAAAATTTATACATATTTTTCATGTTGTTATATCTCTTGTTTCTTTTTATAGCCCTACTTTGGAAAAATTTCAAATTGTGTCCAAGAAACTATGTGAATTATTTGCAACTGAGACTGAGGTAAAAATCCTCCTTTATTTAGTTTTCAAAGCTAGTAATTAATATTATCACGATTGTAGAAATAATTTTTATTTTGGTAAATATATTGTAGACTACATATGTCTATGAACCTTTTGCAAATGGTGCAAATCAGAAAAATATAGGAGGAAAGTTACCCGATAAAGTGAGGAATATTAAGTCTACATTGAGGAGGCTCGGTGCACTCAATCCAGCCAATTATCACAGAGATTCAGACATTAAGAAATTAATACCTATTTAATAATACGATATATATGTCAATATTATGTTTACAATTTTATGCTTTTCAAGAAATATATATTTTATTTTAGTCACCACTAAAAACAACATAACTTGAAATAATTTTAAATTTTAAGAGATTATGCAGTTTAAAAAAGTAACTCAAAAGATGATTTTTAAAATCATACAAGTTTGTGTGTGTGTGTGTGTGTGTGTGTGTGTGAAAGAGAGAGAGAGAGAGAGAGAGAGAGAGAGAGAGAGAGAGAGAGGATTCTTCATGAAAAAAGTATAATACTCTACAAAAGTATTATTTGAATTACACAGAAAAGACCATTTTCTAGTCAAGCAAATGATAATCAGATATGAATTAATGCTTAGTAAGCTTGAAAGTAGAATATATTTGTTTTAAAGTATTGGTATAAATATTTTAAATAAGAATAATATTAGATTCATAAAAAGAGGAGATTACTCTAGCATTAAGAGAATTGTAATCTTAAGTTCAATATCTCTTGGTTATGGGATATTCCTCTAGATTTTAGAGTATCTTCTTGAGACCATATATCAGAGGAAAATCCTCTAGAATCGAAAAGGAACCGCTAAAGATTAGAACATTTTTTTTGATAAAGTAACGAGTGATTTACTGGATTCGTTAATCTTTGGAGAATCTTCGATGAACTTTGGATTGTCCTTGGCTGATGTAATACTGTGATTCCCGAAATCCTCGACAGAATGAATCCCTAACGATTGTAGGGATTGTCTAGCGCTCAAAATCGCCGTGATGTCGAAGATCATGACGACTCCGCAGAGAATCGCCACCAAGCGGCCACCAAGCGGCCACCAAGGAGAAGAGGCTACCATAGAAGAAAATGCTGATGTTCCGGTCGATGTACAGCGTCGCCAAGCGAGGCAGCTGGTGACGGATGGTACCAGACATACGAGAAACAAAAGATGACCCGGAACGTAGATGGCCATGGTGCTCAGAAGGAGGGACATGGCCCCGAGGATGAGGTGGACCAGGGACATACCGCCTACCGTCGACGCCGATGGATACAGAGACGACAACGGTGGCTTTGTCTTGATCTTTATAATGTATACATTCTCCGTCATTGTCCTCTATGCGACTTGAATCGCGCAATCGATCGTATAAAGTTCTAAATTAAATGAATCGATCGAGAGAAAGGATTATAAGTAGATATAATTCGATACGCATAATTGATTGTTCCGCACATTCACATTTTTCAAGAAAAAGTTCACACTTTTATAAGTTCCCGTCACAATGTAGATCCAGAAGTGTTCGTGAAATAATCCTCGCACTTCCTGCTTTGCACCGTCGAATGGAAAAACATTCGATCGTAGATGAAACGTGGCAGCTGATCACTGTGTGTTAAATCTGTCTGGAAATCACAGAAATAAAATGTTTTATAAAATTTAAATGGATTAAAATGTTATGTGAAATTTATTAATATAACTATTGCTGGATTTTGAATGTAAAATAATTTACATTAATTATTATACATTTAGGAAATATTATATATTGTAGCGGAATGACGAAAGCTATGTACATCGCGGTAATATACAAAGGTCTAAGGACGCCGCGAGTTATTTAGGCGACCGCTCAACGCTGCGGTCTTCCTTTATGATGCGTAAGCGAAGAAAGCCGTCACTATAGGTTTATCTTTGGCGTAGCGCTGTAAACAGGCGGCCGATCCTTATTCGATTTCAAGAGCGACTAGCGTTAGACGACGGGTCTTTTGATTTGCGATAAACAACCACCTAGATAGCGAGCCCGAGAACGTCTCGAGCACACTCCTCAGTTAAGACTTGTCGACGACGGATCAGCGCTCTGTGTAACCGAAATATACCTCCCAAATAAATGTGGTTTTGATTAATTTACTACTTTCTACAATAATTAGACCTTTGCCCCCTTTTTTTTTTGATTCGCTGGGGAAACCTTTTATAGGTACCCATGCCTCCGGGATGAGAACATGGATAGTAGAGGTATAAGGCCGGTTCTAGCCCAGGGGCAATGAGGGGGGGGGGTGAGGGGGGGACCTACGGCGCGGGGGAATGACGTCACGCGGGAGGCGTCTGCGATGTACCGCGAGGGGTCCGCGGGGAGGGGGAGGCGTCCGCGAGGTTAGGGTCCGCGAGGGGTCCGCGGGGAGGGGGGAAGCGTCCGCGATTTAGGTGCCGGGGACCGCGAGGGGTCCGCGGGGAGGGGGAGCGTCCGCGATTTTGGTGCCGGGTCCGCGGGGAGGGGGGAAGCGTCCGCGATTTTGGAGCCGGGTCCGCGAGGGGTCCGCGGGGAGAGAAGAACCCGCGAAAGACCGCGTGAAGCTTTATGGGTGAGGGGTCCGCGCGGAAAGAGGAACGCGAAGGAGAGCGTGAAGCACACGTGAGAGAGATGTCGCGAGAGAGACGTTCGCGAAAGAGAGATAGCGGTCGCAAGATGATGCAGCGAAGGAGAGCGCGAGGTGTTGCAGCGAGGTGTATATGCAAGAGCGAGAGAGATAGCGGTCGCGAGATAGTGCGAGGTAGCGCAGCGACAAGATGACGCGAGGCGTTCGCGAAGGAGAGCGCGAGAGGCGTACGCGAGAGAGATGACGCAAGAGCGAGAGAGAGATGTTGCGAGATGACGCGGCGAAGGAGAGCGCGAGAGCTGATGCAGCGAAGGAGAACGCGAGAGGCGGACGCGAGAGAGAATTTTTTTTATTTAATATTTTTTTTTCTTTTAATATTTTTTTTTTAAATATTTTTTTAAATTAATAAGATTTTAATAGGAGGAAAGGAGAGAGGACCTATTCTAAAATAAATACATTTATTTAATATTTAAAATAATGTTTATTTATAACTGTGTGTGTGTATGTATTTACAAAATGTGTGTGCGTTTGTGTGTGTGTGTGTGTAAAAATATAAGAATGATAAAAAATACGAATATAAGAATAATAAATATAAAATATGAATATAAAATATAAATTAATATAAAATGTAAAATATAATAATACAATAATATAATCAAAAAATAAAAAAAAGTATATAAAATTTACGACAGCAACACATGATTGAGCAAGGCCTGTTTGAACGAGAGTGTCTGGATATGGTGAGGCGGCCGAATGCTAGGTGCTGCGCGAAGCGGAGGTGACGGCTGGGCGGGGACTCCTGCATAACAGAAATTTTTTATTAATTAATTAAATAATTTATAATTAAAAAGAAATACTTACTAGTTCCAATTTTCCACCACAGGTTCTGGTGGATATGGCTCTAGGCCAAACAGCTCCCGAAGAGCATACATGTTTTCCCATAGCCCATTGTAAATTGCATCCATTTGCCGCGCCTCCGCAGTTTCGCACCACATTTCTGCGAACATTTGCCGATGTTCCCACCTCAACATTCTCACCCACTCTCGTTCAGTTAAGCCTTGCTCCACCATGTGTTGCGGCCGTAAATTTTGCACAATGCTATCGATTATCTGAAAAATATGAATATTTAATATATATATATCTAAACATATTGCAATATTCTGTACAATAGTTTTAAATAAATTGTACAACTTACTATTTCGGGGAGCGTACGGCGCAGAAAACCTCCAGTCATTTTTCACTATTTTTTACACTAACTTCGATGACTACTCGAGACTTTATGACAAACGTCGCGGAGACAGACCCGCTCACGTTAAAAAGAGTAGGGGATGTATGACATAAGAATTAGCTTGAACGCTTACTCGGTACATGAGATAAGAAAACAGATGGTCCGAGACAAAGATTCCATGATGAGAATAAGCATATGAATAATATTTAAAATTGAAACCACAATCGAACGTCCATAGAACCACGTTCGAACCACAATCGAACCTCGATCAACAACGTTCAAACATCGATCAACCACCTTCAAACCACTTTCGAACCACTTTCATACCTCGATCAACCACCTTCGAATCTCGATCGAACATCAATCAACCACCTTCAAACCACTTTCGAACCACGTTCGTACCTCGATCGAACATCAATCAACCACCTTCGAACCACTTTCAAACCACGTTCGAACATCGATCGAACGTCAATCAACCACCTTCGAACCTTGATCAAACATCAATCAACCACATTCAAACCTCAATCGACTACATTCAAACCTCAATCGACTACATTTAAAAATTATAACATAAGAATGCTGTCGCATACTGAAATTAATACGAGCACGTGCGGACATATAATTCTTGTATGCATATGAGGAAAAGGAGAGAGAGAGAGAGAGAGAGAGAGAGAGAGAGAGAGAGAGAGAGAGAGAGAGAGAGAGAACAAAGATAATATTTCAATATTAATTTATTCAAAAAAAGGGTGTGGCGAATCATTGCGATGATTTGACCACCAATTAAATATTTTAAATACATTTTCTAAAGCGCAATTTTTTACATGTTTATCGCAACGTAGGCTGTAGGTAGTATCTAAGTTGTTTAAGGTAGGAATATCTTCATAGTCTGCATCCAAGGTCTCAATAATGAAACCGTTTCTCGCATCGTCCATTATATCGATCAACCATTCTCGCTTTTCATGGCCTTTTACGTACACAAGAGAGGATGACTCTTCTTCTTCTTGTATCATACCAGCGATAGCTGTTGTAATCAAACGCTGAGCCATGCTGTATGGAACGTTTCCATCTACCCATTGCAATCCATGATGATTTCGAGTCAACCATGAGGCTTGACGTCTCTCCGATTTTATGAGCACATCCCATGGTACGGGGCATGCGAAAAAATAATGTGAAACAATGAATCCTCTTCTCAGGATCGCCGCTTCCTTCACAATAAACTGTTTATTGAAAATAAATCCTTGTAGATCCACAAACGTTGGTACAACCATATTGTTGCAAGAATATTGGACGACTGATGTCGATTGTTAAAAATCTCAATCTTTTATATCGGAGGCTAAATGCTGATTAAGTAATTTTACGAACTATGTTGGTCAACGGACAATATTCGACAACACGATCGTGCAAAATGAGACAATAGGCGGTAGTATTTGCCGGTACATCTTCCTTACATTCAAATTCTATTCTCACTTCCACGGTAGAATTTTTGACAGATTCATTTTGTCGCGAACAATCAATAACTGCGAGAGGACCGCAATGTAGAAATTTTGCGATAGTTAGTACATTCTCAATATCACACCCGTAATAAGACTTGCGAAAACGAGAGTACATATCAAACAAGATGGCGAATCTATTTTTTTCATAATCTAAATTTAAATCATCGTAGGGATAAGATTCCGGGTTTAGATATAGCTTAACGTTGGCTAATTTACAATGATCGAATGTAGTATTATCTTTTGTCATAACATTCTTTTTACCACTCTGCAGTGCAAAGATCACATATCGCGGCTTTTCCAGCTGAGAGGCGGTTTTCACAGTCCACGAATGCTCGGTTGTACTATGTAACAGCGGAAATTCGTACAGATCCCAAGAGCGAAAACTCATGTTTAAGAATCGCCCGCTTTCCAATGCTCGTAACAAGGATAGTTTATTGATTTCGTTCAATATTACATGCGGCATACGCCATTGTATCTTGATCAATTCAATATCAGCTTCCGCACGTCCATACAGACAATTGTTGTCGTTGCGCGAACGTATCAAAATTAATTCATGGCGAGCGTTAATCACAACTTGCTTGTAATCTTCACAAAATCCCAACAACATGTTGAGCGGTACGCAAAAGTTAAACATGCAACTATCACCACATGATCCATTATGTGTCATATCCCACCCGGCATTCTTCAAGATTTTACTTCTCTCGGTAGTTAAAGAGACATAATTTTTCAACGTAGAAGTTATTCCAACGTTTCTGTTGCGATCAATCTCCACACCATCGAGTTCATATCGAATTTCATCAAACATGAATGCAACGCAGTTATTTGCCAATACCAACGTTTCATTTGCATCTATTTTAGATATCGTCAACTTTCCCTCAACATACAGAAAGCTTTCGCACGGTACGTGTACAAATCCTGGTGGTGTATAGGTATCCGTATCTCATCGCTATGTCCAAGCGATGAGTTGGCGTATGGATTGTACGTATGTGTTTCAACCTTGACGATACGATCATCAAAGACTGGTTCACCACCAATATTCAAAATATCAATCATCTTTTCGTACGATGAATCCCAATGATTTTAAAAATTCGCGATTCAATGCGCTGAGTTTTTTTTTAGTGTAACGAGATCTCTGATTATTGTCGCTCACTGCCGCAGCTGCTCTCGCAAAAGTATTGTCCCTCGTAATGTCCCTCGTAAAATTATTGTCTCTCACGTGCTCCGTATCATTTAGCACAAGCATCACACGCTAATTTTGTCGACGCCGTACGTGCAATCTTACAGTAACTTCCTCTCCTCGAAAATCCAGCAATCGTCCTTCTTGATCAACAATGCGTATCGTTAGATTGTCAGTAATGCTCCGTACGACGATCGGGAGATAAATGATCTGTGCAGGCGTTTCCGATATCTTATATCCTGGCGGCACGCTCGGTGAAAATTCATGTATCGTGTGTACACGCTTGTCATTAATGTACGCACCAGTGGTGACGCTACATTCTATACGGATAATATTCACGCTAATAATATTTATAGGTAAATCCGAATCATGCCATTTGTGAGGTTGCAATATACGATTCGACGAGAATCCCAACAGCGATCCAATGCTGTCTGGTTTACTAAAATTTATTCTATAGATGCATTTGATTTCGCTCTTTAGAGTATTATGATTGGCGCGAAGCACTATTGCATCTTCATACTACTCTTTATTGGAAGGATATTGTGAAATTGCATGTCTCAGATACTCATCTATAGCTTGTATTTCGTATGATCCTTCGGGTATCGTAATTTCCTTGTCATCGTTATCAAAGTAAAATTTATTATTCTTAGAATTTACATTCGGTATCGTATAAGTTTCAAAATCTGTTAAACCGAGTTCATAATCACCATTCGATAAATCTATAGCTGGAAAGTAGCTTACAGCGAGAACGCTACTTTTGCCAGTCAACGTTAGTGTTAGCGACATGTTGTCAAACTGAATCGTGATGACAGTCGTTTGAAGAAATCGTAAACACAATTGTCCACAATAATTCTGATTATACTTTTGATAGGGTGTGTGATTGTATTCTATTTTCGTAACATTTAAATATTGCACCAATTCTTTGGGTGGTTGAAGATTGCCAAAACTATCGAAATATATTGCTCGATTTCCTCTCTTTACATATGCCACCCAATGGGTACCGGAACCATCAACGTCATCCAAATTTACAATACCGCTTTCATTTTGTCGTATACCGCTTATCGGTAAATTATTGCGCATGAAAACACCTCTAAAGAATGGTATACGCATACGTCTTGTCAGTTGTTGCAATTGTACATTAGTTGTTACACCCACAGGCATTTTTACCGTTTTTTTTTTACGTTTTTTTTCTTAGTTGAGAATCCCTGTCCATGCTTGTATGGAGCGAGATAAACTCCACGACCTTCCATAGCGCGATTATGACGTTGCATTTCTTCAAGCTGACGTTGCGCAGCCTTGCTATCATTCACAGCCTTTGCGACTCCCGCTGCTCCACCGGCCAACGAACCGAGAACTCCCAACAATGGTAAAATTGGCAAGATACCCCCACGCTTCGCCACAGGCAGTATTCGTTTCTTCTTCTTTCTCAAAGATTTTTGCACCTTCATCCCCATACCGAATTTTGTCTTTGCTTTCATAGCTGCCAAACAGTCGTAACGGCTGCTCTTTCACCAAGAGTCGAATCTCTCGCAGTAATACGTTTTCGCGCTTTCGTAGCGAGTATATTATCAGCAACGTGTCGTTCTCTGAGGGCGTTGCTTTGAGAATATGCAATGTCGTGCTCGCGACACGCGGCATCCAATGGATTAATACCTCGATCACCTCTAGCCAATCGCTTTTCTAAATGAGTCCCCGGACCGCAAAACTGATAGCAGGGGATATGGAATTCGATCGGAAGTGCGTTTATCGCGCGATTAAAGAGACCACTACCTATTTTCGTTGACATTCGCTGCAATCCTTTATCATCGGCGCTGGACCGTCGATGTGCGTTTGCTGCCACGGTCGATTGTAATGTTTGAAACAGCGGCGACAGGTCTGAATCTCTGGATCCGCCTTTATATGTTCCGGAAGCTTGTCCCACACGTAGTGGATGTGATTTTCATATCGCAATAAAAATGCTTTTGGCACAAATTGCAGCTGTTCGGCGCTTAAACCGTGAATATCGGAAGCACTTGTTAGCAGAACAAACATTTTTTCGGTACTGAGCGATTCATGGTTCCGCGCAGCTATAAATAGGCTCTCCATGACTCATTCATTCATTCGAGAGAAAACATGCGGTTCGTTCAACAATCGACGATAATCAAAGTTACAAATTTCGACGATAAAACACGGTTAATGTTGGATAAAGAAATACGCAGACATGGAAACATGCTACCAAATACTATACGCGGTATCATCTGCGGCCCCTCGAATTGCGGTAAAACTAACACGTTGATTAGTTTGATAGAAAGTCCGTATGGTGTTCGCTTCGAGAACATGTACGTTTATTCGAAATCGTTTCAACAACCGAAATATCAATATTTGGAAAATTTGCTATCACCGATAGAAGAAATTGGTTATTTTACATTCTCTAATAATAGCGATGTCATTTCACCGAGTGAGGCGCTTCCGAATTCCATTTTTATCTTTGATGACGTGGCATGCGACAAGCAAGATATGATAAGAGAGTACTTTGCAATGGGACGACACTCGAGCGTCGACTGTTTCTATCTTTGTCAAACGTATGCCAAGATACCCAAGCATCTTATACGTGACCATGAAGAATAGAGATAAGGAGGCCGAACTAGCATTGAGGAATTATCGAAATGTGCGACCAAATGTCGAGCCTAATTGTAGTTTATTAATGCTCCGCAAGGTTACGCTTTTGCCTCACGGGACTCACATGTACACGGTGGACTTTTGTGTTAGTCATTCTCTATCCTTCTTGCTCTACATCCTGCAATCTCTCCTCTCTCTCAAACTAACGAGCATCTTGTGATTGCAATGCCATCTATAGGTACCTATAGATATTACTATCGGGCCTCGGTTTTGGTCGCACATCCCAAACACATAGTTCGGCCTCCTTATCTCTATTCTTCATGTACGTGACAATGCAAACTTATTAATTTTATTTAAACAAGATGGGACAAACTTGTAACATGTGTACAACGATCACGTAAATACAGATATGTCTTACGATAATTTTCGCGCTTTTTGCCAGAAATGTTGGCAACATAAATATGGATTCGCGGCGATTGACAAGGACAGTCCGCTGACTAATGGACGATATAGAAAAGGATTTAATGAATTTGCAATACCACAAAGCAATTAGTCGCTTTCGACACATTGATCGAGCAACGTCTAAATTGCAACATGATGAATAACGATCGTGAAAAGATTGTGAGAGGGATTGCGAAAACGAGCGATTCAATCCGTAAAAAATATCGTTTCTTGAAAACTGGTAAAATGGAGGAGGACGATGCATTGGAGAGGCATTTTAAACCAATCTCTGAACCTCTGAAACAGCTTGTTGAAAATACAGTCGGTGTTGAGTCTGGTGAAGAAAAGATTGAACCATCGAGTATGCTCGGAGAGAAAAAAGAGTTTAAAACAAAGCGATCAAATATATCATTGAGCGGTATAACTTCTACTCCAAAGCGAATCAAAAGCAGGCGAATGCAACAATTATTGGATGCAACTACTTCTACTCCGATACAAGATGTACAACCAAGGCAATTAATGCATGATAAGACATCTATCGAGGAAATTTTCGAGACTTCACCTGAATCGCTTGTGACATCAATTCAACATTCATTACAAACATCTGAGGGTCAAAATTCATTGCGAAATCACCTGGGTCCACTTGCTCAAAAATATGTGGCAGCTATATTGAGTCAAGATAAAAATTCCAAGATGGATTACGTATACGGTGTTAAATTTATCGACAAAGGAATGATGCTCGGTAATAAAAATTTCGATGTGGATAAAAATGATAATATAATTATCGATGGATCAAAATACGTTGGAACAGCAGGTCTTTACGAGTTGGTTTTCAAGAGAATTCCCGACGATGAAATATATACTGCAAATGACTTGCAAAACTACAAAAGTATATTAATAAGAACAAATGCGCACAGACGAAATGGTAATGTGAATCAGCCTGTATTAGGTAACAAGGGATACAAATATAAATATATAATCGCACCATTATTCTCTGATAAAAAATCTGGAAAAGGTATACCGCGTGCTATGACCTTAAACAATAATAAGATTGATTACATGCATTGGAATGATCCCAACGAGTTGGTAGATCGTCTGCGATTGCTCGAAGCTTCACGTCAAGCCGGCAACAACGCCCACGGCAATGAAATATTGTCGATTATCGAGGAACTTTACGAAGCTGGTATTATTATAAAATAAGTTATACATACACGATACGAGTCAGTCTGTCAGTATTAGTGGTATCGAAATGTCGATTAATAAATTTGGATTATCACTTGGAACGTCGAATAATAATTCATATTATCAATGGAATGGATTACTAAGAAATTACGTGCGCGATAACACTCTGTGTCTAACAGCCTCCGGCTATGACGCAAGGTCGCGCAAGATACGACGTGTAGCGCAACCGGAAGATGATAATGATGCAGCCAACGAACGATATGTCGAAGCGAGTGTCAAGCTTTTGAGAGATCAACAGAAAGAAATTGAGAAAAAAATAATCAGGCTTGAAAGGAATATGCAGGCGCTATTATTAACGCTGGATAAAATGGTTGTAACGCAGACTACCTCAACAGATACATAAAGAACTGTACGTGAAAATTATATCACATTATTACAAATATGCCTCGATCAAACACCTCTGAAAAGCAGCTACTCGTGGAAGAATTGCACGCTCCAGCGAGAAGAAATTTTCCGCGTAGACGCGTCATAGTACGTGGATACGACGACCTGTGGCAAGATGACGTGGTCGAGATGCGTCCTTATGCAAGAGTCAACAAAGGATACAATTACATACTCACCGTCATCGATGTGTTGAGCAAGTATGCATGGGCCGTGCCGCTCAAGAATAAGAGCGGACGCGAAACAGCTGACGCTATCGCCGAGATAATTCGAGATAGCAAGAGATGTCCGAGAAACATACAAACCGAAACTCGTAAAAAAACACAACATCAATCATTACTCGACGTATTCTGTTATGAAAGCCTCAGTGGTGGAACGATTTAATCGTACTTTAAAGAACAATATGTGGAAAATGTTTACACTTAATGGCAATTACAAGTGGATCGACGCGCTGTCCCGACTCGTTGCAGAGTACAATGCGCGAAAACATCGCACTATCGGCATGAAACCTATCGATGTTACTCCGGACAATGCCGAAAAACTTTTAAATACGATATACAGTAACGTAAAAATTGCTGCTCCGGCAAGATTCAAAGTAGGCTGTCAGGTACGCGTGAGTAAATTCAAGACCATCTTCGAAAAAGGTTTTACACCAAATTGAACTACCGAAATATTTAAAATTATCAAAGTGCAGAAAACTAATCCTGCGACATATATACTTGAAGATTCGCGCGGAAATTCCGTCGCCGGAGGATTCTACGAGTACGAGTTACATCATGTTGCAAATCCCGATATATATCTCGTGGAAAAGATTTTGCGGAAAAAAGGCGATGACGTTTATGTGAAATGGTTGGGACTGGATAAATCTCACAACTCATGGATTCATAAAAATAATGTATTATAAACATTTATTTAAAATATCTGTACACTGTTTATTTTACAATATATTTATCTAATAATTTTATAAATACAAATATACATATAATATACATATTTATACAAAATATACATATTTTACCACAAATATTATTTACAAAGGTATTTTATAATGTCCCCATGGTAATGTATCAGTGGTTTCAGGTATGATATATCGCTTGTCATCGTGAGGACTTAGAGCAATTTTCGTCTCGTGAATGGTGTATACTTCATGCAATTTCGATCTTATACATGACTGGCTACGTGTCATTTCAATCTCTTCATTCAAACACCGCGTGTAATCATCAAACGTTATCATTCTCGCGACAACGTTACTCTTGACACCTTTTACTTTTTTCGTATCTTTCTTGCCATCCACTCGCAAGGCATACATTTTTGCTCTAAGCCCTACAAATTCGGTCATAATCACACCGTTGTTTTCATCTTTCATTAGACCGGGTACTTTTTTATTCACGAGCGGTATACCGTACGCATTGTCCGCAGTGTAATCGCTCATATCAAATTTGTCGAGGTTGCGCTTTATATTCTCATACACATCTTCGCATTCGATGTGGTATATTAGGCTGTCTGTGTCGGTGTACATTACCCGGCATCTGTCACGATACAGCGGTGACATGTATTCATGATGAAATTCGTATAAACATGTTTTGGAGATGTCGAGTATGCACATGCAGACATAGATTGGTTTATAAAATTTTACCTCGAGTTTGCGTAATTCGACAGCGATTAGATTTTCCGAAAAGATACTTCTACTGTGAAAATTTGGTTTCGCAATCATTGCCTCTGCACCGTATCTTCCTTCCCAATGTGTGATAAGTTTTACATCAACCCGATTACGCACATTTTCCATCGTTTTGCCGAATACTGCATTATTCATCAATTTATATAAATTTTTTTCAAAATCATTTTTTGCTTGCGTTCTAAATTGCGTATTAAGTTCGATATAATTTCGAATCCATGGAGATTGCGCGAATTGTAATATGCGATGTATTTTTGCAACGCGAAGGCCGTGACGCGTACATTGCTGCAGGTTGCGGTAGTGTATCACATATCGCTTCTTGTCGTATAGCGTTGCGAGAAGCTTATCTTCCCGCTTGCCTGGCGGCTTGTCGCGTGTCGGGCAAAACGGTAGGTCAGTGTGCGTGTCGTGAAGATGTCGCGGATATTCTAAATCTACCTCGAGGATGTAGCTTGTGGGTGAATCGAGCGCGATAGATGATGTGTCGAAATTAGATACATCGTCGACCCATTGAAAATCAGCATAAGGCAATGGTTGACACATTGCCCATCCATACAAATTATTTACATCGAAATACATTAGATATGAAGATGGTTTCAATGGATCGTACGACTGCATGTACTTGTTATTAGCGTGTGCATATCTGTTTGAACATTGACTCAGACCACCGCGTATACCCCGTTCGATAAACATTACCATATCAATGTCTGTGAGCAGTTCGAAATTTACACGTGTATGCTTTAACATGGCGTCCCACGTATACCCGGGGAGTGTATAGTAATACGCGGGGTCCATAACTCTCGATACATTTATTCCGGAAATTTTCAAAAATGTCAGCTAATAACAAGACATCAGTTTTTAAATATAAGTCGCTATATTCGCCCAGCGTTTGAATGGAGAACCGCTCCCAGACGTTTTCGGCGTGCGCGTAATCGCTCTCGGATACTGTGTCGCCGGTCAAGGAACTGTAGAATGTTTCGCGGGGTGGTAAACACGTATCTTGCAACTTGTCGACACAGTCTATATATTCGTACGGAAAGACGCCCTTCCGTGTTAATAGATTGAAATTTTCGGTTGATAAATTTAGAAATTCCGAATGTAAAATTTTGAGTTTCTCTTTATTCAAAAAAGATGCCAATTTATCGAGACTTGTCGTGAGAAATTTATACGAGTCGATGAAACGTAATTTAATATGATTTTTCGAATTGTCTTGTTCGAATTTTACAGTTTTTGTAAATGATATATATTTTTCCTTTGTTATCGGAAGTAATTCGATGCTCTCTTCAAACGCTGTAGCTATTTCCTTAATTATGAAATGTGAGTCGTAACCGGATAAATTATGAAAAACAATAGAAATACAAAAAGAGTCTTTATAATTTAGATTGCAATTTGAGTGTGCGGGACCTCTGTATCGGCCGGTTAGATGACAATGATCGCGTACGCGTGTATCGTCATCTTGTGTGAATGGTTTCTCACATATATGACAATGCGTCGCGCTATGAAATTTTTCCCACTCGTCTGATGTTAAATTTACCATGGGGACGTTAGTTGCTAAAATATTCTTTACGCGTATCGCTAAATTTTTAAGTTGTTCGACAAACCATGAAACCCAATCTACACTACGACGTGAATAATACTCGGATAATGAATTATCGTACGAGCATTGTACAAAATATGCTATACTAAATACTTGGTGATGTTGAAAGTTTTTTTCTTCTTCCGTCTTTGCTAGCACACATTCGAGGTCTGCGTATACGACAAAAGGAAGTCGCTCTTTGCGATTAAAGTTGTTGAAGCTGAGCCACTTGTCCTTATCGCTCGGTAACCGGATAGCACAGTCATTCATCTCTCCGCAGTCTACCGTATGTGACTGCAACTTGTCTTCCGAATGGAAGTAGTGTAAGCATCTGTAAAAACAAATAATTAGTTTTTTTTCCCACATATATAATTTATATATATATTACATTTTTATATATTTTATATATTAGGTTTTTAATTAAATATACCAGAGCTGTCCACGTTTTGCACTTTTCGGCCGATTTCCGAGGCTCACCGCCTAGCGGCCCCCACTTACGCTCGAGACCTTAGCAACGCGTGGCCCGGTAACCGTAGTTGCTAAGGTCTCTACTTTAAATAACTAAGGCGTGGCGACGAAGAAAAGTTCGTCGCTCGCCGACCAAATAATTCGCCCTCTCTCGACCCTTCCTCGGCCGGGCCGTGCCGGCCCTGTGACGGGCGTAAAAACGTCACGTCACAAACTGAACTACATTTTTTTATCAATTTTTCCTAATGGTGAATTACAAGCAAATCAAAACCTAGATAGTGTGAATCTTACTTCCAATTTTAAAGAGATATTTAGCACAAACATTATTTGAGTATTTATTATTTGAGTATTTAAAAAAAACCAATTTATTTAATACCAGTAGATATACTAGGCCAATTCTAACCCATGGGGCTCCGAGGGGGGTGCGGGGCGCGGGGGTATCTCGCGGCGCAGAGGTATCTCGTGGCGCGGGGGCTGACGTCATGCGGGCCGTGGGGGGTTCTCCATGGCGAGGGGTATGACGTCACGCGGGGGGGGAGGGTATCTCGAAGGTGCGGGGGCTGACGTCACGCGGGTAGAGGGGATGTTTCGACAAAGGAGGGGGAGTTTTCTGAGTGCAATATTTGTAGATGGTATTATATCTTTACGACTTTTTTATGAGGGATCTTAGACATTTTCCCAAAAGGTATAAAACAAACGCCGATGATCGACAATTTTGTACCCTCGTTAGTATAATTTTATTACGGAAGCGCCGATGTCCGGCTGCTCGAATTTGTCAACGGAGCGTTCTAGAATCCATTAAAACTATGTTTTCTTTCATTTTATGAACAAAATGTCCGTTAAATGTCCATCATTAGGATATTATGGAAAGAAATGAAGATTTTAGAGTCGACGCTGCGACGAATAAGTTGAAACGTGATTTAATAGACCTCTACCGATTTGCGTTGACGTTCGGCAGCTTTGTACCCTCGCGGAAAATCTCCGATAAACGAGAGCGAAACATCTTCCTTAATATTTTTTAAGGAAGAATTGCGATAATTTTGAGAGGAATGGGGGTTGAAACTTATGGAGAGTGGGTCTGTCTCCGCGTCAAAAAGTCTTTAACATTCGTATAGTACAGAAGAAAGTTAAAGTGTGTATAAGACATGGATAGAGACATTATTATCGATAGTGATAGTGACTAGGAAGTAATGATAGTCGAAGAAATTAATAATAGAATTATAAATGTGATAAATGAATCACGTTCCCCTTCCCCATCTCTCGCTCTCTCATAAAACGCCTCGCGCTATCTCTTCTAAGCGCTCTCGCGATCCTTAAAATTTTATATACTCATATATTCATTTATATATTCATTTATATTCACATTTATATACATTTATTTATATACTCATATATCCATTTTATATTATAATTTTATATCCATTTTATATTCACATTTATATACATTTATATACATTTATATTCTTTTTAAATTCACACACACACACACACACACACACGTAAATACACACATTTATAGTAATGAAAAATTAATGTCAATATTAAAGAAAATGTTTTTAAAATTCCTCTTCTTTTCCTTTGCAAACCTCTCTCGTAGTCTCTAGCCTCGCGCTATCTCTCTTTTTCATGTTTCTCGCCGTGACACCTCTCTTGCGGTCCCTAGTCTCTCTTCTCGCGATCCCTAGCCTCTCGGTCCCTAGCCTCTCAGTCCCTAGCCTCTCGGTCTCTAGCCTCGCGGTCCCCTTCCCCACGTGACATCATCCCCCGCAAGGACCCAACAACTATTGGGAGCTATACGTATAAGAGCTAGGGAACTGTTTACGGGTGGGAGAGAGTGCGGATTGGAAATGCGTACAAAGAAATTACATCATAATTTAAACTTAAAAATTCTTTATTATTCTCTTTTACATATTTTACATGTTATTAACTAAAAACTAAATCTATTTGCGCGGGCCTAATATGCGTTATAATAATTTTGGGTTCAAATATCACAGATTTAATTTCGATTTTATTTATAGAACATTTGGTGAGCGAACAGCTTATTGGGTAAAAAAAAATGGATTAATGTTAACTACAAATTAGTAAAAACCACATCAAAACTAACTTTTTAAGGTCATGCAAAAATTGGGATTTATTTCCCAAACATCTAATGAATTTATGTAACTTTGAATTTAATTTATATCATCATAGATCATTAAAAAGAAGAGACAGAATGCTGCATTCATTCAAGCTGAATAAATTCAAGGTTGATTCATTAAAAATTGAGATTTTTGATCTTCACAGATTAATTGAATTGTTACATAATGAAAAATACACCATAAACCAAATTCTTTCCAATAGTTTTCCTACATACATATGGTCTGACATAACAAAACATTACATGAGAGCTTTTGATAATTACCATAAAAAATTCATTATCTTGTAACGTACCGTTTTCTTTCCGATACGGCCGGACTGCGCTCAGTCGGGATCACACGGTTCGGGGAAAACGATTCAGGCGAAAACACAAGACGATGATTTAATATTTAACGTAAAACTGTTTATTCAAAAGACAAAAAAATATGAATGTTTCGTCCGTTAGGTGTCCATATAAGAGACCAACTCGCGATATAATAATAATACCATTAACAGAACAGAATTAATGCGGTAAACGCTTCGGCTAAATAATATACACAAATCCGCGATATAACAATACTACAATTAAAAGAACAGAATTAATGCGGTAAACGCTTCGGCTAAATAATATACAAAAAATCCGCGATATAACAATACTACAATTAAAAGAACAGAATTAATGCGGTAAACGCTTCGGCTAAATAATATACAAAAAATCCGCGATATAACAATACTACAATTAAAAGAACAGAATTAATGCGGTAAACGCTTCGGCTAAATAATATACAAAAATCCGCGATATAATATCGATACAGAGAGGTGCGATCATATGTTTTCAATCGCGAGGTTATTGCCCCTAGGCTCGGGTAGCTATACTTTAAAGGGCCACTAGCTCACGCGTGTTTATGTTATTGTGGCGAACGATGACGGCGCAGGAAGCGGGGCGCGGCGGGGCCGAGCGCGTGGCTCCGGAATTCGCGTTTTTCTACACGGACTCTCTCTCGCGCCCGAGAGAGCGTTCGATATATCTCGAAAGCCGCGCGGGATTATACGCGGGCTCTTTCGCGACTCGCGACTCGCGTCCGCGTGCAAGGATATAGTTGCGCGGAGGATAGTGACCGGCGACGGGAACTCCCGTCCAAGGCGGGGAACTCCCTACCTTGTGACTGATTGCCGGAACCGGGGTACGGAAGGACGTCAGCGTTTGTCCGCTAACCGAAAACTCTCGGTAGAGACCGGGCACACCCGACCCCTTTGGTCATACGCTTACAGCGAGAGAAGACGGACGACACTATAGTGCTTTCTAGGTGGGAACACCCACCGGAGGCAGAGTACACCCGACCGCAAATTTGCGGCTTACTCGTGTTTTTATTCTGGAATCGGTTCGGGATGTGTGCTCGAGAGCGGATCGGGACCGGAATGAACTTTCTCGCCTCGAATCGCTCTTTTTAAGTGTCCCGGCTTCGCGTTCAGGAATTTCCGCGCGTCTTCGGTAGCGCTCGGGTGTTTTTCGTGACGTCGTGGTTTTCGGTACGCCGTACGGATTTTGGATAACTGGCCCGATTCGTGTGTATTTAATAAATGATGGCGCATTGCGCCCGCTGCATCGCCCGGCCGGTGTTTGCCGGGCGCAGCCTTCCGCACGGTGTTCGGTCGGGTAACGGGGGTATCGTTACAATCTACATATGAAAAAATTTCAAGGTTTACTAAAGGAAAAAACAAAGCATATATTAAAAA
Source organism: Prenolepis imparis (assembly GCF_030444845.1). Taxonomy (NCBI): domain Eukaryota; kingdom Metazoa; phylum Arthropoda; class Insecta; order Hymenoptera; family Formicidae; genus Prenolepis; species Prenolepis imparis. The sequence goes on from NW_028141167.1 coordinate 17,722,471, forward strand.
CATCAAACCAATAACCTTCAGTTATAACTTAAATAATAGTTTAAAACATAAACCAATTACTACTATTAATAACAATCTTATTATCATAGATATCAAAGCATCTGATTTCCTTAAAAAAACCTGTTCATCCTTTAAATAATACTTATGAAAAATGGTTCATAAATTTATCTGGTCATGAAATCCCGGGAGAGGTTCCTAATTTGTTACAATTAGGCAGTAATTTCAGCCTCCCGATCACAAAAAATAAAAAAACAGCCATACATGAGTTTATTAATGATATTGAATTTAACACCAACAATATCAATAACATTACAACTGTTATGTCCTGTGGACTTCACGATTCTTTTCTTTCGGAGAATGCAAGGCGATATTCGAAATATCGCAGATGGATAAATAAACTATGAACTGATAAGCGAGGAAAACATATGCTGAGATAGTTGAATAATAATAGTAAAGAATCGTTACGTCCTGTGGACTCCACGATTCTTTTCTTTCGGAGAATGCAAGGCGATATTCGAAATATTGCAGCTGCACTGATAAACTGCGATCTGATAAGCGAGGAAAACATATGCTGAGATAGTTGAATAATAATAGTAAAGAATCGTTACGTCCTGTGGACTCCACGATTCTTTTCTTTCGGAGAACGCAAGGCGATATTTTAAATATCACAGTCGCGCAGATAAACCGACGATCTGACAGGCGATGCAAACATATCTCGAGACAGCTTCATCGTAAAAATAAAAGAATAATACGTAACAATGTAGGCTCCCTGCATTGATAAATTACAAATTCAAAAGGAGGCTATATGGAGCCACGCGTAGGGTGTAGGTACGCAAATATTAAAAACAAACTTGTTGGAATAACAAATTTATTGAATCTAAACGTTTCGGTCCTTTCTTTGGACCTTCTTCAGTAAATTTAATACAATAAATTATAATGGGGAATCTACATACTACCGCACGCAGCGCAAAAGCCGTGAGCCCCCTATCGATATCCCATTAAATAGACAAAGTGAAATAATATGTCATGAGGTACTCAAAAGTGGACTCTAATGAAGAGTATAGTGAGGAATTTCCGAAAGGGGGTTCACTCTTACTCACACACTCATCCATCGCACGTTCACACGACCGTACGCGGACGCGCCCGACGCATGAGTGAAGAAGATATTCGTTTTGATGGTATTTATAAAGCGCCCTACCACGGCTCATAGTCTGTTATCGAAGTCAATGTCAAACACAATGTGTGGAATTTATTTCTCTCCTTCTCTCTCTCGCCCTCTCCCTATCCCTCTCCCTCTCCACTCTCTCTCTCTCTCCCCCCTCTCTCTCCATTTCCCCCCTCCGTCTCTCTCCCTCTATCCCTGTCCCCCATTCCTCTCGCTTCCCCCCCTTTCTCTATCTCCCTCTCTCAAACATACAATGTATGGAAATTAATGTTACAAATGATTTATGGCTCTCTAAAGGAATTCGATAACAACTAAACGAAGACCGTCTTTCAGGAAATTTGAGGCATATTTGTCACAACAGATATATATGCTTGACTTAGACACTCAGTGTCTTCTTGTCGGTTTAGGCCATTTATCTGGCGCCTGATAAACAGCATCTCTGAAACAAGTCTCTTTCTTAGAAACGGTTCCTCATCCAAGATCTCAACGTTATCCCAATCAAATTCGTGGTTATTCAGCCTGTGATCCGTGATCACGGATTTTTGCGCGGTGTTTCTTTTTATGTGATTTCTGTGCTCCCTAATGCGTGTTCTCAACTGTCTGCTGGTCTGACCGACATAAGAGGCATTACAATTTTGACATGAAATTTTGTATACAACGTTATTATGCCAGTCTTTCTGCAGTGTGTCTTTATGCACGCGGATAAACGAGCGTAACTTATTCAAACCTGTGTAAGACATTTTTACATCTAGATCACGGACCACATGGCTAAACCGCTCAGACAATTTGGGTATGGGACATTAAAATATGCAACGCGAGCCGAATTAGTATCAGGTGTTCTGTTAGCATCACCTGAATTATTATTTTTATTTCTCGCAAACAAAGTCCTAAGCCTTTCGTGAAATGTTTCAAAAATCAGTTGCAATGGATACCCATTATCACGTAACACCCCAATGACCAATTCGAGGTTCTTTTGGTGATATCTTGGGTGTGATAACTAGAAAGCCCTATCTATTAAGCCAAATATTGTGCCTCTCTTGTGGCAGAGAGGGTGACAGGAGTAATAATTCAGATATCTTCCCGAAAATGTTGGTTTATGGTACCAGTCGAATTCAACATATCCCCGGTTTAGAATGAATGTAACATCCAAAAAATCGAGTCTATTGCCCCCCCCCTTTCCAAAGTAAACTGTAATCTATTATGACACGCGTTAAACTGTCTTAGTATCTCCTGGCTCGTCCCGGGAGGGACCGCCAACGCGATATCATCAACATAGCGTACGTAGATCGGGAGTTCAAAAGGAAGGTCTCCTATCACCCTGCTCTCCAAATCGCGCATGGTTAAATCGGCTACTATGGGAGACAGCGGAGAACCCATGGGCGCTCCGAAGGTTTGTTGATAGATTATGCCATCAAAGGTGAAAAAAGTTGAGTGAAGAACAAGCCGGATTGCCCCCAAAAATTCCACGCGCGATATCGTACAGTTATTCTCTATGAAATTCCACCTCGTGGCTATGCCGTCGACTGCCAAATCCAATGAGATGTTAGTGAATAGAGAGACCACATCCAGTAAAATAAGTTCACAATTGTCACCAATGTAAGTTCCATCGAGTTTGTTGACCAGTCGAAAGCTATTCTCCACATGACTGTCCGCCGCCGGGACCGACTTGTATATGATTTTGTGGAGAAACGTCGCAAGACGGTGCAGCGGCGTGTTCAGTGAGGAATAAAAGAATACATACAGATCAACTCACAAAATTCAAGCTGTAACTTATCATATTCTAAGAAGTTAAACTAGTCGACAGTTCTCTAAACAAAACCAACAGTTGGGAAGAATAATAAAATTTTAGAAGAAAGACTAACAACGATAAGCGATTCTAAACAATTCTCGGCTGACAGATCGTCGTTACGCGATATCTGCATAAGATAAGATCGAGAGAGTAATAAACATATCAACTACACTTGATAGCAACAAATTCTCCATTGGTCGAAACATAAGGGCCTAAACAAAGCCCTGACCAGTCACGACAATTGTAAAATTAAAAAGAGACGCCTCCGGGACCTAAAGGGCGTCATTGAAAAATTTCCTATTCGTCAGGAAATGTTAATAAACCAATGGAGAAGAGGAGCAAGAAGGTTTATATACCCGCGACATCTCTCGGGAGAGCAGATATTACTCCGGACTCTTGAGCATAATTTTTCGCACACGACGGTCTCATACTTAGACCTTTTCGGCCTCATACTTAGACCTTTTCGGCCTTTTCGAACACTATCATTTCAAATTCGGCCTCACTCGAACTCAAGTTTCGACGCTCGTTTTGTGTGTGAGTGAGAACAGAGTTAAGTGCGACAGCGAGAGGCAGTGAACAATAGCGAGTTCACAAAACCGGAAATACAACTACCGGATACACTGCAAGTGAGACCTCCACCTTGAAGCGCTTGACTCGACGCAACTCTGTTCTGGATATTTTTATTAGCGCACTCCATAAGTAGTAAGTTTATCAAGCGTGCTATATCTCCACCCTTATACTTAAAAATAATTCTGGGACTTCAATTAAATTATAATTGTTTTCCTTTTTGATTTATTAATTTATTATCCTTGTTTAATTCTAACTCTGAAAAACTGTCTTTTCTCCCTCCATCCTTACCCCCCTCTCTCTCTCTCTCTCCCTCTTGAAATCATTTCGGATTTCCCGCGATAGCGGAGCAATCCGTGATTTCTTCCATCTTCTCTCTCTCTCTCGAAATCACTCTGGATTTCCCGCGATAGCGGAGCAATCCATGATTTCTTCCATCTTCTCTCTCTCTCGAAATCACTCTGGATTTCCCGCGATAGCGGAGCAATCCGTAATTTCTATCATCCCCTTATCTTTTGAAATCACTCCGGATTTCCCGCGATAGCGGAGCAATCCGTGATTTCTTCCATCTTCTCTCTCTCTCGAAATCACTCTGGATTTCCCGCGATAGCGGAGCAATCCGTGATTTCTATCATCCCCTTATCTTTTGAAATCACTCCGGATTTCCCGCGATAGCGGAGCAATCCGTGATTTATTCTCTCTCTCTCTCTCTCTCTCTCTCTTGAACGAACAAATAAGTAATAAAATAACTAACTAAATTATTAAATAATTAAAATATCAAAATTATATAAAAATATATATATATATCAAGGTTAAAGAAATTTTTAAACGACCAACTGGCTAGTGATAATGCGTTTATTTATCGTTACGTTTCGACCCTATATCGGGTCCTCTTCAGACTAAAATAACAAAAACCATTAAGGCTCGTAGATGTTATAATAATGATATAAGCCAATAAAACATATAATACATGTAAAAACAATACCTTACAATCTGCAATTTCTATAGATATAGTGTGTCAGTATGTGAAATGACCGTACGTGAGTGGAAATTCCGTCATCATTTTACACAGTGACTAGAAAAGTCTAACGTAAGCTGGTATAAGTCAGAATGTTGAGATATATAAAGAAAGTGTTATAAACATAAACATAATATATAAAAATCGTGACAATAACAAATTCATTAGTCAAGGATATTAAAGTACGTTAAGAATAGTGTCATATATCGCGTTCAAATTATCCGTATCCTTCTGCAGATTAATCGCATCTCTATGTTTTTTTATACAAATCATTTCGCTAATTTCTCTCTTTTTCAAATTACATTCGTTGTGTAAGATTGATACCGACGTCCAATCAAATTCATGATTTCTTGCAACCCTGTGCTTACTAACCACCGAATGATTACTCTGGTGTTTCCTAATGTCACTTCTATGTTCTTTTATGCGCGTTTCAAGATGTCGTTTTGTTTGCCCGATGTAACAAGCACCACAATCATTGCAAGAAATCTTATAAACAACATTCGTTCTTTTGTTCGGTTCAAGTTGGTCCTTTCCTTTTTTAATCAAAGTATCGAGTTTATTTGGTACTGTGTGTAAAACCTCTAAGCCGTAATTATTCAACGATCGACGAATCTCCTCACTTAAGCCCTTAATATACGGAAAAACCACACACTTTGAGGGATCAAACTTATTTTTAATATTTGTACGTTCCTCATTCATTGAGTATAGATCTTTTAATCTTCTATTGATAATCTTATTATAAAAATGTATCGGGTAACAATTATTAGATAAAATTTGTTTAATAGTCAAAATATTCTTATCGTGAAACCTTTTATCAGAGAGTAAAATCGCTCTGTCTGTGAGATTAACTATAGTATTAACTTTGTATCTATGTGGTTGGCCGGAATAATAATTAATATATCTACCCGAAAAGGTTGGTTTTCTGTACCAATTAGTGATAAGATTGTTATTGCATCTAATGACTTTAGTGTCCAAAAATTCTATCGAGCCATCCGTTTCAAGTTCATAAGTAAACTTTAATCTAGGGTGGTAGTTATTAAAACTATATAAAGAACATGACGGATTTATTGGCGGACAGTCTTACCTATAAAAAATTAAATAAAGACCCCTTAAAAAAGCTAACTAATAATGTTAATGCGATAGTGCGAGGTTGGCGAGATAAGGAAATTATTGATGAAATGACATATAAACGTTTGGTCTGTAATAATGGCAATTTACCTAGATGTTATGGACTACCAAAAGTCCATAAAAATAATCATCCTTTACGCTTAATAGTCTCATCGCTGGGCAGTCCCACCTATAACATAGCATTGTTTTTACACGATATACTGTCACGATCAATCAAAAAACCCGTCTCACATGTTAGAGATAGTTGGTCCTTTGCAAGAAACATAAAAAAAGCGAATATTAATGATAATGAAGTTTTAATATCCTTGGACGTTACGTCATTGTTTACTAACGTTCCGAAATCTTTAGTCATTTTGGCCATTAGAAACAGATGGAATTTGATTTCACAACATACTAGTTTGTCCATTGATCAATTTTTATTCGTGTTGGAATTTATTATCGATTCCACTAGTTTTAGCTTTAACGGGGAGTTTTACGAGCAAATATTTGGTATGCCGATGGGGTCTCCTCTTTCTCCGGTTCTTGCGGACATTGTCATGGACGACCTTGAATCTAGTACTCTGCGTTGATACCACTGCTT
>NW_028141167.1:17728817-17878567 GCF_030444845.1 Prenolepis imparis
AAGCAGTGGTATCAACGCAGAGTACTTGCGAGGTTGGCGAGATAAGGAAATTATTGATGAAATGACATATAAACGTTTGGTCTGTAATAATGGCAATTTACCTAGATGTTATGGACTACCAAAAGTCCATAAAAATAATCATCCTTTACGCTTAATAGTCTCATCGCTGGGCAGTCCCACCTATAACATAGCATTGTTTTTACACGATATACTGTCACGATCAATCAAAAAACCCGTCTCACATGTTAGAGATAGTTGGTCCTTTGCAAGAAACATAAAAAAAGCGAATATTAATGATAATGAAGTTTTAATATCCTTGGACGTTACGTCATTGTTTACTAACGTTCCGAAATCTTTAGTCATTTTGGCCATTAGAAACAGATGGAATTTGATTTCACAACATACTAGTTTGTCCATTGATCAATTTTTATTCGTGTTGGAATTTATTATCGATTCCACTAGTTTTAGCTTTAACGGGGAGTTTTACGAGCAAATATTTGGTATGCCGATGGGGTCTCCTCTTTCTCCGGTTCTTGCGGACATTGTCATGGACGACCTTGAATCTCAGTGCCTTTTATCACTACCATTTAAGATTTCTATCTATTGCAGATATGTAGACGACATCTTTGCTATCATTCCTAGGAATGGTATTAATGAGATCTTATATAGTTTTAATAACTACCACCCTAGATTAAAGTTTACTTATGAACTTGAAACGGATGGCTCGATAGAATTTTTGGACACTAAAGTCATTAGATGCAATAACAATCTTATCACTAATTGGTACAGAAAACCAACCTTTTCGGGTAGATATATTAATTATTATTCCGGCCAACCACATAGATACAAAGTTAATACTATAGTTAATCTCACAGACAGAGCGATTTTACTCTCTGATAAAAGGTTTCACGATAAGAATATTTTGACTATTAAACAAATTTTATCTAATAATTGTTACCCGATACATTTTTATAATAAGATTATCAATAGAAGATTAAAAGATCTATACTCAATGAATGAGGAACGTACAAATATTAAAAATAAGTTTGATCCCTCAAAGTGTGTGGTTTTTCCGTATATTAAGGGCTTAAGTGAGGAGATTCGTCGATCGTTGAATAATTACGGCTTAGAGGTTTTACACACAGTACCAAATAAACTCGATACTTTGATTAAAAAAGGAAAGGACCAACTTGAACCGAACAAAAGAACGAATGTTGTTTATAAGATTTCTTGCAATGATTGTGGTGCTTGTTACATCGGGCAAACAAAACGACATCTTGAAACGCGCATAAAAGAACATAGAAGTGACATTAGGAAACACCAGAGTAATCATTCGGTGGTTAGTAAGCACAGGGTTGCAAGAAATCATGAATTTGATTGGACGTCGGTATCAATCTTACACAACGAATGTAATTTGAAAAAGAGAGAAATTAGCGAAATGATTTGTATAAAAAAACATAGAGATGCGATTAATCTGCAGAAGGATACGGATAATTTGAACGCGATATATGACACTATTCTTAACGTACTTTAATATCCTTGACTAATGAATTTGTTATTGTCACGATTTTTATATATTATGTTTATGTTTATAACACTTTCTTTATATATCTCAACATTCTGACTTATACCAGCTTACGTTAGACTTTTCTAGTCACTGTGTAAAATGATGACGGAATTTCCACTCACGTACGGTCATTTCACATACTGACACACTATATCTATAGAAATTGCAGATTGTAAGGTATTGTTTTTACATGTATTATATGTTTTATTGGCTTATATCATTATTATAACATCTACGAGCCTTAATGGTTTTTGTTATTTTAGTCTGAAGAGGACCCGATATAGGGTCGAAACGTAACGATAAATAAACGCATTATCACTAGCCAGTTGGTCGTTTAAAAATTTCTTTAACCTTGTTTCATAAGTACTGGCGTTTGAATCTTTTACTTTGATATATATATATATATATATCCCTTTTTTTCTCTTACAAGAACTCCCAGAGTTATTTTTCAGTAAGAAATCTCTTCTTGTCCGGTTATTTTATTGTTCGCTCTCGTAGTGGAAAATCCAAGGAGACGACCCTCGCGAACCGCGGCTAAATTGGCGCGAAACCGGCGTAATAGGCGGTTAAGGAAAGCGTTGGCACGGAGTCTGGCTGCGGGCGAAACCTTCGGCTCCTTAAATAAAATTAACACACCGATTCACACAGAGACAACCAATACATATCACCCTACGGTCTCTCCTATTTCCTCACCCGAACGTACAGAAACCCTGCTGATACCGTCCCCCCGCTACCTCTGCTTCTGCAGAACTTTTCGATTCCCCGCGAATTCCTTCTCCTCTTTCTCCCGAACCCGCTATACCTCAGCGGCAGTGATGCAAGATTTCACGCGCGACAGCCACTTCGCGACAGCCATCTTGCAGTGGAGGGGGTAGGTCGGCAGCGCAGAGCGCACCGAAAAGATGAGAACCCTTGTCCTTCGAACATATGTAGAAGAGGACAGGTATATATCTTTTGTCCTTTATTTTCTTTTGATAGAATAGAGCTACGAATTTCGAGCGAATCCGGAATACTGGCGATAGCGAGTAGGCGATGTGACCTAATATGCAAAAAGAAAATATAAAAATATATTTAATATTATAAAATAATATTAATAAAATTAATATATTTTAAACATAAATTAAGTAACTTATATTTAAAATTTTAATTAAAAATAATTATTAATTAATAATAATTATAATTAATAATTATAAGTATATTTTATATATAAAAATCCACTCTTGGCCAATATATACGCCTTTCTATTAAAAAAGATTTTTTATCTTTAAAGAAATAATTGTAATAAAATAATATTTTAATTTATAAATATTGTTTAAGATTTTATTCCTTTTATTCCCTATTTATTTTGTACTAATGTACGACGTACATATTGTTGCTCAACGGAAACCGCGAGAAGGTGGTGGTTTCTTCCGTCAAAAAATTTAAAATATTGTATATTGGGAAATGTATTTCAATCATTATATTCGGCTTCCCGACGAGCCGTGTTTATCTTTTTTGCGCGTGTCGATCGTTTTACCGCGCGTCTCGTCTTGTCAAGCAGCTCTCCAATCAGCTGTTTGACACAATAACAATCTAGCGACAGGTTTTTGACATTTATGTCTTCGAAATTCGTCGAGTCAGCTACAGACCGTTTTACTATAAACATCTCTCGTTTTCGAGCAATTAGCTCTTGATCAGTATATATTGTTACGTCCTCGGGACGGCTTTTGCGGTTCTCGCAAAAATGTCACACTCACTCACGCACTCACTCGCGCGCGAAATGAATCCACTCTCGTAAGGAAGCAATGACCTTTAATATAACGACCCAATACGCGAAAGCGACGAGATACAATATTATTTGCATGTACAATGTAAGAAAGCTTGTTTGATCCACATGCGTCCGCTCGATGCGTTAGCCAGACCAAATCTGTCATGGAGCCGAAAAACAATGACAGGGCGGTTGTCAATAAACAACCCCCTTTACGATGAAGCTCCACGATGACACTCAAGGAATGATATTCAGGGGAAGAAAGACCAGGGACGTAACACTGCCCCCCTCCGTCAAGATTGTCGCCCCGACAATCGATAACAAGGGGCATCCATTGTTAATCCAAAATTCTGTGCTTCGATGTCGACTTCATGACTCCAGCGAATATCCCTGTTTACCCTGGGCTCCTGCCACAGGTTACCGAACAATCCGCGATTCTGGATCCTGTCGCACATCCGCACAAGTTATCTCCGTGCTCCGACGTCCAACTTAGGATTTCGACGAATTCTCGTTCTACCGTAGGCTCCCGCCGCAGGTCGTTGAACTATCCACCAATCTAAATCCACAGTACATCTGCACCAATTGTTGATTCCAGGGCACTGACGAGTCTTCTTGCCCTACCCTGGGCTGCTGCCGCAGGTTACCGAGCGACTCCGTCAATTTGGTCCCAATCGACTTTCAGAGTTCCTTGAAGACAAGTCCCGGTCTCCCTACGTCCTCCGGTTCAGACAAGGGGAGGGGGGGTATCTTCCGTGGACCCATCGTCCCTCATGGACTCCCCAAGTCCCTGTCTCGGCATTTGCCCAAAGTCCCGCGGGAAAACCACGGATCAAAAACCGCGGGCGAGACAGTCTTCTTAGAGTAGAACAAAGACAAATGAAGATTTTCTTCCTGGAAGACTAAGCTGGAAGATCAACTTTTCCGCCATTCAGGAAACTCTTTCCAAATTGAAGACTCTAAAACGGAAAATAAAATGCGCAATAACTTATTCTACTTTCCCTTTAATTAAAAATATTCCCCCGAATTTTTAAAGAAAAATCGACATTTCCGGGCTCCAATCTACTTTATTAGTTTTCTAAACTTCTCTCGAGAAAAGGAGCTAATCTATCTGAATGTACAATTTTTCTCTTATGTCTAGACGACCTTTCTATACAAAACACCACGTCACTAAGTTTTTTCACTATTCAGAATGGACCTTCCCAACTTCCTTGTAACTTCGGAGCTTTCCCTTTAATTCTACGAGGATTATAAAACCAAACTTTCTGTCCTACTTCAAAAAGAATTCTTCTGGCACCACGATCATAACGAATCTTCATCTGAGAAGATTTCAGATTCATTCGCTCTCTAACTGAAGAATGGATTTCCTCTAATTTCTCTTTTAGATTTCTAGTAAAATTTCTTCCCGAAAGTCTTCCTTCAGAAGATTCAGGACTTCCTCGTAAAAGATCTACAGGTAACCTAAGTTACCTACCAAAATATAGCTCTGCCAGAGTCACGCCAGTGGTTTCATGCTTCGAAGATCTGTAAGCTAAAAGAAACATGGGAATCCATCGATTCCAGTCCTTTTGATCCTCTGACACGTATTTCGCCAAGAAATTTGAAATAGTCTGATGTTGGCGTTCTACTTGTCCGTCAGATTGAGGATGAAGGGCAGTAGTTCTAGTCTTCTTTATTTCGAGTAATTTCATTAATTCTGAGAAAAGTTGTGATTCGAAGTTCTTCCCTTGATCGGTGTGAACTTCATTTGGAATTCCATGCCTTGAGATAAATTGATTAATAAAGACTTCAGCGACCGTTCTAGCTCTGATATTTTTAATAGGAAAAGCCTCTACCCATTTAGTGAAGCAATCTACGATAACAAGCAAATATTTGTTTCCAGATCTTGTCAAAGGAAGAGGACCAAGTACGTCCATCTGTATTCTCTCTAATGGAGCTCTAACATTATAAATTTGTAGAGGAGATTTCCCTTTTCCTGAAGGACCTTTCTTCGAAACACAGATTTTACAGGTTTTACACCATTCCTCAACATCCTGTTTGCAGGTTGCCCAGAAGAATCGTTTTCGAATTTTTTCTAGAGTCTTATTGACTCCGAAATGTCCTCCTGCTGGAGAATCATGCGTCTCCTCTAATATCTCTTTTATTCGTACTCGAGGAACCACGAGTTGGAGAAAACTTGATTTTAAATTTGGAGCTTCCCATTTTTTATAGAGGATCCCATTTTTCATAATCAAAGAATCCCAATACGACCAATATATTAGAGTTGAAATATCCTCTCCGATTATTTCTGAGCGTGGGGGACGAATTGCTGTTTCCTTGGCACGAAGAATAAATGAAATGTCAGGATCCTGTCGTTGAGTTTCACGCCAATTTTCCAAATTTTCGCCTTCGAACACGATGCGAGAAACTGTTTGTTCCTTCTCTTCTAAGCTTTTCCTTTCCACTTTTGCACAATATTGACAATTGTTTGATTCACAAAGTCTTCTGGATAATCCGTCAGCATTATTGTGAGAAGTCCCTTTACGATAGATAATTTCAAACTCGTATTGCTGCAATCTTTCCATCCATCGAGCTAATTGACCTTCCAAATCTCTGAAAGATAAAAGCCACCGTAACGAAACATGATCCGTTCGGATTAAAAATTTTTGTCCCAAAAGATAATGACGAAAAAATTTTATAGTATCTACTATCGCTAAAAGTTCCCGTCGAGTAACGCAATAGTTTCGTTCGGCTTTATTTAGCACACGACTAAAATAAGCAATTACTTTCTCTTCTCCATCTTGCTGAGACAACACTGCACCGATCCCTATATTCGATGCGTCAGTATCTAATAAAAATTCTCCCTTTTCTCTCGGAAAGGAAAGAATTGGAGAAGAGCACAATAAAAACTTTAATTTTTCAAAAGCTTTCTGACATTCATCTCCCCATACGTATTTAGTTTGACCTTCTGTCAACATGTAAAGGGGCTTAGCTAAGGAAGAGAATCCTTTAACAAATTTACGATAATAAGAACAAAATCCGAGAAAACTTCGTAATTGTTTTTTTGTGTGAGGGATTGGCCAATCTTTGACAACGGAAATTTTATCGGGATCTGTAACAATGCCCTCCGCGGAAACCACATGACCCAAATATTTTACGCTTTTACTAAATAACACACATTTCTTCGGGTTTATTTTTAAATTCGCTTCTCTTAATCGTAAAAACACTGTTTTAAGATTGTTTATCATTTCAGTAAAACTTTTCCCAAAAATTATCACATCATCCAAATATACAAGGCAAATTTTTGATAATAAATTTTGTAAAACCTTTTCCATAAGGCGTTCAAATGTTGCAGGGGCGTTATATAAACCAAAGGGCATAATTGTAAATTGCCAAAATCCCTTACCGATTGAAAAAGCCGTTTTCTCTTTGTCCTCGGGACGGATCTTAATTTGCCAATACCCACTTTTAAGATCAAATATGGAAAACCAAGAATTACCTGCTAGCTGGTCAAGAATGTTATCAATTCGGGGAAGGGGATAAGAATCCTTAATAGTCACCTCGTTTAATTTTCGATAATCAACACAGAATCTTATAGAACCGTCCTTCTTTTTAACCATGACAGCAGGGGAAACCCATGGACTCTGTGATTCCTCAATTACTCCTCGTGAACTCATATCTTCCAAAATCTTATCGACTTCTTCCCTCATTTGAATCGGGATCCTACGAGGAACCTGTTTTATGGGAGGAGAATCTCGCACATTTACAATATGTTCTACAACATTACAATTCCCTGCAATAATGTTTTCAGAAAATAAATCATCAAATTCATCAAGAAAATCGACAAAACTTTCTTTTTCTACTTCAGTTAAATGTTGAGAATTCGTTTCATAGAGTTCTTTCAAGGGGATCGGAACTTTTTTAAAAGAATCTTCAATTCTAGCTATTTCTTTTTCAAATATCGGAATTCCAAAAGCCGATTCAAAGACTTTATCCAAATTAACCATTTTTAGAAAATCTATTCCCAAAAGACATTCATCATTTATGTCTGCAATAAACATTGGAATTTCTAGAGAATATTTTCCTAATTCAACTTTAATTTCTGCCCAAAACTTTACACGAATTTTTTCTCCGGTGGGATATCTCAAATTAACAAACTTCTTATAAATCTTTCTTTTTTCTTTATCAACAAATTTGCTATTTATTATGGAAACATCGGAGCCCGTGTCGACCTTGAAAGAACATACTTTATTATCTACTTTTCCCCTGTAAATGAAATAATTATTATTCTTAATCCTATTAACATTTAATACAATTTCCGAGGAATTTTTCACGGAAGCCAAACTCTCCTCGGAAAGCTCGGCTAAATCGAGTTTCCCTTCTCAATAGGACATTCGTATCGGAAATGTCCGATTTTCTCACACGTCCAACATTCCCTTCGGCCGGCGCTAAATTTGCTGCCTGGCCAATTTCCTTTTCCATTGTTTTCCTTCTTATCTTTTTCATCCCGTTCGCCTTCTAATTTATTACCCTGCGCGCTCTTTTTTTCAACACCCGAAAAATTTTTATTAAAATTTAAATTTCCTATCTTTTTCTCATAACCCTCCCCTTGAATTATTTTTATTACTTTTGCCCTTTCAATTGCCAAAGAGGTTATATTTTCCAATTGTAAAGTTCGTTTGACAAAACTATCATATATCGCCGAAATGAATTGCGCGCAGGCGATCTTATCTCGGATTTCGTGTGGGCACTCGGGATACGCAAGGCGAACCAATCTATCGAGTTCTGAACCTAATGTTGCCAAATCTTCCCCAAACTTTTGTTTCCGATTTGTAAATTGTACGTAATAATTTTGTGATAAGTGTCCTTCTCCAAAACGTAATTCAAGCTTTGATTTTAATTCATTAAATTCTAAATTGGACACGTCTTCTACCGTCTCTAATACCGAACGCGCTTTTCCTCTCAAACTCGAAGCAAGTGCAACAGTCTTTGTCGCATCATCCCAACTATTTGCTCGTGCAATTAAATTAAACTGCGAGAAAAATTCACGAAGTGATACTGTCCCGTCATAAGTATCAGGTTTTAATTTGAATCCTAATATCGCGCGAAAATCATTCTCTCTCTCATTTGAAAAGTGCGCACCCGAATTTCCACACGTTCTATTAATAGAAGGACTTAGCTGTAGATTTTGTGGTCGGGAATGAATCTCTTTTAAGGCTTGAAGTTCCTCGTCGTGACGACGCAGCATCGCCGCAATTTCGTCCTCTCGACGTGTTTGCTCCTGTCGCATCTCTCGCATTTCAAGAAGGAGAGCCCGAAGAGCTGTAGATTCTGTCGCTGCTGGTTCTCCTGCGTCTTCCGGTAACGAGCCCGTTTGCTCTCTCGATTCCTCGCTGTCAGTCGCTCGAGACAGAGCTTGTGAACGGGTAATCCTCGGGGAATGTAACATTTTCGATGTTCTGTTCCGCTGCGGTGAGATGTTCCTTCTATCCCGAACGAGCCCCCAAAATGTTACGTCCTCGGGACGGCTTTTGCGGTTCTCGCAAAAATGTCACACTCACTCACGCACTCACTCGCGCGCGAAATGAATCCACTCTCGTAAGGAAGCAATGACCTTTAATATAACGACCCAATACGCGAAAGCGACGAGATACAATATTATTTGCATGTACAATATAAGAAAGCTTGTTTGATCCACATGCGTCCGCTCGATGCGTTAGCCAGACCAAATCTGTCATGGAGCCGAAAAACAATGACAGTGCGGTTGTCAATAAACAACCCCCTTTACGATGAAGCTCCACGATGACACTCAAGGAATGATATTCAGGGGAAAGACCAGGGACGTAACAATATATTTCGCTTTAACAAATAGTATAAAGTAACGAAAAATGTGTGTTGAATTGACGAAGCCCCGAAAAGCTCGTAAGCGAAGTTTTGCAGAAGCTTGGCTTACAGACGACCGATACAAATCTTGGGTACGTAAAGTATCATCTGATAGTAGTCTTTATTTTTTTTATTGCAGTATATGCAATAAAACTTTTTCGTGCAATTCAACATACATATTAAGACATGCTGACTCCGCGTATCATCAAAATAATATTAAAAAGAATACATTATCATCTGATAATAATAGTAATGATGATGTTGAGATACCAATAAAAAAATCGCGTAAATCAATATTTAAAAAAGAATGGTTAGATATTGAAGAATTTAAACTTTGGTTGCGTGAAGTGCCACATGACGAAAGTTTATTTTTTTGTTTGATTTGCGATAAATCTATCGCTAGTAGTTTATCGCAAATCCATCATCATGCAGAATCCAAAACACATATAAATAAATAAATATATATAAAAAATATCTAGAAAAAAATCAATCAAATTTAGAAGATTTAAATATGCAAAATAAATCTCTTTTGCCATTTAATGAGCGTAAAAAATCCGCGGAAATCAGATATGCAGCATTAATTGCTGATAAAAACATTTCTCCTCAAAATACAACAGAGATTCTTACATTTTTTCAACAAATAGGAGAAGATCCTGACATATTGAAAAGCATGAGCATGAGTCGAACGAAATGTAAAAGCATTATTACAAACGTTTTGTGTCCGATTGAGACGGATCGTGTCGTCAATAAAATTCAAAATACAAAGTTTTCAGTTTTTATTGACGAAACATCAGACATATCTAATAATAAATGGATGACTTTTTTTGTCCGATACGTTGATTCGGAGACATTAAATGTTCGCTCGCAATTAGTCAAATTAATCGATATTGATGCCAAAGATTCAAGCGCAGAAAAGTTGTTTCAGGCATTTAAATGTGAAATGTGGAAACTGCAGATACCATTTCCAAATATTGTTGCCTTGTCATGCGATAACGCATTTATGACAGGGAAATATTTATCGTTCAAAAAAAAGTTGGAAGAACTATGTCCACGTTTACTAACTTTAACATGCTCTTGCCACTCCGCTGCATTAACAGCGCATACTGCATGTAATAAAATACCTGCGTATTGCAATGAATTTATAAAAAAAATTTCAAATTATTTGAACAGCAGCCCAAAACGTACAGCAATTTTCAGAGAATTTTGTGAATGTTTCCAAGAAACAAATCGCAAAATATTAAAATTATGTGATACACGCTGGCTGTCTCATTATTTATGTGTCGAACGACTTCTTGAATCTTGGGATACAATTAAATATTTTCTTACCGAAATGGTTGTAAGGGGAAAAAAAAATTCTGGAGAATATCTACTGTCTATGATGAACAACGTAGAACTAAAAGCTTATTTTCTTTTTTTAAAATATACTTTAAATTTCTTTAATGCATTTAATGCATTTTTTCAAGCATTAGAAACCAGAATTCATTTATTACAACCAAAATCCAAAAAATTTCTTTTCCAAATCTGCAAAAATTTTTTAAAAGAAGAGCATTTACAACCATTTTCTGAAAATATTGCATTCTCTCTAAAGGAGAATCAAAAAGATCTTAATGAAGTTACTTTGGGTTCAGAATGTGAGGAATATCTTAACGAATTACTACTGGAAGGTCACGTAGACATTGTTAAAATTATTCGAGAAAATTGTTTAACATTTTATGTGACTGCTGCAGAAGAAATTCGTAAAAGATTACCAATAAATGACACATTTTTATCACAATTAATAGTTTTTCAACCATTTGTAAGCTTATTTTATAATAGAGAAACATCATTCAATAACGTTTCTTTCGTCATTAAAACTATTAGCGGTTTTGATGAAGATGCTTTAAAAAAAGAATGGATTGCATTAGCATCAGATTTTACAATGGAAGAAAAACAAAGCCTCACTAAATTAAATTTTGATAATGCTTGGAAAGAAATTTTACAACGTCGAGACACCAATAATAATGCTAAATATCCTAATTTAAAAAATGTTATAAATACTATTAGATCGCTTCCAAATTCTAATGCCGATCCGGAGAGAATGTTTTCTCTTTTAAATAATGTAAAAACAAAAAAACGTAATAAATTTTCGTCGGCTTCTGTTAATGCTATTTGTGTATTTAAATCTGCATTAAAGACGAGGGGAGAAACAGCTATAAACATGCAAGTTAATGAAAAACATTTGTTTCTTATGTCGGCGGACAAATTATATGCACTGCTGTAAAAAAAATAAAAATATTTTAAAGCTACATGCTGCAGACGCTGATGTTGCCGACATACCTGGTCCCTCGTCTTATTAATAATACATTTTATTTAAAAGACGTCATGCTTATAAGCATGTAAGAAAATTGTGTATATAAATATATAATAAATATATATATAAATAAATATATATATACGTATACAATTATATGCATATATGTATATAATATATAACATATATATATATGCATACAATGTAAACATATATGTATCTCGTATATATATAGACACACACATACACATAATATATTTATATGACGAAGTATATTGGGATGCAATTCACTTTTTATTAATTAATTATATATAATTGACTTTTTATTTCTTTTTTATTTATTTTATTTATTTTTTTATTAATTTTTTTTTATTTTAATTACTTATTTTTTTTATTTTTATTATTTTATAATTTTAATATTTTTTTAATAATGACATTTCCCAATATACAATATTTTAAATTTTTTGACGGAAGAAACCACCACCTTCTCGCGGTTTCCGTTGAGCAACAATATGTACGTCGTACATTAGTACAAAATAAATAGGGAATAAAAAGAATAAAATCTTAAACAATATTTATAAATTAAAATATTATTTTATTACAATTATTTCTTTAAAGATAAAAAATCTTTTTTAATAGAAAGGCGTATATATTGGCCAAGAGTGGATTTTTATATATAAAATATACTTATAATTATTAATTATAATTATTATTAATTAATAATTATTTTTAATTAAAATTTTAAATATAAGTTACTTAATTTATGTTTAAAATATATTAATTTTATTAATATTATTTTATAATATTAAATATATTTTTTATATTTTATATTTTCTTTTTGCATATTGGGTCGCATCGCCTACTCGCTATCGCCAGTATTCCGGATTCGCTCGAAATTCGTAGCTCTATTCTATCAAAAGAAAATAAAGGACAAAAGATATATACCTGTCCTCTTCTACATATGTTCGAAGGACAAGGGTTCTCATCTTTTCGGTGCGCTCTGCGCTGCCGACCTACCCCCTCCACTGCAAGATGGCTGTCGCGAAGTGGCTGTCGCGCGTGAAATCTTGCATCACTGCTCAGCGGGCTCCTTCCCCTCACTCCTCTGTTTCCTCTGAGGACGCCGATTCTCCGCGGAGCCCTTCTCCCTTTCTTCCCCCTGCTTCTCCCGAACGCCCTGATCCACCTAGATCTCCGTCTCCGGCTCCCTCAACAATCATCCTCGAGGATTCTCCTCCCTCATCCCCAACGTCCTCTGTAAATAGGGAACATCCGGAGGAGTTCGAAGTAATAGATATCGGCGACGACGATTCCGAAGAATCAGAATCGGTGCCAAGCTCTCATACGAGCAATTTAGAGCTTGGTTGATAAATCAGCTCCCAGGGATACGAGAAGTCCCTGAGGGAGCTTTCACAATTGGTCCAGGCCCCGTAGACCATGAAGCCTTACGAGAATTTTTAGAGACCACTGATAGGAATAACATCATCCCCTGGTATGTTCCCGGGCGCAGATATCCTTTAGCCGTCCCTGCACACCTTCTCCTACGAACTTATCCCCCCTCCTCCGGCAAAATTACCGAACTCTCATAAACTAGCATTCTTACTCACACGCACACACATGGACACTATTTTTATATATCTATTATCGTTTAAATTATTGTAACCACCAATCGGGACCCTAAAATTTAAACAATAACTCTTTCCCCTTTCTGCCCCGATTGAAGACCTTCGTACCTATGTATCACCCGCGACTCATACACATACACTCACACTTTCATTAGCGAACATCTCTAATTATTATTTAATAATAAATATTATCATTATGTATAGAAATTCGTTTACTGCATTATTAGAAATAAATTTATAATTGTAACGTAAATGGTTTCTGTTTTAATATAACCCGTTCCCACTCATTCCCGTAAACCGAGATCGCACAAGGTCCCATCCTGCGTAAAAGAGATTAAATTCTCTTGCCGAAAAGGGACCACCGAGCGAACGGTCCTTTAAATAGAGTAAGAGCGACCCTTGCGGTCGTTGACCTATTTGGGCCCAGACGTTCGTTCGGGTCGAACAGACGGATAGTCTGCCGTCGTTCGAAGATAAATTTAGTTACATCCTTCCTTTCGGCTTTTCCTTCCTTGAGTCTGGACGTAACACAACTATCTGCAATATTTCCATACCACAGTTCCATCATTTTATTCGGAATAGTCATCACACGAACCCTATCAAATCAAGATTATTATCGATGCTTCATTTATAATAACTAAACAATTTTGCTCTCATAATCCTAACATCCTTTTCACGCGTGCTGATAAAGGCAATGTAACGGTTGCACTAAACAAAGACAATTACATCGAAAAAGTGGAACACCTACTAAATGATAAAAAAAACCTATACTTTGATCAACAAGAACCCCGCATCAAAAATTGAAAGGGAACTTAATGACATATTAAAGAATTGGTTAAAAAATGAGAACATTACCAAAAAAAGAATATTATTTTTTGCATTCGAGTAACTCGATACTACCCAAAGCTTACGGTCTACCTAAGATCCATAAAGACAATGTACCGTTCAGAATTATTGTATCTTCTATCAGCACGTCTTTATATAATATAGCCTCATTTATTCACAATATCTTAACAAAAAGCATCCCGAAATCGGCTACCTACATAAATAACAGTTTTGAATTGTAAAGCATTCTGTCAGGAAAAACATTAAGAGAACAGGATGTTTTAATTTCACTTGATGTGGTTTCACTTTTTACAAATGTACCTCTAGATCTTGCAATTGGAAGTATTATTAACAGATGGAATTATATTAAACTACACACAAAAATTCCAAAAGAGAAACTTATTTTAATGGTTACCCAGTGAGCAATATGTTATCAAAAGAAATGCATAAAGTACTCAAGTTTAAGAGTCGGACTTCCGATAACTCCATCAAAATGATAATATTATGATATCAATAAGTCCTCCAATGCGTCGATTTTAGAGGAAAGAAAGACATCACATAAATGACATCTAAAAGAATTCCACAATCTGACTTCTTTTAAATATCAAAAAAAGGTTACAGTTAAGAATTGCTATTTGTAGTATTATATTTTTACATTTTTTTTTTATATTAAAAAAAAATATAACTCTTAGTATACATTTCTTTTATAACATTTTATTAAAATTAAAACAGGTTTCAAAATGCCCATAGACTTTGAATAAAAAAAAACTTTGTGATTGCAACGTGCTTTTTGCAGACATAACCCAACTTCTTTGGTTGGATATAGAGGCAACATTGAACAAATAACAAAAATATATATGAAAATATATAATCTCTATTTTATGCTGAAATACATATTTAATAATATTTATAATTTAAGAAAGAAAGATTAAACGTTAATATCGAAAAACGTAAATGCTATCTCCTTGAAATTCAACTCAGAGCACGCAGTTCACACACGTATATATGAGGCTTGCCCATGTGCGGTGTTCGTAAAATAGCACGCTTGCTAGAGACTCTACAGACATCTATGAATAGATAAGACAACATAAAGAGCTCTTCTGAAAGATATCTTACAAAAAGATAACTTACTGATATCATTTTTAAGAGAAATTAATAAGGTCTTCAAAAGTTCTCTTAAAGAGCTCTTCTGAGAGAGAGATATCTTACAAAAAGATAACTTACTAATATCATTTTTGAGAAAAATTAATGAAGTCTTCAAAAAGTTCTCTTAAAGAGCTCTTCCTCTCAATAATGCTCACTGGGTAACTTTGTTTTATCATCTACTTATTTCATATTCAATGAAAAAATTTACAAACAAACTTATGGTACTCCCATGGGTTCTCCGTTATCGCCAATAATTTCAGACCTAGTTATGCAAGATCTAGAAAATTCCATTATAAACACATTAGATACAGCAATATCATTCTACTATCGCTATGTAGATGATATCATATTAGCAGCACCAGCGAATACAATAACAGACATCGTTGAAAGATATAACAATTGTAAAATTCACTGTTGAATGGGAGGCCGATCGTTGCATGAGTTTCTTGGATTTAAATATCATAGTTAATAACAACAAAATATATATAGATTGGTTCCAGAAAAAAACCTTTTCAGGAAGATCACTATCTTTTTATTCCAATCACCCTATTTGTCATAAAATAGGTACGATTTATAATTTAGTTGACAGAGCATTGCTATTATCACATCATACTTTCCATAAAAAGAATTTAGAGAAAATTATAAATATATTGCTCTGCAACGGTTTTCCTCTCCATATCATTTTTTGATGAAATCAATCGCAGGATAAAATATCTCATTAAGAACAAATTCAACAACAACAATGAAATAACTTCATCACGGTTGACTAAAAAAAAATGCTGAAAATAAGTTCTTAGTTATACCATACATCAACTCGATTTCCGAATCGATTACCCATTCAATGAGAAAATCGAAACATAAAGTGGGATACAGAATACTTAATAAACTTAATAAATTTATTAAAGTATATAAAAATAACGGGAATCCATCTTATAATGTAGTTTATAAAATAAATTGCTCAGAATGTAACACTTCCTATGTGGAACAGACAAAAAGATAGTTAAGATCTAGAATCAAAGAACACATAGGAAATATAAAATTAGATCCAACAAAGCAGTCAGTGATTTCAGAACATATTACAAATCAAAACCATGCTTTTGATTGGAATAATGTTAAAATTTTAGACCGCGAAAGCAATTATCACAAAAGACTAATTTCCGAGATGTTACATATAAAAGAACAAAAAACGGTCTTAATCTAAACAAAGACACGAAATTATTGGGTGGGTCATATTTTGACGTTCTCGACATCTTAACAGATAAATAATTGTTTACAGTTATATTTGTTTCAATCTGTTATATGTTTATGATTAGCTTATTTACATATTTAAAACGAGTTGATGTACCACGCATGAGTTTGAGAAAAAGTTAGCATTAGTTGTTAGTGCGAGGTCAGCGACACAGTATTTTCTATACCTCTAGACAATAAAAAAAAAAAATTATTTGACCATGGCGAGTGATGTAAGTTATCGAATTAATTTGCCAATCATTACTACTTACAATCATTTTTAAGTAATCAAATTAACATTAATCCACAGAAGATTTCCAAAAATAACAACACCCATCAAAGCAATTTATGTAATATTTGATAAGCATCTTCTCATTCTCCAACGATGAATATGTTTTCCATCTCAAATATATCAAGTTACTTCTTGGACCATTACAACTCATCTTTGGCAAATCAATATATATTACATGTTTTTTGTTCATCAAGCTCATATCATTAAGGATTTAATTTTTATATTAATATGTTAATTTCGCTACAATAAGTATGGATTGCGTTAACTATTTAATGTGAACTCTTATTTCATTATATTATAACACTTCACATGTCAACTCGTAATTATTAAATTGTTTTTAAACTAATGTATTGATAAAGCCTGCTGTGGCAGTCGAAACGTCTATTTTTATTTTTTTTAAATTTTATTAAATATCAATTATTAACACAAAATAACAACAAATCATATTTAGCTCTTTTTTGGCCTTTTAATGTCTCCTTTTATAAAAAATTAAAGTTGCCCGCTCGCAATCGATGAGTTGATGCTTGTTGAAGGTGTTGCTAGCGCGTATTATATTTGATACTTCTTTATTATCCGTTACAGTGGACGCGATATTTACGCGGTTATACACGGTAGCCAAGAGTCTTTCAGCGATCGCGGGGGTGACATCAACGGGTCGCATGCCGATCATTCGATGCTTGCGCGCGTTGTAATCCTATACGAGTCGTGATAACGCGTCGACCCACTTGTAATTTCCGTTCAGCGTAAACATCTTCCACATGTCGTTCTTCAACGTGCGATTGAATCGCTCGACGACCGATGCCTTCAATACCGAATATGTAGAATAGTTATTGATGTTATTTTTCCGCATAAGCCGTTGCACGTCGGCGTTATAAAATTCTTTCCCCATATCGGTTTGCATGTTTCTCGGGCATCTCTTGCTATCTCGAATTATCTCGGCGATAGCGTCAGCCGTCTCGATTCCACCTTTACTTTTGAGTGGTATGGCCCACGCGTACTTGCTCAACACATCGATGATGGTGAGTATGTAGTGATAACCTATATTGAAACGAGAATACGGACGCATCTCGACGATGTCGGCTTGCCACAGATCATCGTATCCCCGCCCTATGACATGTCTTCGGGGAAAATTTTTTCTAGCCGGCGCGTGCAGTTCGTTCACCAACTGCCGTCTCTCCAAACTATGTTGTTTCATCGCTTCGTCGGTTTTTCCCGATCGTCGTTTGCTGCTGTTTGTTTTATCACTCATTTTCGTTCCTGACCCGTTCGTAGCCGTTCCTGACCCGTTCACAGCCGTTCCTGACCCGTTCTTTAGCCGTTCGTAGCCGTTCCTGACCCGTTCCTGAGCCGCTCGTAGCCGTTCTTGACCTGTTCCTGACCCGCCCCTGAGCCGTTCTTGAGCCGTTCTTGCGTTGTTTACTTCCGTTCTTGACCCATTCAAAAATCGTTCTTGATTCGTTCGCTACCTTGTTCACAGTCGTTTCTAACCCGTTCGTAGTCTTTCCTGACCCGTTCGCAGCCGTTTTTTCGAGGAGAAGAGATCACCATTAGATTGCACGTACGACGACGACAGCGATAACGGGAGAGATTTCTAATTTGTTACAATTAGGCAGTGATTTCAGCCTCCCGATCACAAAAAATAAAAGAACAGCCATACATGAGTTTATTAATGATATTGAATTTAACACCAACAATATCAATAACATTACAACTATCTGCAATATTTCCATACCACAGTTCCATCATTTTATTCGGAATAATCATCACACGAACCCTATTCAATCAAGATTATTATCGATGCTTCATTTATAATAACTAAACAATTTTGCTCTCATAATCCTAACATCCTTTTCACGCGTGCTGATAAAGGCAATGTAACGGTTGCACTAAACAAAGACAATTACATCGAAAAAGTGGAACACCTACTAAATGATAAAAAAAACCTATACTTTGATCAACAAGAACCCCGCATCAAAAATTGAAAGGGAACTTAATGACATATTAAAGAATTGGTTAAAAAATGAGCACATTATCTTCTATCAGCACGTCTTAATATAACTTCATTTATTCACAATATCTTAACAAAAAGCATCCCGAAATCGGCTACCTACATAAATAATAGTTTAGAATTGTACAGCATTCTGTCAAGAAAAACATTAAGAGAACAGGATGTTTTAATTTCACTTGATGTGGTTTCACTTTTTACAAATGTACCTCTAGATCTTGCAATTGGAAGTATTATTAACAGATGGAATTATATTAAACTACACACAAAAATTCCAAAAGAGAAACTTATTTTAATGGTTACCCAGTGAGCAATATGTTATCAAAAGAAATGCATAAAGTACTCAAGTTTAAGAGTCGGACTTCCGATAACTCCATCAAAATGATAATATTATGATATCAATAAGTCCTCCAATGCGTCGATTTTAGAGGAAAGAAAGACATCACATAAATGACATCTAAAAGAATTCCACAATCTGACTTCTTTTAAATATCAAAAAAAGGTTACCGTTAAGAATTTAATGATTAAACGAACTTACCTGTAAGTGAAGTTCTATCATAATTGTATGAAGCGCCTCTTCCGAAAGATAAAACGTAGTACTCTTCAATTCTATGCCGGGGTGCCACAATCTTCAAAGTCAAAACGAGTGGTTCCCTTCTATCCGCTCGGTTTCATAGCCTCATTCTTTAAAGGTGTCGCCGTAGCCATATACAACTTGAGGGGTTCGAGTTTGTCGAGCAAGGGTATAGGGTGGGACCTATCTTTCGGAAGAGGCGCTTCATACAATTATGATAGAACTTCACTTACAGGTAAGTTCGTTTAATCATTAAATTGTATTTCGCGCCTCTTCCTCAAGATAAAACGTAGATGTTGAAAGTTGGCTACGGTGCTATGGAATTATACAACCATGAAAGACAATTTTCTAAGAAACATAAATTGTTTATTGCACATAAACGCAAAAGAGAGTAAGACTATCATAAATATAATGCTTTATCTTATCTAGAGCAAATTATTTAATATTGCTTGACCAAATACTCTTGGATCCTGAACGAGGGGTTTATCATAAAATTTTGTAAAAGTGGCTGATTTCTCAGTCCAGCCTGCCGATTTTCTTATTGCATCAATATTAATACCTTTACGTTTCGCGGCAGACGTAGACGCATGTCTAGTACTGTGAGCTGAGAATATATTTGTGTCTATACCACTTTCCTGTAAAATATCTTTTACTCAACGACTAAGAGTTTGAGTCGAAGCTCTTTTATAAGGTTTCCTGTAAGAAATAAACAAAAAGGACGTATTCTTCCTGAGGTCTTTAGTCCTTTCTAGATAATATTGAAGTGTATTTGCTGGACAAATATTCAAGTTTTCCTTATAAAAGGGTAAGATTAAAACCGGTTGCTTCTTCCCGGGTTTAGAAGTCTTAATTCTCTCAGGGATTTTAATCTCTATTAATTCCTCTTTAACAACTATATTTTTTATATCAATTAAAGATAGGGTTTGCATTCTTTGGCCCGTAACTAAAGCTAATAAAATAATCAATTTTTTACTTAAAACTTCTAAAGATAGGTCGACATTACCGCAGCTTCCTAACTGATCTAAAACTATCTTTGGATTCCACGTCAAGTCGTATTTAGGTTTAGGTGGTCTCAGTTTAGATAAACCTTTAAAATATCTCCTAATATTCTCGTCTTGCCCTATTACTGGGCCTAAAATAAGTGAAATCGCCGATCTCATCCCATTAAGCGATCCGTAAGAGGCTCCTTTTTCGAATTCTTCGGTTAGGAACTTAATAACATGTGTTATTCCAACTTCATAACAGGATAAGTTTTTGTTTTTACAAAACATCCACCATTTTTTTAATGAGCAGTCATATTGCTTTAAGGAAGACTCGCTTAAGGAAGAAATAGAGATTGTTACAGATTCTTCCGGAATGCCTTTTAACAGGAAGGCTTTCCTGATAACTTTCCGACCACCAGGGTAAGAGACCTCCAAAGAGGATGTGGTTCCCTATCAGGAGAAAGCAAGGTATTACTTTTAGGTTTAATAATTAAAACCTCCGATTCCAGTAATGAAAGGAATAAAGGGAACCACGGTTGTGCTGGCCACTGTGGTACTACCACTATGCCTTCTGCTCTTTCTGCTTTTATTTTTTGTAATACCCTAGTCATTATTATAAACGGTGGAAAAGCATAAAAGAAAAAATTATTCCAATTTATGGTAAAAGCATCGACTGCTATTGAACCTGGATCTCTTGACCAAGAAACATAATTTTTGCATTTTGTGTTAATCCTTGATGCAAACAAATCTATATCCGGATAACCGAATTTTTTAACGATTTGTCGAAAGGCTACGTCCAATAATTCAAATTCAGTTTCTTTGTCTGCTCTTCTAGATTCTATATCCGCTTCTACGTTATCTTTAGATGCGATATAAAACGCGAAAATAGATACTTCGCGTTCTCCACACCATTTCCAAATGCTTCTGGCAAGCTCACTAAGTTTCTTAAATCTTACACCTCCCATGCGATTGATATAAGAAATCGCAGTGATGTTATCTATTCTTAACAAAATATCACAATTTTTAAGATCTTTTGCAAAACATTGACCAAAAAAGGCTGATAAAAGCTCTAAATAATTGATGTGATGTAGTCTTTCGGCCTCGTTCCAAAATCCATGTGATTTATTATTGCCACAAGCGATTCCCCAACCGGTGAGGGAAGCATCTGAGAAAATAACTAATTTAAATTCTCTATTAGCGATACTTGCCACTCTATGAGGGATATTTAATTCCCACCAAGAAAAGTCTTCTTGTAAATCTTGACTTAATTGCATAACCGTTTCGTAATCGCCATTTATTTTTTGAAGAGCTAGGTATTTTTCTCTTTCGAATCTCTTAACGTGTGCCCAACCGTATTGAATAACTGGGCAGCATGATACTAATGTTCCTATCAATTGCGCGAATTCTCTAATTTTACATTTCTTCAATTTCTTTAATTTAATGATTTGTTCGCGAATCTTATATAATAATATAAGATTGTTATTAATAGTAGTAATTGGTTTATGTTTCAAACTATTATTTAAGTTATAACTGAAGGTTATTGATTTGATGTTTTTAATATATGCTTTGTTTCTTCCTTTAGTAAACCTTGAAATTTTTTCATATGTAGATAATGAATTTTTTATGGTAATTATCAAAAGCTCTCATGTAATGTTTTGTTATGTCAGACCATATGTATGTAGGAAAACTATTGGAAAGAATTTGGTTTATGGTGTATTTTTCATTATGTAACAATTCAATTTATCTGTGAAGATAAATAATCTCAATTTTTAATGAATCAACCTTGAATTTATGCAGCATTCTGTCTCTTCTTTTTAATGATCTATGATGATATAAATTAAATTCAAAGTTACATAAATTCATTAGATGTTTGGGAAATAAATCCCAATTTTTGCATGACCTTAAAAAAGTTAGTTTTGATGTAGTTTTTACTAATTTGTAGTTAACATCAATCCATTTTTTTTACCCAATAAGCTGTTCGCTCACCAAATGTTCTATAAATAAAATCGAAATTAAATCTGTGATATTTGAACCCAAAATTATTATAACGCATATTAGGCCCGCGCAAATAGATTTAGTTTTTAGTTAATAATATGTAAAATATGTAAAAGAGAATAATAAAGAATTTTTAAGTTTAAATTATGATGTAATTTCTTTGTACGCATTTCCAATCCGCACTCTCTCCCACCCGTAAACAGTTCCCTAGCTCTTATACGTATAGCTCCCAATAGTTGTTCGGTCCTTGCGGGGGATGATGTCATGTGGGGAAGGGGACCGCGAGGCAAGAGACCGAGAGGCTAGGGACTGAGAGGCTAGGGACCGAGAGGCTAAGGATCGCGAGAAGAGAGACTAGGGACCGCAAGAGAGGTGTCACGGCGAGAAACATGAAAGAGAGAGATAGCGCGAGGCTAGAGACTACGAGAGAGGTTTGCAAAGGAAAAGAAGAGGAATTTTAAAAACATTTTCTTTAATATTGACATTAATTTTTCATTACTATAAATGTGTATATTTACGTGTGTGTGTGTGTGTGTGTGTGTGTGAATTTAAAAAGAATATAAATGTATATAAATGTATATAAATGTGAATATAAAATGGATATAAAATTATAATATAAAATGGATATATGAATATATAAATAAATGTATATAAATGTGAATATAAATGAATATATAAATGAATATATGAGTATATAAAATTTTAAGGATCGCGAGAGCGCTTAGAAGAGAGCGCGAGGCGTTTTATGAGAGAGCGAGAGATTGGGAAGGGGAACGCGATTCATTTATCACATTTATAATTCTATTATTAATTTCTTCGACTATCATTACTTCCTCGTCACTATCACTATCGATAATAATGTCTCTATCCATGTCTTATACACACTTTAACTTTCTTCTGTACTATACGAATGTTAAAGACTTTTTGACACGGAGACAGACCCACTCTCCATAAGTTTCAACGCCCATTCCTCTCAAAATTATCGCAATTCTTCCTTAAAAAATATTAAGGAAGATGTTTCGCTCTCGTTTATGGGAGATTTTCCGCGAGGGTACAAAGCTGCCGAACGTCAACGCAAATAGGTAGAGGCCTATTAAATCACGGTTCAACTTGTTCGTCGCAGCGTCGGCTCTAAAATCTTCATTTCTTTCCATAATATCCTAATGATTTATGGACATTTAATGGACATTTTGTTCATAAAATGAAAAAAAAACATAGATTTAATGGATTCTAGAACGCTCCGTTGACAAATTCGAGCAGCCGGACATCGGCGCTTCCGTAATAAAATTATACTAACGAGGGTACAAAATTGTCGATCATCGGCGTTTGTTTTATACCTTTTGGGAAAATGTCTAAAATCCCTCATAATAAAGTCGTAAAGATACCATCTACAAATATTGCACTCAGAAAACTCCCCCTCCTTTGTCGAAACATCCCCTCCACCCGCGTGACGTCAGCCCCCGCACCATCGAGATACCCCCGCCCCGCGTGACGTCATACCTCTCGCCATGGTGAACCCCCCACGGCCCGCATGACGTCAGCCCTTACGCCACGAGATACTCCCGCGCCCCGCACCCCCCTCGGAACCCCATGGGTTAGAATTGGCCTAGTATATCTACTAATACCAAAATAAAAAATAATTTAAAGATATAGCAAAAGAAATGAATTAAGAGGATTTAATAAAAATGTCATTACAGTTTCTGACAAGAAATATCATTTTGTAGACCATATACGTTTGTTTTGTAGATTAATCTGGACTCTATTGTGCTATTCTATATTATTACATTAATAACGCCTAATTGCATAAAGATATTTGTGTTTTATAGGAGAAATTATTTTGCCGAAAGGTGCTGATGTTGTCCTATCACTGTCAACGATGCACCGAAATGAAAAATATTGGCCAAATCCATTAATGTTTGATCCGGATAGATTTCTTCCAGAAACATTGAGAAATTCTGGTTCGGATTATTATCTACCTTTTAGTACCGGGTCAAGAAATTGCATAGGTAAGTATAATCAATAAATTATTATATGTGAATTATAAAATTTATTTTACATCTATCACAAATTCTTTCAGGTATGAAGTATGCGATGATTTCTATGAATGTTATACTAGCTACTTTGATACGAACATTTGTATTTAAAGTGGATAAAAGTATTACTATCGATAAGATTAAATTAAAGAGTGAAGTTCTACTCACTCCTACTAGGCCCCTAAAAGTCAAAATTGAGAAGCGGAGTTTTTTATTATAAAGATATACAATGTACGGGGATATATTAAACAAAATGTGTATTATATTCTTATATAAAATATTCCACATTGTTATCAATCAATATTAATATATATTGTATAACATTCTCAATTAATTACTTAATGTAATATGAAAAAATTTGTAGAATAAAATAAAATTATGATATATATAAATTATTTTAAACTATGCTTTCTAAGATTTTGTAATACAATTTTACATGATAAACGATTAAGATTAAAGTATTTTCAAAAATTTAAGCATTTTCTCGTCTTTAGTTAAAAATCTAAAATCCTTTAAATAATATAAGTGTGTATTATAATATTACTGCAACTTGATTTCTCATCTCTGATAATTTTTTCAGATTTTCTTTTACAGAGCATACACAAAATAAATCTGTTTTTTCTTCTTTTTGCTTCTTTTCAATTAACAAAGACGTTAAGGCTATAAAACAACAGAATACATATAATATAAGAGCCTTAATAGTAATCTTATTGCATATAATATATACTTTATTATGGAGGTGAAATGTGGCCCCGCATGTTCAGTATCTGGCTGACATGCGGTGGGTCCCAGGTTCGAATCCTGTTCGAACCAATCACCCCATATGCCTGCTCGGGACTGATGGAAAGGAAAAACGGAGTCGGTGGAAAGAAGGGGAGCAGGATGAGTTAAGGAGAAGGAGTAAGGGAGAAAGGAGATGGGAGAGAAGGAGAGGAGGAGAATGGAAGGAGGAAGAAGGAAGGATAAGGGAGAGAGGTGTTGGTAGTCGGGACTGATGGAAAGGATAAGGGAGAGAGGTGTTGGTAGTATATTGTAAGGTCACTATGGCCAGGTTAATGAGAGGTGGTGTGTTGTAAAAGGTTCGGGAACGCTCCTTGTAAAAGCGCCTTGTAAACCCCGAGGGGATAAACAATAAATGATACATACATATACTTTATTATGAATATTAATTAATATACTAAATACCTAAATCAAATTCATAATAACGTACTAACAATATATCATAATAACGTACTAACAATATAAAAACAAGAAATAAATCAGTCATTTTCTCAGCTGTTAACAATATAATTAAATCGTTATCTATAAATATGTTTCTATCCTACAATTGGAAGGCATAATTATAAATATGCGTTAATTCAGATAGCATGCTGAGTAAAGAATGATTTCTTTTATATTGCTATTACGATTGTCATTATGATATTCGAATTCAATATCAATAAGAATTAAAAAATCATTAACGCTTGATTTGACTTTGCATATTAGTACTATCATAATAAAGTGTATATGATATATATTTTGTTGCTGAATATCACGATAACGATTCTACGAGTAATATAAAAAAAGACATGCATCGTTTTCTCACTTGCTATTCGTCAATAAAATATATAAAATCATTCAATAATATATAAATTATAATGTAATTCATAATTTTTATTTTCGTTTTCACTATTTTTTTATAAATACTTTGGTCATCTTTATTTTAATTTGGACAAGATGGTTCATTTTCATTATTAAAATATACATTATCAAATTATTATGTATTTTGTTTATTTACGTATAAAATTTTACTTCTGTTCTGTTTTAAAGATTGCTTTAAAGATTATTTTTTGTTAAAAAAACTATCTAAAAGATTATATTTTTATTAAAATTTAATTTTTTTTATAAAAGTTTTATTTTATATTAAAAAATATATTAAAGTTTATATGTTCAATGTATAAAAATAAAAATGTAAAATTATAAGTTTTTTTTATTACTTTAACATAAAATATATATGTATGCGGTCAACTGTTTTATAATACTATGGCCATTTTTCCCCTAAAAATCAGGAAAGATGGTCAATACTCAGTTTTAATATTTTGATAATATAAAATTTCTATTAAGTATTTGTCTATTAAGTATTTGTTCTATTAAGTAATTGATAGTATTTATATACTTTAATCTTTAATGAAGTAATATGCCAAATATTATAAAAAATAACTAAAATAAAATTATGTTTTTTTACATTTACATTATTAAATATCATTTATAAAGAAATATTGATTGTATTTAAGATATCAAGATAATATACATTTTTTATTTTTCAAGAATCAGCTTTTCTTGCACAAAGTAAACATTGAAGATAACTTTAAAAATTAATAATGAATATAACAATTTCTAAATAAATAAATATGATGTTTTAGAAGTCGGCCAATAGAGCCAAGCGCGAAAATTAATTTTTTTTAATTTTTCGCAATAGTATCTATGAGTTTGAGATTCAGCGACTTTTCGGACCTATATTTTTCTCGCCTATTTTTCCGTTGTAAGTTCGAGGTTAATTGATAATTAATCAATGGAACTCAGTAATCTCAAACCAAGAGATACTGTTCCGAAAAATTAAAAAAATTAATTTTCGCGCTTGGCTCTATTGGCCGACTTCTAAAACATCATATTTATTTATTTATTAATATTGAGAGCCGATTAAAAAAATATTTCTTAAGTTATATAACAATTTCTGTAATAGGCATATAACTTCTAACTGAAGATATTTTATCGATAACAAATAAGGCATCAACAGTGAAAACAGAAAAACTTATCATACACAAATTCTGTGACACATAAAATCAATATTTTATTTAATTAAACATATATACATACACATTTGATGTCTTGCGATTAAAGCAATCAATAACATAGAAAATAAATGTTTACGAATCATTTATATTCTTCTAACTTTTGGCCAAGTAAGAAAGAAAAGGAATTGAAAATATCAAAATAGGATAGAGAGCGATGATGATGAGTCAGGCAGTAACAAAAATGAGAATAAAAAAAAAAAGATAAGGATGATGCAAAGAAAATGAAAAAGTGTAAACATGGTAAATTGCAAAAAAAGAAAAATATGAAAAAAATGCAACATACACAATAATTAAGGGAAAAAAATTATCTAAAAAATGGCCAAATTTTAAATAGCTGTAACTTTGTTTAAAAAAATGAGAATTTAAACTTTAAAAAAGGGTTTCAAAGCTTGAAATCTCTACTTTCGAAAGGTCAGAGCTGTTATATATGTATATATACAGGGTGTTTGGTGGTCGCGTTTCACCTCTCGTGAGCAGGTAGAGTGAGTTAAACCGAATAGAAAAGTCCTGTACCATTTTGCGAAATTCGCAATAATTAATAAGAAATAAATTAAAATAGATCGGCCAATTTGCGCGCCTACAAGCACGCGGCGAGAAGAGACAGCTCACTCGGGGGTCCAGCGTTATCCGCTGCTCATACATGCTATTGGTCTAGTTTACACCGTTAAATCGATTGGTACACGCATCAAGTTGGTGCGGATTAAACATTTGATTAGTCCCTGTTTACACCGATTGATTTCAAAACAGATTAGGTTAAGTTTTCAGTCCGAAAAAGAACAAATTTCACTGTTTTTCAAGTTATATAAAATTCTAAAAGTCTGAGAATCTTAATTCGATTTTTAACCTAACCTCAATTTAACAGTAGTGGCAGGGAAAATGCGATCGGAATCAAATCTGATGCGTTTACAGCGTGCTGGCATCCTTTGATACGCGTACCAACTTGGTCTGATACTCGCGAGTCAGGAGTTTCGAACCAGACCAGACTAAAATAATCCGCGAGCGTTTATACCGAGCGTATCAAACGATTTGATACGCATATAGTACTTGATACGCGCATCAAGTACTCGGTGTAAACTAGGCTATTGTCTTTTGTAAATCGCTCCACCCCGCGCTTAGCAACCGCGTAACATTAGACTGTTTCTTTACTTAGTAACCATGTAAGACTGGGCTTTATGTATATCTAATTTGTATATCAAGTGGCTATAAAAAGGGCAGACTTTGTTTGTATGTGTGTGTGTGTGTGTGTGTGTGTGCGTGCGTGCGTCTGTGTGTGTGCTTTTTTAGTAAAACTTTTATCTCTCTTTCTCTACCATTTTCTTATCCTTTCCCTTACATTAAAATAACCAGAAGAAAAATAATTAGAGAAAAGTTTTACTAAAGAAGCACACACACCCACACACACATACACACATACACACACAAAGTCTGCCCTTTTTAGGGCCACTCTCTCTTGATGTACAAATTTGACTGAACAACCTCCCCGCGGTGTACATTGGATAATGCGAATGCCGATAATATGTCAAATTTGAAGCTTCGTATCTTGGGAACGGCTTGCGTAAAAGACATCAATAGGTAGTGTTTTGAAAACGTCTCGACAAGGCCTACAAGAATATGCAATAGAAAGTAGGGGGTTCCATTTAAGAAAACATCGATGATCTTGACCTGACCTTCAATAGGTCACTCAAGGTCAAGTCCATATTTTCATCATCTGTCCCTCTTCAAGTCCTACAACTTTTGTCTGAAACATTTTTCCATATCTTCCATATTTTTCGAGATATTTGCCTGAGGAGATTAAAATTGGACACCCTGTATATACATATACCAGGTGTCCCATTTTAAAGGACCCACTCAAATATCTCATTGTCAGAAATACTGCGTTAAATCGAAAAATGTTTCCTACAAAAGTTGTAGGGTTTCGATGGGGACATAACAGTAATATTCATTTGACCTTGGGCGGCGCCTCCAAGGTTAGTGAAGGTTAAACTTAAGTGAAGGTGAGAATGAATTTTGAAGAAAATGAAAAAATGCTTCAGATAAAAGTTGTTCAAATTAATTAGTAGAAAAAAATGTTATAATAAAAAATATGGGTTCCCATTAAAAAAATTTATTCTCACCTTCACTTGACTTTGGAGACGCCGCACAAGGTCATATGAATATTACTATGTTATGTCCCCCTCGAAACCCTACAACTTTTGTAGGAAATATTTTTTGATTTAACGCAGTGTTTCTGAGATATTTGAGTGGGTCCTTTAAAATGAGACACCCGGTATATTTGTATATATATATATATTTTACTGCTTAAATTTGATTTTTTTGCAAAATTAAGTATACCTATATTAATAAATAGCATGAATATATATATATCGCATATTTATTAAATATGTAAGTTTTTAAATTTTAATTTTCTGAAATAATTTTTTTTTACTCAAAATAGAAATATATTTTTTATTTAAATTATTTATAAAATAAATGTTTAAAAAATTATTTTGTGTGTAGAAATTTACATTTAAAATACTATTTATAAAACAAAAAATTTGAGAAAGATAATGTAACACATTTTTTGCATTGACTAAATGTGCTCAAAAAATAAATTTCAAGAAATTAAAGGATTTATATTCGATTTAGATACATTTCCACAAAGTTCCATTATTAGAACAATTATTCAGCACAAACCAATTACCTCCGTTTCTACAAGAAGACTAGCAAACCGTTTCAGAAATTTAAATTGAAGCAAGCAAGGATGCATAAATTTCAAAAACTTGATTTAAGAGCTTTCTGTTTATTCAAAGGCTGGCATACGCGATAAAATATTGTTTAACATTACACTAGCTATATGTTTTTATGTAACACAATCGGATCGATCTTTTACAATCAAGAAGTTTTTAAGAAAATCTTAATCTTACATATATTAAATTATTTTATTAACATTTTTCTTTTTGTAATTGCGCATATCGTGTGAAAAAAATATCAAGATATGTTGATGGAAATGGTCTGGAAATTTGTAAAAACAATTTCAGTTTATTAAAACATTAATACATAGTATTATATAATTATTTAATACTAACATATATAACAATAATTATTAACACATCTAGCTATGTTCATTCATACATTATGTACATTCATTGTTTTATTATTTTAATTATTCTGCAGAAATTAATATAAAAATCATTAATCTCTCTGTAAATATTGCATAAATTACGCAAAAGGATTTATGTGAAATAAGTTCTTCAAAAGCACATTCTAATTACACGCCATATATATTTTTCTTAGCCTTTTCCACGAGATGGAAGAAAAATGCGCATGAATAAAATATACGGTATTTCTACCATTATGGTCAATACATACGCGCAAACGTAACTAATCACAACGTATCCTATATACATAACAATCTGAAAATTGACAATAAATAATAAAAAGTTCTTTGTCGATATTGGAATATATTTTAGATATAATCTTCGCTTACGAAAGGCAGAAATTCCAAGTGAACGGATGATTCACTAGCTAGGCGAATCCCATCTATGATGAAGGCATTCACAAGATAAGCACAATAAGTCAATTTACTAAGAGGAATCCAGCCTTTGAACGATAATAATTGATTAATGATGCCTGTAACACAATCAAGCACTTATTGTATGTATGTCAATAAAAGTAAGATTTTTCAAAATTATATCATTATATTTAAAAAAATATATGCACATACACATACACATATGTATATCTACAGAATATATCTGCACTACAAATATACATATATATAATACAAATGTTTTGGACGATTCAATATCCTGTATACATATATAATGCATTTAAAAAAAAGTTTCCTAAAGTTGTAAAGTATAAAGCGTTAAATTTATCGGTGATTTTGATTTGATTTGATCTTGGGCGGATATGTTATGTCAAAGTCACTTTTATTATTTCTGGATTAAAACAATTATCTTGAATAATAATCAAAATTATTATTGATAATAAGTATTTCAAAAAATATTTATCAAAAGATAAATGTTTTAGACAAAAGTTTATTTTTTAGTGTTCTTTCCAAAAAATGCCATTTTAATCTTCTTTTTATTTAAGATCTTTTACCAAATTCCTTAAATCCATTTAAAGAGGGTAAGGGACGCGCTACAATAATATCATGAAATGGATTTCTTGAAACTTCATAACTTTTGTAAAAAATATATTTTTTTTAAATGTATTGTTTACATGAGATATTATTTAATTGTCTCGGACTCTCGGCATATTTGTATCACATTTTCTGTATGTACGATATATGAATATATATGTACATACACACACACACACACACACAAATACATATATATATATATATACATATAAATAATATATATTTATATTTATATACTGACCACCATGTTTAGTAACGCACGCTATTACAATCCATGCTATACCTATGGCCCAAAGTATTCTACTCAATGCAATGTAAAAAGCAGCATACAGAACAGATATATTTTGTTCATAAATGCCTAATAATATGAAAGTACTGCATGCACTACCAAGCCACCAACCAAAAATTACACTTTTCTGAAAAAATTGTTTTAGATAAAATATTGAAGTGTAATAAGAATAATAGATTTAGTGTTAAGGCACCTGGCTCCTCGCCGATCATGTTGAAATTATGACGTCAGAAACGAAAAAACATACGCTACCCAGGTAGAACATAAAACTCAAAATGACGTCATAATGACATCATCATGATTTTACTCACGCAAAATAAAATTTAAAAATGAATATATAATCTATCAGAACGTAATTCTGAAATATTTTACGGAAATTATAATAAAATCATTTTAAAATAGTAATGAATTATATATACTGAAATCTTATTCAATTGACTGTCAATAAAAATTTTAATATATAAAAAAAGTAATATATGAAATAAATGTCGCTTTGAAAAATCGTGACGTAAAAAGTCAATAAAGTATACAAAACTGTATATTTTTAAATGTTGTTTCGCATTTGAGGCATCGGGCGATGTGATAATTTTATTTTGTGCGATAAGTCAAAAACTTATACGCGGAACTATACATTTTTAGGTGTGGTAGTATGTTAAATCAGAATCACCAGTAATATAAAAACAAATTAGTTGACACCTTATCTCTCGACCAAACTGGCAGTATATTTATTAAGAAAATCACAACGTTTCGACCTCTATATTTGGTCCTTATCAAGTGATATAGTTCCTTAAAGTTATACACTTATGTCATATTGATACGCGTCATGCTAGACAGACAGTTTATTGTCGACTGGCAATTTTCTTAATAAATATACTGCCAGTTTGGTCGAGAGATAAGGTGTCAACTAATTTATACATTTTTAAATATCGATTCACGTTCAAAGTACCGAGCTATAAGATTGGTTATTAAAATATTAATATTGTAGTCAATTACTTATAACATTGTAATAATCAATTAATAACAACTAAAATCTTCGAATGCTGTTCAAATTCATGATCTTGATCACAGTTCAAACATATATCTCAATTTACAAGTTCATTGAAATCGATAAGATTACTATATAATATTTATTTTTGCTTTATAAGTATATTCTATATATTAAAAAAATTCTATATAAAATAATATAGATAAATAATTAATCAGTAATCTAATATTTATGTACATTCTCTAACTATTTTAATAATTATGCTTATTTTTACATTAAATTCATATAAAAGTTAAATTATACTTTACTTTTTTCAAGGCCAATTTTTGATTTAGTCTTCTTACAATATAAGCTGTAATTATGCCAATAATATATGGACCTATTCTGATCCATGGGGCGTAATACAAGACATCTGAAAGTCTGAATTGTTCATCAGGCCTACAATAAGAAAAGGACTTATATAATTAATCTCATAATTAACAAAATATTTTTATAACTTACGTCGGAACATATTCATAAGTGTATGAAATATAACCAGTAAGCGCAATAGAACCTATTAAAAGTATACCCAATATAACAGCAGCCATATAAAAGTATCTGAAATTAGCAACTTATATTTATTTCAATACTGAGCACATAATGATTATAAATTATAATATACTATTAATACATCAACTTACACAGTTGACAAGATCATTATCACTGTACCAATTATAAAGTATTGCATATCATTGGCCAAATACCAACTCCAAACCATACACTACAAGAAAATAAAAACTTGTAAATAGAAACTTGAAAATGTAAATTTTAATATTTTTTTAGCAATATTAAACTAATTATAATTTCATATACGTTCATACCAGTGCATTAAAGTCGAACAGATTATTTATATATAAAAGATTTCTCCACCAATATTTTGTGCAAACTTCGTACGGTCTAAAACTTGAATAAAATTGTGAAGTTTTCTTGTACCAAGCAGAGTTTAATTGCCATATTCCTAACATCATCATGTAAGCAGGCATTAACCTTAAAATTAATTATTTTTATAAACATATTAAAAAGAAAAACATTATTATATAGTAGTTCACTGTTAAAAATTTTATTTCTAAATTATTTTATGTGCATTTTGTCTTTGTTTATTGTCTGTATAAATAAAATAATGAAAAACGTACCGAATAAATCTTGTTATTATTTGAATTAAAAAGTAATTTAATTTTGCTTTATAATTAATCGATGTAGTTCTTTTTGTGTCCATTTTATGTTTGAGATGTAAATAGGCTAATAAAAATCCACTTGAAAAAAAGAAGGTATCTACTGGTACGGTTATATTTACTACTACTCGAATTATGAAATTAGGAAGGACTTTCCACGCAAATCCTTTATTGTCTATAAATACAAAAAATTTTTGTTATACGTAAAAAATAAGGCATATACACATATATATAAATTTTACAGTCTTATCCGAATTACTCACCGATGGAATCCATCGTAAAGAATGCGGTATGAAGATAAATTATCCAACACATGCTTAGAAATTTCAGACCGTGAATGACAGGTATAGCATCAGAATCCAATTTCGTGTTGAATATTATTCCTGTATTTGTGTATACGGAAAAACACACTAGAATTTTTCCAATTCTATTTTCTCGAAGTAAAACTGAAGCTTTTTCCATTTCCATTAATTCCATTTCCTCGGGCATATTTTTCACATCTGAATCACAATACAGAATTTTTAGTAGTATATTTATATAAAAATTAAATGTACTCTGATTAGTTGAGAGAAAATTGAAAAGAGGAAGCATTATATAAATTTTAAATTCAATAAAGAATATATATGTATTGCGACGTCTTTTTCTCCCGACTCGATTAAAAGCCGGAAGAACGGAGCTTGACCGTCGTCAAAACACAGGGGTTTTAATGTTTCACGCGGCGGAACTAAGCTCGGGGTCGTCCCGCGCGTGCCGCAGCAGAACGCCAGCCGTGCTATTCGCGAGAGACTAGTTTTGGGCGCCAGACGCGGTCTTTCACGCGTCAAACCACAAATCGCGAACCCAACGCAAAGTTTTGGCCGGGAATCCCGCTACGGGCTAACTAGCTCGCCTAACGGCAGAGGGGCAGGGTGGGGTTGCCGAAATTGTTCTAACGGAAGGAACTTACACTCTTTTCGCGATGTGATGAACACAAAAATGACGACACAGACATTTAAGTTGACAGTACTAAAGAAAAGCAGTACGCGATTTAGTTAAGCAAAGCAAAATAATGAAGTTTATTATAAACCAATGTAATAGAAATAAATATAAAAGAAAAACATAATAGCGGATGATAATCAGAGAATAAATTTAATATAACAAAAGATAATAAATAAAAGTTGAAGATAACAAAATATAACTGGAACCGATATTAATAATGAAGTATAATGGAAAACTATGAAAGTAATAAAGAAATGACTATAAAGACGGAAGATAATATACAAGACACAGTAAATCCAAAATTCTATACAAAAGAAAATATTTCTACGATTGAACACAGAGTTATATCCGCGACAAGCTTAAGTCCGAGATACGCGCATCGATAGCATAGAAGAATACGAAAGAATGACCACGACCATACAAATAGACATTATCGAACTGAGATTATAGATCGCGAACAATCGGAAATTCAGATCGGCGACGAGACTGGAGAGTGATACAATATCTGAATTAATCTATTTTTCGCGATCCGACGGGCGAAATGCACCGGTGAATCGAGGGCGCCGGAATCTTTTCCGCGCGCTGTCTCTCTCACTCACGCGCTCGACTACGCTCGCTCTCTCGCTCGTAATCTCTCTCACTCGCGCGCGTTCTCTCTCACTCGCGCGCTCGACTACGCTCGCTCTCTCGCTCGTAATCTCTCTCACTCGCGCGCGTTCTCTCTCACTCGCGCGCTCGACTGCGCTCGCTCTCTCGCTCGTAATCTCTCTCTAACGCGCTCGCCGGTGGTCGCGAACTGCGTTATCACTCTCTTTATGTCGAATTCCTCCGCGATGAGATTAACACAAGGTGACGTCCGGACACAGCCGGATAACGCATACAACAACGAGATGCGACAAACATACGCACTAACAGAAGTAATATTAGAGAAAGACGCGACAACCGGGTAATATGAGACGCGGCATATATGATCGAATCCCAGAGAGACGAAGATTTCGCGTTAATATTATTCACTTGCCCGAAGGTGCGAAAGTACTCGCCGCTTGACGTCGATCGCTCTTACACCAAATAGTTTCCCGAATAAGGCAGAGCCCACGCGACAAAACTTCACTAAATAAGTCAATCGCGTCAGAACGGACGAGACTCGGATTAACACCGTGACAGACGTGATAATTATTCAATACGCTTACGAAAGGGTAGCCTCACCGGTACTTCTTCCTTCGCCTTGGTCCCTCTTGAGCTCGTCTTTATCGCCAGACTATCTCGGGTCGTCACCCGTCTCGCCAAGTAGAGCGGTCGCACCAATCTGCCGGATCTATCGGCCCGAAAATCGACAGCTGGATCAATGCTGCGCACGCGGGGTGCGTACGCGATAACCAATTACGGCGCCGTGCCGTCTACCGTCGTCGCGCGAGATTAGCAAGACCGTAAGGGGGTTCACAGCATCCCTCGTGATGGTGACAAAATATATTTATTCGCGCGGTATTTGCGTGGGGTTTCGAGGCCCTCGCGACCTCGCGCCGCGGGCCTCCCCGCGGTGGCCTTGTGTCCAGTATCCGACGGAGCGGTAACCCGCGGGAGGAAAGTTATCTTCCCGGTCTGGGCCCTTCCGGCGCCTGTTGTCGGGCGCCTCACTGGATCTCCTGTCAGTAGATTGTCAAGGCCGAATTCCTACGTGACGCTCTGTATTTGCT
This sequence comes from Prenolepis imparis, assembly GCF_030444845.1. Classification (NCBI taxonomy): domain Eukaryota; kingdom Metazoa; phylum Arthropoda; class Insecta; order Hymenoptera; family Formicidae; genus Prenolepis; species Prenolepis imparis. The sequence goes on from NW_028141167.1 coordinate 17,765,103, forward strand.
TCCTTCTTTGTTGTTAGGAAGGGCAGTTCTTACGGTTCTCGGCGGTATGTTTATCTCGCTAATCTCTCCAACCGCGGCTGTCTCTTTCCTGCGACGACAACACCTCTCTCTCTCTTTCTCCAGCGACAATATTCTCTCTCGGTCAGGCTCCCAAAAATAAAGTAAAATACACGCGAATTAGTAACAATTGATACTGTGTTGCTCAGTCTCTCTGGGATTTTCGGTTTCGCTCTCTCTCTCTCGCTCTCTCGCGATTGGCGTGACCGCTTGGCTTTTTGCCCCGCGATTAGGCTGGGGCGGACGCGCGTCGTGACGACCACGTCACAGTATATATACAGGATATGACTATATATGGTAAATTTTTGCTGACCCTTATTAAAATAACTGACAATTGACTTTAAACAGTAATTAAATATTAAATACAGAAAGAATATAATTTTTATTTTCTTTAAATGCGATGCATGATGATCAAAATTATGAGTATAATCAGTTATTAAAATTGAAAAAGTGGTTTTAGATACGATACTTACCAGTGGTAGTTTGATTTTTTACAATTAAATATTTTTGATGCACAAATATATCGTATATTGTTCCAATTATCATCATACAAATAGTAAGTGCTAAAAAACTGCAATTATGCAAAACATAAATAAAAAATAAATATAAAATATATGTCTATTATTTCAAAACATTTTTGAAAGCTATATAAGAAAATTTGCATATTATTGTATGTCAATAAAGTTATCACACACACACACACATAATATTAATTATATATTTACTTTATATTTTCTAACATACCAGATGAAAAATATTAAATAACCATTATTGAATAACCATAGCAGATCGTTTTTTAGATCTTTAACCTCGACCAATTTGAAGTCCACGGAATAAAGATCATTGATAAGGAAAACTCTGTCATGAAATATTTTTTCCAGAATTAAATTTAGATTATTTATAGAACACGATGCTGGTAAACAGAGGCCAAGTGTAATTAAATCCTAAAACAAAACATATAGTTCATATTAATATATTTGTATATGTATGTACATACATAATATCAATGCATTCTCATATAATTTTGTCTATAGTAATGGCGTATCAAGAGACACGGTAGTGTCTCGCGCCAAGTTTAATAAGTGTAGCTTTGCGTAGCGACCGCGAGGCATGCCGTGTATCTATACGCAAGTCGGACAGTTGAGAGTATCATATATTTTATATACGCAATAACGGCTGAAGCGATCGAGTTCTTACTACTCAATCGATAGATTAAGTTCAAATTATATAATAAAAGTGCCTTTATTTTTTCTCTATGTGCTTTATAAACGGAGATATTATAATGTAAAGTTCGTTTTTATAAAAAATTGATTCAAGTTTGGTCGTCGTCGACCTTCTCAATACGCATGTACCAGAGAATGTATACAGTTCGAGCATTCATTGCAAGACAGCGTTGATGTCGTTCCATGAATGATGTCATTAGGTTATCAGTTTTGATTTGACACATAGGTTCAGTTTTAATGTATATATGAAAGTAATAAAGAAAAAGTCATAAGAATTTGATAATTCATAGCACTATTATAAATGCTATGAGCTATTCTCTTTATATTATTTATGATATTATATTATATTAGCTTTCATTCATTTTCTTATTTTATATCAATAATTATATATGTACTTAATATATATAATATATATCACATATAATATGTAGTATTGCATATCACATGCATGTAGTATAGTATTGTAAAATCGTGTTATTTCTTTTAAATCTACATTCTACATTTTGCAATACTATACTACATACATATGATATGCAATAACACATATATGTGATTTTCTTTCATAACAACCTTTCTTATTACGCTATCATTCTATTTCTTTATAAGTATGTAATTATTGATATAAAATAAAGAAGTGAAAAAAAGCTATTATATACATCAACATTGATCAAATTAAGGATAACATAAAGTCATCTCTATCTTTGCAGAAAGTTACTTTTTCTTAAAACACAATATACTTTTAATTGTAATTCAGCTCAGTGCACGCTGCTAAAGTTGTGGGATATGTTGGTGCTGGTACAGTGGAGTTTCGTATGGGAGCGCGAAATTGAACGGCGCAAAATGGGACGCAATGTGCAAAAAATGCGACAATTGTTGCAAGAGATGGAGATAAAATAAGCTGATGAAGAAAGGATGCGAGAAAAGGTTGCAGAAGCCGCAGCTCGCGAAAAAGTTAGACAACAAATTGCTTAAGATAAGTTAGAGCGGAAACAAAAAGAGCTTGCGCTGCAGGCTGCAGGTTAGTATTATTTTAATTTATTTTATTATTAAGTTTTATCGATTACATTATATTATTATTATACTTTATTATTTTTATTATTATATATATTATACCATTTGAATTTATAAACGCTCGTTATATGTATATCAAATATGAATGATGAAAATTACATTGGCTATGCGAGCCAAACGTGGATGTCAGTACGTATGCTTCCAATGAAATTAATTTTTTCGTTGGAATTTAATTCATTGTGCACGAGACACGAATTTTGCTTGGTACTTATGCCAAGACTTTATTTGGGAATAATCTCAATTCGAGATTTAATTTCCCGAATCCCCTCTAACCCCCCTACTAAATTATTGGAGAGAAAAATATAGATCCGAAAGTCGCTGAATCGGGAATCGAACCCGAGACCTTGTGCCTCGTGCACAATGAATTAAATTCCAACGAAAAAATTAATTTCATTGGAAGCATACGTACTGACATCCACGTTTGGCTCGCATAGCCAATGTAATTTTCATCATTCATATTTGATATATATATTATATTTTATTATTTATATTTTATACTTATATTTATATTTATATTTTATATTTATATTTATATTTATATTTTATTATTTATTTATTATTATTATTATGAATAAATATATACTACAAAAAAAAAATTATATAACCCAAAAAAATAATTTTTTTTTAAAAAGGTAAAAAAAGGGCGTCAAGTTCACGCGCCATGTGATAAAGTGTTATATAAAAACAATGTTTTTACATTATTGTAAAAATACTTAATATTTCTAAAATAAATAATGATATCAAAAAATTGAGCCAAATAAATAAAAATTTGTTTTATAAAAAAAAAATTTGTGTTATTATTTTAAATATTTAAAATAAAATACTCAGTTAAATATAAATGTGTATTAATTTTGCAGATTATTATCTGATCTGAAATATAAAATTTATCACAGAATCACCTTTGTATTTTTAAGAATGATATTATCATCTGCATAATCAAAACGATTTAGACCCGGCATTGAAAGGATTAAAATAACGAACAAAAACTTGGCGTGCCCGTCGGGGAACTAAAATTACATTTTCCTAATAAGATTGTTTAAAAATGAATGGTTTAAAAAAAAGACATAAAAAAACAAATTTTTTTTAAATAAAAACATTTCGGAGAAAATGTAAAAGTGATCATATCCTATATAAATATGTACGATATAATATTCTATATGAATATGTATATCTATATGTTTAAAAAAGAGAATTCAAGTTTAATTTTAAGATATAAAAATGAATATATTGTATAATCTAGAATTGGATTATTACATATCATTGTTACAATTCGATAAAATAAAACTTTTAAAATCTATATAAATTCACTTTAATTTAATTTATAACTTCATATACTTTTTCTATATTAATTTTATGAAACTTATATATTTCATAAAAATGTAATAACTTACTTCATTGAACATATTTATATGATATTGAAGAGTACTGTTGTGTTTAAAACGAGCAACAAAGTAATTTACTTTGAAAGGTGGAAATTCCTTTTGTGGATCACGATATTTCGTATTATTTAATATATGACGCTCTGCCATCTGTAGAGGAGCTGTATTCATTAAATCGAGACATTGGCTACGACTACCCAGCCAATAATTATTTCCATAAAGAAAGCCTGGTTTATATCCACCGCTAGAGTCCAGCACTTAAAAATATAAAATAAGTTTTATTAATTATTACTTAAGCAAAAATTAAGCAATATTTTTTAGTCATTAATCAATCATCAATATTTTAATTATTTATTAAATTCCAAATGTTATTTTTCCATGTCTCACATTATTTAGATTTAGATTATTATATACATATATTCGTTAAGGCTCCTTGCTTCTCGCCGATCATGTTGAAATTGTGACGTCAGAGGCGAGAAAACATATGCTAAAAATTCTTAGATGCCATTTCGAAATAAGAAAATATTTCGATGAAATAGCACTTAAAAATATATCCCTTTTTTCTTTTATAATCAATTAATAGCTGTAAAATGACTGTAATATAAGGCCCAATCTATCTGGTCTTTGCACATGCGCAGTGATTCCGCATGACAAAGACTGATATCACATCATTTTACGGTTGTTGATTGACTGTCAAAAGAAAAGAATAGTTTTCGAGGTATTTTAAAAGTGTGTTAAAGCCATCTGAAATAGTGTTTCATCGAAATATCTTTTCATTTAAAAATAAATCTAAGAATTTTCAGCGTGTGCTTTCTCGCCTCTGACGTCACAATCCAACATAACCGCGGCGAGGACCCATACAGCACTTTGCTGTATTTGCACATCATGCGATTGATTAATCGATGAATTAAAATAGTCGCCCCATGTATGTATATGATGTATGCGTGCGTCAATGTTAAGTGTGATGGGTGTGTATAATGACTTCCGTGAAATCAAAAGTGTCTTGTTTTTCAACATATGTAAATCAAATAGTGTTAAATACCTGATACCCGACCGTCTATAATTTTTTCTTAATTATACATTAAATACATGACATAGATTCTCGATAGATATCCGGTGTTTGCGATAAAGTCAGTTTGCTCTTCTGGAAATAATAAGACCTGCTTATCCGTAACTTTTGCACACATTATTAGGAAAATTATTACTGAAAAGGGTATTAATATTCATAGTCATATTATCAACGAATGCAATTTTGCTCATTTTATTATACTTCATGCATATGTGTCTCCAATTTATTGCTTGATCATCATTTAATAATGCTTAATTTTAGTAGTTTACAAATTCTCTTGATAAAGTTTAGTATTTGGTATTTATTACACAAATCTCTTTCCATGCAAAACAAAAATACTAATCTTTTGTTAGAAAATAGAAGAAATCTTATTACTCCCTGCAGAATAAAAATCTGAGTATATTGCTAAAGTATATTGCTAAATATATTGCTAAAAAAAATGTATGACTGTTACTGATTATTATATATAATGTTCTTAAAAAAAAGGAGTCCTTAAAACTTTACCATATAGTCACAGGATATCAACTCTATTATAATCCAAAATCATGTTATTCGACATACGTATAATTAAGAAATCGTATTGCTAAGTAAGAATAACTTAAAAGGAATGTTATCTAAAAAAGAAAAAGAGTTTCGCACAAAAACAATAAAAAAATTAAAAAATCAACATTTAAAAAACTACAAGGCATAATGCAAATGACACGATCCAAATAGAATGCATACTAAATATTAAAAATTATTAATATTTAAAGAAAATATTTGCTCATACAAGTTTAAATGTAAAATCGACGATTACAGGCATCCTCAACCTACCTAATCTATCGCTCTGAAGTATTGTTAGATCTAATTTGGATACCTTCCGATTTTCTAAACAGAATACTGTGTTTGGACGGAATGCTTGTGCATTAATTTAAGGTCAGAGCCTGGTATTGAGCTTCGTGGACGACGTGAAACATATATTTTGCGATATCGTTTCTTTTCTTAACTCTTGACAACGATCGTTTACGTCTGTATTTTATTATGTTATTTATATACTTTTATCTCATTTTTTCTTTTTAATATCTAATTTTTTTTAATATCTGATGATAATTTTGTAATTGTTATTGATATATTATTCTTTTTTCCTTTTTCTTATTATTTGATGACATTTTTGTAATTATTTATATTTTGCGCTGAAGATGATCCGAAGAAAGAATGCAAACGTCCGCTAATGTTTTAAATTTATAGATATAGTAAACAATTATTTTGTACTTGTATTTTGTACAATTACTGCTCTTCTGATGTTATAGCCATCCGATAACTTTTTATTAAATTATCAAAGACCTTATTTCTTCTGCTGATTATTAATATTTATAAAGATAGATGTTTTCTTTAAATATTTCTATTATGTAAATATATGTTTAATTCTAAACTTTACATTATTAAATCTTATATCGGTTTATTAACAATTGTATTAAAGTTATATTATACAGGGTGTCCCCGAACTCGCGGATCAACTCTCGTGGGTAGATTCCTGGGATCATTTGGAGACGATTTTTCCTCAGCGAAAATGTCGAGGCACCAATAATTTTCGAGTTATAAGCGATTGAAAATAAAGGGTTTTTCACAAACTAAGCCTTGTGGAAATAAAATATTAACAAAATCACATTATTCAGTTAATTTCAGATAGAGTTTACTTTAATAAAATTTTAATATAAGGCTTAGTTACAAAGATACATGATGACAAAAATTGGGAACATGCAAAAAATGATGACCTCCCTCGACATTTTTGCTGAGGAAAAATCGTCTCCAAATGATCCCAGGAATCTACCCACGAGAGTTGATCCGCGAGTTCGGGGACACCCTGTATATTTATTTATTTTACATTTTACATTAAATAAAGCATTTTGTAATAATAATATTTACGCAATAAATAATAATAATGGAATATAGTGAAAGGCCAACTAACGAGCAAATAAATAGATATAATATAATATAATAAATTCATTTAATCATGCTCTTAAAATTAATAACATGTAAATTCTTAACATGTAGACTATCCTATCGCTCCTTTGCTCGGCGCTTTATTATCCCGGTTTATCGGTGAGTGAAAAAAAGCTTGCAAATATTACATCCGGGGTTCGAAAAGAATAAAACAGACGCGTTTATTCGCTGTACGGAATAATGGAAAGAGCAAAAAAAATGGTGCTGATTTCTACGGAAAATCTCGAAAGAATGCGACAAATGCAGCATCAACAGCTACAACCGGAAATAACAAAAACTACAATAACCCTGGATAACTCGCCGAAGAAAAAAAATACGATATCTGACGGGGAAAACGATAATAATAATAATAACACTGGACTCCAGGCACCCCCTTATCGCGACTCGACGCGGAAATGTGGCATATTCTTAACCTCGCGACTCCTCTAGATGAAGGCGAAAGATGGAAATTGTATAAAGAAGTACTTCAGCGTTATCTTCACTTTGTTCGAGAAGCGAAAAAACGTTTACGCAATGACTCGCGCAAGGATACACGTGGTAACGTCGACGACACAAGTAATGTTGACAGCGACGGAGGCGAAGGCGATCAGAATAAAGATATCGATTTGCCCGTTGATGATGACCTTATGGAAATACAATCTCATAGAAATACTTCAATCAGCAGTGATGGTACCGTTAGCGAGAGTAGTTTCGGGAAGAAACGCGCTCAATCTGCGGAAAAGATCAAAGAAATACTCAGCAGTGTGCCGCAAACTTATCGTTTTAAAGCAAACGCGTTATTGAAATTTTTGTTAAATATTCAGTCATCGAAGATTAGCTGGGATAGACGCGGACTCGTGACTATAGACGGTGATGTTGTAGCGGGGTCGAATATTAGCGATCTTATAAACGACGCGGTACGTGAGAGAAAAACGGTGAAAGCTATCGGAAGAATTCAGTTTGCTCAATTACTGCAAGACATAGGTACACCCTCCAGTCTTATAGGGAATCGCGATTTATTGACTACGATCACTCGTAGATCTCTGCGTATTAAAAAAACCCTGCCACGTGGAAGCTCCACCCCGAAAACTTCACTGTCGCGTTCAAAGTCATACGGTCGGGAGTTAAACGAAACCGAAGGAGACACGGTGTTTTTATCCGCCACTGACGACAGCGACGATAATAAAACATTAGTGCCGGATACTTCGCCTAAGAAAAAGAAAGGTATATTCCATTGGAGCTCACTCAAATAATGGAACTCGAAAAATTGTATTACGTTCCCTCGCACTATGCCGGCTATTCCGCGACGGAGAATTTATCTCGAGCTGCTAAACCAAATTTTACGCGTACCGATGTCATTGAATGGCTTAAATCGCAAGATGCGTATACGTTGCATCGACCAGTACGTCGAAAATTTCCACGTTTACATTATAATGTAACAAATATCGACGATTTATGGGAGTCAGATTTGATCGATCTTCGTAATCTCAAGAGCTATAATGACGGATATTCTTATTTATTGATAATTATCGATGTCCTTAATAAATTCGTTTGGGTAGAACCATTACGCGACAAAACAGCTACCTGTGTGACAAAAGCCTTTCAACGTGTACTTTTGAGAAACAAAAAACGTCAACCTGTTTACCTGCAGACGGATAAAGGTAAAGAATTTATAGCCCAGCCTGTACAGAAATTTTTAAAAGAAAAAGACATTCATTTTCGCGTAGCCCGTAATCCCGATGTTAAAGCAGCTATAGTGGAGCGATTTAATAGAACGGTCAAGGAACGGATGTGGCGATATTTTACACATAAAAATACGCGACGCTACATCGATGTTTTACAGGATATCGTTCGCGCTTACAACCATACTCGTCATACATCTATTAAAATGTAACCCGCAGCCGTTACGCGGGAAAATGCTCGTATCGCGTGTGAAAATATAAATCGTCGATGGAAGAACAACAAAGAGAAGAAGAAAAAGAATTGCGACGCTAAGCAGAAGGCTAAATATAACGTGGGCGAACTCGTGCGTGTCAGTAGGGCAAAAGTAGTGTTTGAGAAAGGATACGAGGCAAAGTGGAGCGAAGAAATATTTCGAATTCACCGCGTTCTCGAATGGAGGAAACCCCTCGTATACGAACTAAGCGATTTAACAGGCGAGGATATAGACGGAATTTTTTACGAACAAGAATTAACTCCGGTCAATAAAGATTTACAAGAGGAAGAATTTATCGTCGATCGGATAATAAAGAGCAGAGGACGCGGTAACAATAAACAAATATTAGTTAGTTGGCAAGGTTATCCCTCTAAATTCGACTCTTGGATTCCCGCATCGAGTTTAAGATCTTTGAGTCAAAATGAGGGGAGAAGAATTTTACATGATTCTTCCGAGCAATAGTAGCATGCGTTACTTTCCGGAAAATACAACCTCGTGTTTTACCACCGAATTACCTCAGCGTATAGAATTACACGGACGTTGGGAAGTGGCGCTCACGGAGATTCAGTTTCCGTGTAGTTTCCTACATATACAGGATAATGAAGGATTAATCAGATTCATCGATATTAACGAACGCGATAAGACGGGTAAGGCTATGAAATCTCAGGTACCCGCGGGTATTTACTCAAGTATGCGCGATATTATAGCGTGTGTGAATCACGCTGTTAAATCTGTCGATTCGCATATCGTTTGGCATTTCGTCATCTTCATGGGAGGTAAAGTTTTTATGAAACTTGACTGCGAAGAAAAAAATTTTAGTATGACGCATTATGTAAATTTTTCCGACAAACTTCGCCGCATACTCGGCTTTGATATACTCATCAAGCGTAGAGATCTTGTTCAATTCGATAGTGAGCCCGCTGTACCATCTCTGCTGCCCACGTGGTTTTATAATGAAATCGGTATCAAAATGCACAATAACAGCGAAAAGCTCGTTAAAATCGAAAGTAGTTCCGTTATACCCGACGTTTTACCATCATGGGTTTATGATGAAGAGTTGCATTCTCTGCTATTTTACGAGCTCACGCACTCGCGTATGTTAATAGGTGACGAACCAGGTAGTTTGTCGCGAGGTATTCCCGACAAGCTCTTTGTCTATTGCGACATTTGCGAACCTTATATTACCGGCGATGTACAATCTCCCCTTCTTCGAATAGTCACGCTCGACTCGCGAAATGATTACGCGTTCGCATCAACTCAAATAAGACATTTCTCACCCGCTCAATACATCACGCTGCGTCAAACGTGTTTCCGTACGATCGAAATAGATATAAGAGATCAGCTGGGTCAAAGTATACCATTCGAATTCGGGACTCTGACGGTGACATTGCACTTTAGACGTATCGATTAGATATCATAAGAATACTCGGCGTATATGACGGATAAAACGGCAAAGGGTAAAGAAAAGAAAAGAAAATTTGTTCGTTCTTTCTCTGTTGATGGATTATTATTCGACGTATTACGACGAATTACAGAACGGAGGAGCTCGCGGTGGTGGAATTCCACGAGTTTTCGCCGGATCGCCCTATCAACGAGGGCACGGTATCGGGAGTTTTCTCGGAAGCTTATTCAGACGCGTGCTGCCTTATCTAGGTGTTGCTGCGAGGGCTGTGGGTAAAGAAGCTTTACGCGCGGGCGTTAATGTAATTGATGATGTAGAAAACAATACACTGTTCAAGGTAGCGGCCAAACATCGTTTTAAAGAATCGCGTATCAATTTCAAAAGACAGGCTAAAGAAAAAATAACTAGCCTCATGAAAGGTTCGGGATATAAATCGGATGCGAAAATACACGTAGCTCATTTCCCCTTTGCCGGGCTTGACACGCGCATCGTTAAACGTCGTCGCTCGAATAAGAAAAGTTTATCGAAAATCAAGGCAAAAAAGAAGACGAAATCTTCGAAGAATAAGAGGAAGGAAACCCGTACGAGGGTAAAAAGACTCAACACAACTGCGAAACGACGTAAAATTGGCAAAAAACGTACCGTATCAGATATATTTTCTTAAACGTTATTTTAATTCACGCACATTTAACCACGACGAAGACAACAACGACGAAACAATTGTCAGTGAAGTATGTCTTTTCTTCACACGCATTCGAACGAGTGTTTAAAGAGCGAACTTGATCTCTTTTCTTTACCGCCTACACAGACTAGTATCGAGAGCTCGCAATGGATTCATTACAAACCCGTGACCTCTCTCTCGGACGATTCACCGATAGAATTCGTCGTCCCTGGTCACGGAGAAGAATATCTAGATCTCACGCATACCCTGCTGAGTCTTCGCGTGCGCGTGAAATCGGGCGACGATTCAATGGCTCGAGCTCCAGGAACAACCGGCGCAGCCGCAGAGACCGTCGTAGGACCCGTAAATCATTTACTTCATTCCATCTTCAATCAGATCGACGTGTATGTCAATCAAAAGCTCGTGTCGCCTCTAAACAACGCTTACGCGTACCGCGCGTACATCGAGGCATTGTTAAATTATTCCTCTTCCGCAAAAACTTCCCATCTAACATCGTGTCTATGGGACGCGGACATACCGGGTCGCATGGACGAATCGCTGGAATCGAAAGGCAATACCGCTCTCGTGAGACGCGCCCATTACATTCGCAACGGGCAAGCGATAGATCTTATAGGATAGCGATAGATCTGCATTGCGACGTTTTCAATCAAGACAAATTCTTAATTAACGGCGTGGAAGTAAGATTAAGACTCGTCCGCTCGAAAGATTCATTTTGTCTCATGGAAAGCAACAACATGTCGAAAATACATATTCTCGATGCCAGTTTGCTAGTGAGAAGAGCGAAACTAAGTGCCGGAGTGTTACTCGCACATGCTAGAATGCTGAGTAAAGTTACGGCTAAATATCCGCTTACGAGAGTCGAGATTAAAACATTTACGATTCACAGTGGTGTTGTAGGGGAATCATTAGATAACGTAATACTCGGACAACTGCCGAAACGAATAATAGTCGGTTTCGTTAATAACAAAGCATTTAATGGAGATAGAAAATTAAATCCGTTTAATTTTAAAAATTACAGCATAAATTTCTTCTCTCTGTACGTAGACGGTACACAAATTCCTAGTAGACCGTTACAGCCGATTTTCTCGCCGGAAGAACCGCTTTACGTCGATGCTTATCAAACCCTCTTTTCGGGAACGGGCATCCATTTTTTAAACGAGGGAAATTCTATAAGTAGAGATGATTATTCCAAGGGATACACTCTTTTTGCTTTTGATCTCACACCAGATTTGTCCGCTAATTACGCCGCTCATTGGAATCTCGTGAGACACGGTAGTTTACGATTATAGGTACGTTTCGAAAAGGCGCTCACCAAGTCAATTAACTGTATTGTTTACGCAGAATTTGATAATGTAATAGAAATCGACTCGTCTCGTCAAGTCATTGTCGATTTTTCCGGTTAAATTTTTTATCACGGTATGCCTCTCGTTGCAACATATTCGATTAAAAATTTTTACGTATTTTTCTTATCCCCACCCTCCTCCACTTTCATTCACCGATGCGTTTCACGAGAAAAAAACTTGTAACGAAAAGAAATATCAGTTTTCGAGACGCTCTCGTCGACGGTTCGTGAAAAGCTTAAACCTCGCCAACAAAAACCTATAAATTTTTTCTTCGCAATATGGATATAGTCATCGACATACAAGGCTTCCGCGATGCGAGCGAGAAGTTTCTTCCCAAGGAAGTCGCGGTTGTTGCGATTAACGCGTCGATCGTCGACCACTGGATTATGATGCCTCCGCATCCGTTCACTGAATTACCCGAAAAAGTAAGACGACAAAACTGCTGGCTCACACGAAATTATCATGGGATCGAATGGTTCGACGGCGAGACTAATCCAAAATATTTTACATTGCATTTACGTGAAATTATAAGACACACGCGTCACATTTACGTTAGAGGCAGTGAAAAAGCTCACTACTTACGAAATCTACTTTCCAGAGAGATATATAATTTGGAAGGTATCTCTCCAGCATTCAAAAATCTAATGTTAGAGGAAGAGTGCGGACAATATTGTGCTCATCACGTAATTCGAAAAATCTTTCATTGTGCGTTACATAACGCTTACAAATTGAAACGTTGGCTACTCGATCAAAATAATAGCGGCAGCAGCGATACTCTCAGCGTAAGTCAACCCGATACTTGTAGTTCCCCCGAAAATTATCAATTGAGTGACAGCGACGACGACGTCAGCTACGAAAGCATGAAAATCAGCTGCGACAAGGATTATTCTGCTAGCAACGTAAATGGCAATCCCGTTATAATTCATAATATTAAAGCTCAAACGGATAATGTATTAGATATAAAAAAATTGTCGAGAACCGAGCAGGCGATTGAAAAAGAAGAAGATAAAGAAGAAAGACTTGCGAAGCTCAAATCGACGAGCGAAAACGTTACAGCGGGAGAAATAAAAACCGAAGTTATTCAAATAATACCAGGATCCACGCGTTCGTCTTTGTACCAAAAAAATGAACTCTTGCGAAATTCTACGAGCATTGCGCCATATCGATGTCAGGCATGTGGGTGTCTATCCCGCAGACACAGTTCCGAGGGTGTGGACGAGGTCGACGGCTATCGTCGCTAATACAGACGAACATAATCGACCTGGAGAACATTGGGTCGCCTTTTTCCTCGATAAACACGGAACAGGCACCTACTTCGACAGCTATGGAATACCACCCCTGGAGCCCGGATTTCTCCTTCGTCTTCGGCGAAACTCCATCATCCACCGATGGAACACTCGACAACTACGAGGGTGGTTTGAAAAGTCCGTGCAAAAATGAAAACTACTTAATTTTTCGGGATAAACTTTTTTTATTTTTCAACGTAGTCTCCTTTTAGGCTTATACACTTCGTCCAACGCTGCTCCAGTTTGTTGATCCCTTCCAAATAATAAGATTGGTCCAACTCTGCAAAATAGGCATTCATTTCCGCAATCACCTCCTCGTTTGAATAAAATCTCTTTCCCCCCAGCCATTTCTTCATATTGGGGAACAAGTAGTAGTCCGAGGGAGCCAAATCTGGAGAATAGGGGGGATGCGGAACGAGTTGGAACCTTAATTCCATCAATTTTGCGGCTACAACTACAGATGAGTGAGCTGGTGGTGCGTTGTCGTGATGGAAAAGGACTTTTTCATGCCCAAATGTTGATGCAAAATATTATGTACCCGTTCACTCGAGATGCCCACAGCACTAGCAATCTCGCGCACCTTCACTCTTCTATCATCCATCATCATATCATGGATTTTATCAATGATTTCTGGAGTAGTGACCTCAATAGGGCGTCCAGAACGTTCAGCGTCACTTGTGCTCATATGGCCACTCCGAAAATTTTGAAATCACTTATAAACTGTTCTAATCGAAGGTGCAGATTCACCATAATGTTTATCAAGCTTCTCCTTAGTCTTCTAAGGCGATTTGCCTTTCATAAAGTAATGTTTTATCAACACACGAAATTCTCTTTCATCCATTTTTTGGAAATCACTCGACTTTCTCGATTCAAACGAACGCCAAACACAGAGAAATAGACCGATTTGGCTGAAACTTGGTGTGTGTTCTTCCAAGAGATGCTACTAACTAAAAATAACCCCGATACGCACCAGTGGTGCCATCTCTCTGACTTTGCACGGACTTTTCAAACCACCCTCGTACAAGGATTTTTTTCACAAACTTGCGGACAATATAGTTGTGTATTTCTATATTATATGTCTGTCGGTTACGATCTTAATCAGTTTCTTACTCTTTTTACCGAAAATTGCGAACACAACGACCAATTAGTCGTACATTTATTTCGCAAAATTTTTCTTTGTTGAAGTAAGAAACGTTTTAACGTAGTTGCTAGCTGATATCATATGTAATTCAGTAATTTCAATAAAATATTTTTATGTATCGTTTTAAACATTATGTATTTGTAATATCAATTTATATGAAGAAATTAGTAATAATAAATGTGTGTGAAACTTTTTTACTTGTATTTTTTGTTATTTTTCTCACATTCTCTAATCTCATAGCAAAACAGAAACTCAATCTTTTAAAAAACTTTAAAGCGTAATTTACGTCCTCAATAACAGCAGCTGTCTCAATATTGCGTCTCAGACTCCCATGCCTAATCATATCTGTTTTATTATCCAACAAATGTCCATGCTGCACTTCCTAACTATATTGTTTACTAGAATGTTAATGCACGTGTTTTTTATTAGAACTCTTTTTGTTACCTGAGGTGCCGATAGTACCCGTCGACGTTGAGTAATCGGTTAGGCATAATAACGGACGCTGGCCGATTGTATTTTTTGTATATCTTTTTGTTTCCTTTGTTACCAACGATATCTGGCAATGCAACGCTGAGTAAGCGCTCGGCCGAAATAAATGCTTGTGGTTTTTGTTAATTTTTTTCAGCGCTATACATGGACGCCGATGCCCATTCGCTCTACTGCAAGAGGTAGACGGGGATGTCATACTCCCTACAATGATTTCGGTATACCACGGCGACTTCAGCATTTTATCGTTATTTTGTCGGATAATTCTGTCACCCCTCTGTCATGTCATTAGTCGTCTACTTAAATATAATATTGCATAATCTCTTCCTTTTCAATTATTTCTTACCGTAATTATTATCGAAGATTTCCTTCGACGCACCGGGACCTATGCAAATACATTTTATTACCCTTTTTTATCTCACCGGCGTGACCAATCGGCATTCCCCCCACCATTCCCCTCTCTAGAGTCCGCGGCGGTGGGGTCCGAGTGGTGGGGGAGGGTTAGTTTGACGGGCCATATCTGATAGCGTCAGGGACCGAGTGGTGGGGGGACGGCGCCAGTGGCCGAGTGGTGGGGGTTTGTTATGACGGGCCATACATCCCCACTTACTACTGACCCATATTTTTTTTAGCTGTGTATCTCGATGTTCAGGGGGTGAAACACTCCCTTGAAGAAAATCGATTTTTTTATTTCTAAGCTAATAACGTCAAAACGGTAAAAGATATAAAAAAATGTTTTAAATAATAGTTATATGGTTTTTAATATTTTTCAAAAATGTCAAATTTTTCGAAATTTCCCTCCCCTTCCTAATTTTTGAAAATTTTGAAATTTATGTTATAACCAGTCTGATAGCATATTTAATACCAAATTTAACCATATATAATAAAGTTGTATTCTGATAACGCATTTTTTAGAAATAATCTAGAAACGCCACTATACGCGCTCTATTCGTATCTGCCTTATGCTATCAGGCGCTCGCTACTCGTAATGCCAGTTTTTCTTTCATAAATTTACATATTAAACAACAAAAATAAATAATTTATGAAACAAGGTGTAACGATGCATCCCCCCATCGTTCCCGACTCTCCGTCGGAAGGCTGCGCCCGGCGAACACCGGGCAATGCAGCAGGCGCATTGCGCCCCCTAAACTTTCGCGAGTCTAATGCCGTCGAACGGCATATTAATATACGGGTGGTATATAGCCGTCGATATACGGCACGTATACCGCCGCGCCGAACACGCCCGACGGCTGCCGAATCCGGTCGAAGCACACCGACGCGGCAAGTACCGTTATCCAGCTGCCGAATGATCTAGCTCCGAACGGGTATAAAAGGAGCCCTAGATCCTAGAATCGGCATTCCCTCTCCCGATCCGATTCCCGTCAGATCAATAGACAACGACTCGGACGATTGAGATAGAGTGTACTCCGTCTCGGCTGAGAGGTCTCGCAGCTGTCCGTAAGGAGTCTTCCGATTCGACCGGGAAACCCGAAACAGTCGGTCAAAGGGGTAGAGTGTGCTCTTGCCTCTCTCGAGTCATTCGCGAGAACCGACTTCCGACCCGCTCGCTTCCGCTTTCTCACCTCGCTGCAATAAACGCAGCCCCGGTCGCATTCTTGCGAGAGAGGACCCTTCGCGGCTCTCCTAACGCGCCGCCCTCTCTCTCGCGCCGTACACAGCGCTCACCGCGCCCCCGACCACGCGCGTCTCGCTACACGCCCGCGGTCCGCCTTCCCGAATTTCTTCACTATAAGAAATCGTGCTTTTCCCCCGAAAGTGGCCCCGCGGCCATCATTAGCGTAACCCCGACTCGCGCCGACCTACCGATACGCCCCGGGCGCACTAATGGCGTGCGCGAACAATATATGTAAAATCATTACTGCGATACGTTTAGAAACCGGATATTCTGTTATATGTTCTTCACCGCGATACGTTTAAATACCGAATCTTATATTCTTCACCGCGCTACGTTTAAATACCGAATCTTATATTCTTTACCGCGATGCGTTTAAATACTGAATCTTATATTCTTTACCGCGATACGTTTAAATACCGAATACTATGTTGTTGCATGATCTAATGCGATACGTGTAGATACCGAGTGTTACTTTATATGTTATTTAGCGAACGTTATTAAATGTTATTACCCGTGGTACGTTTACTGCGTGTCTTATGAGTATCTCGCGAGTTATTACGATACTGCATATTATTTTCCGTGCGGTGTTTAAATCGCTGTACCTGCATGTGTATCATTTTTCTTTTGTTTGTTTTTTTTTTATTAAATAGTTTTTATTAACGTAAAATTAACCGCGTGTTCTGTGTCGACCTCTTTTCGAGCCCTGATCCCGACTGAGCCGTCCGACGCTCACAAAAAGCGGCTGTTACAAAGGTTAAAAATATTTATTGACCAACACTGGCTAAGACTAATTCTCATATTATAAAACTTTATTTGGGAATAATCTCAATTCGGGAAATTAAATCTCGAATTGAGATTATTCCCAAATAAAGTCTTATAATATAAGAATTAGTCTTAGGCAGTGTTGGTCAATAAATATTCTTAACCTTGTTTTAAAAATTCAACTGGCAAATCACATCTTACATATTGTTATTTACACACCTGGACCTAATAATGGTGTTGATTGGAATTGTTTATCAAGGCAGAGAAAAGTATAGAATCGAAGGGTCTGAATAGCTCAGTTGGTGAGAGCAGTCGCCCGGCAAGCGAAAGGTCTCGGGTTCGATTCCCGATTCAGCGACTTTCGGATATATATTTTTTTCGCCTATAATTCTGTGGGGGGGTTAGAGGGGATTCGGGAAATTAAATCTCGAATTGAGATTATTCCCAAATAAAGTCTTATAATATAAGAATTAGTCTTAGCCAGTGTTGGTCAATAAATATTCTTAACCTTGTTTTAAAAATTCGACTGGCAAATCACATCTTACATATTGTTAAATAATTTATATATTACAATTTATATATTTATATTTAATAATTAAATTTATAATAATTTATATATTTATAAAACTTTATAAAAAATAATTTAAATTTATATATTAAAACTTTTATATTTCAAATATTAATATATTATAGAGCAATTATCTGGCAATAAATAGTTTACATATATGTGAGCTAAGAATGAGAAAACATGTTTTTATGCACTTAAAAATAGAATTGATCGAGGAAAATCAACAAGGAAAATCTCTTTGACTCGATGTTAAAGATCAGAGAATAAATAGATATGTTTACGCACAAACTAGACAATCTATGATTCATCTATGATTTCTATGACATCGACGTAATAGCATATTTTTATTTATAATTACGTGCAACTTTACTATTTTTTGTTAATTAATATATTAATAAATACGTTTTTATTGTATCCTTTTGAGATTAATTATGTTAAATTATATTACATTCGATAGGATATCTGTAACTGTAAATTTGTTCTTTTTTATTACAATATTAAAAAATAGTATATTTGAACAATTAAGGATTGATTCCGTTTTATATACATATTAAATATAATATTTATTTTTAAAGGAAAGAGGAAAAATAAATAAATAAATATAATACAAAATATAATATAATATAATACAAAATGCTTTAATTGTAGACGGTTCGACTTACTTAGTCTTCCTCAGTACAAATTCTAACTTAAACAAACGCTTTGTTGTGCCTCTCAGGGTACAACGGGATTTGTAGGATACTTTGAGGGGTCCGTTCGTCTTAGGAGTTAGGACTCCGAGTGTCGAGGGTGGTGAAAAGAACACTTTGGTCACAAGAGAAGAGTTTATTCCAACTCACGTGTACAATTCTTTGGTATGTCGAATCGCAGCGCGTCCTCACAATAGATTAGATGTAATTACTTGTCCTCGGTTCGGAATACGGCCCCGAGGAGTTAATCAGGCGCGCTTATATTACCCGAAAGGTTTTGTTTTTCGGTTAATGTGTCGCATGTATGCAATCGGTTTTGCATCGTCTGCGTTTTACGATCTCGAATGTGTCGCGATGTCTTAACGCGTGTATGCAATCGGTTGCGTTTTTGATTTCGAGGCGCGCGCTATATCTTTTGAAATGCTGATTCTGCGTTCTCTTTTGTGGGTTTTTAGGTCGTGGTTGGGTCATAGTGTTTACGGTTACAACACCCTTCCCCCGCTGAAAAAAGAAAACGGATCGAGTTTTCCTTTTCCCTATTCTTCACGTGGTGGGTTTTGTCTTCTATTTCTTCGGTACAATATTATGGCTATTGTGCTTATAATAAGAATGGCTGTGCCACCTGATATTGGATATATAACTTGTTTTTTTAAAAACGGGTTGACGCTGCGGTTTTCTAGATCTTCTGTTAGATCTTGTAGTCTCGAGCTTAAATCCTTTAGTTCGGTAGGGTTCTGAATTATTTTCTTTAACTGTATTGTATTCAGGTTCGCTGGTATTTCGATTTTTAACCTTGAGATATTATATTCTGGTAAGTACGCTTGGAGATATGTGCCGTCTATGGTTCCCGAAGTTTTTACAATCATGTCGGCTGTTACTAATTTACAAGTGTTGCCTAGTGTGATTCGTCCTGTCCCCGCGATGGTTGTCCTATATTCTTCATGGTGTTGGCAGTTTATGGTTATCGGCTGCTCGGTAAGTGTGGAGTACAACCATGAGTGCTGGTTAGTCAGCTCAATCCATATGGTATGATTGGAATGTATATATCGTGTGTCGCATAACTTTTGCCCTGGGGGGGTGTGTGTGTATGCTTGAATTTCGCAGATCGCATTGTCGTTTATGTGATAGATGGGCCTATTTTGTTCGCATATATAGTGATTGTCTACGTTAATACATTTTTCTAAATTACTTTGCGTTATTGTTAGATAGTTTTGATTTTCGTTATCAATGGCTACTATCGGTTGGTTTATTTCTGCGAAGGTAAATAAATTCCCGTAGCTATAACTCGGTAGGGGGATAGCCTTCACTATGTTATATCTAGGATGCGAAATTAGTGGGAAGCGCAAAATAGTGTGTACGTAAGGGTTATTAAAATATGCGCTAACGGTTACGAATTTTTCAATCGTGAGCCAATTGTCTTCGGAGATTCCGAAGGGGAAGAATAGTCCTTGGGGCACTTGTGACGTGGCTTCCTTGAGACTTTCTATGATTTGATCTAACGGAATTAACCTCGGATGTATCCTTCCTGTTTTTACTGCCATTAAGTGTTCGATGACGTCTTCCGCGTCTCTCATCAAATCCGTTATTATGGCATTAACTATGGAGAAGTATTCGTGTATTTCTTCTCGTTGTACTTGATTTGCCATCTGTTTTGGATTTTGGTGGTAAAATTGAGTAATAGTTGTTCGTTGTATTGTGTTGTTTTTTCCAGATTATCGATGTGGGCAATTGTTGTGTTTAAAATTTTTACTTGATTTTGCATCGTGTGATGCAGTGTTTGCTCTTGATTTTGTAAGAGGAGTAGTTGTTCCTGATGACCTTGTCGTCATTGGCATCCATGGTTCCGAAGAGTGTTTTTGCTAGTGTCCCGATCCCGTCGAGTAGTCCTCTTCGTTTGTTTGTCGGTGTCCTGTATATGGTGTTTACTCGTTTTAAGAGGTGTGTTAATTTATCATTCTCCGTTTCGATAATCGTTTTTTGGATTTGGCAGCTTTCTTTATTTTGTATCTTGTGTAGGAGGTGTCCGTGATCAATATAATTTTGTAAATCGTGGAATCTTTTATTTAAGGTTCCTAGGTCTATATTAATTATTAACTTCCAGGTGGATTCTACTTGATGTAGATAACCGATTTTTTCGAAGTATATCCCTGGCTCTCGATTAAATTGTTCTACCTCGTATTCCTCTTCTAGGTCCTTTCTTGCGGTAGTAGGCTGCATCTTCCATGTCATTAGCGCTCTGGAATGGAAATAGATGTGCCGAAATTTTTCTTTCTTAATGTTCTATGAACGCTTTTAAACGGTTCGCATGTGTATTTATTATCTTTCGTCCTACTTTAATATTATAATTGACATCGGAGATTTTGTCGATGATTGTGTACGGTCCGGTCCATAATGCATCGAGTTTTTTGGATCGGCCCCTGCGGACGGTTTCGTTGTGTAATAGTACTTTTTCTCCTACCTTGAACGTGGTATTCTTCGATTTTTTGTCGTAGTTATCCTTTGCTTTCACCTTTTCGTTTTTTAAGTGTCCCTTTGCGATTTGCTGGGCGGCGCGTAATTTTTCTTTCAATTCTTGCGCGTAGTCATCGTATGCACATGTCGGCTTCGGGGATTGCGATAATGCCGTAGGTAGGATTGCTTGATGCCCGTAAAGTAGTTCGAACGGCGTGAACCCCGTGGCTGTATGCGGTGTGGTGTTATATGCAAACATTGCGTATGATGTCCATTCGTCCAGTCTGTTTGTTCAGCATTAATGTAGTGGCGAAGGTATTCTGCTAAGGTACGGTGTGATCGTTCCAAGGCTCCGTTGCTTTCTGGATGGTAGGCAGTTGTCTGAATTTTCTCAATTTTTAATAATTTACAGACGTCCTTGAACATTTCGCTAAGGAAGTTTGTACCCTGGTCGGTTAAGACCTTTTCTGGGATACCATGTTCGAAGATAATTTTTGTTACGAATTCCCTTGCAATTGTTGCGGCTTCTTGGTTAGTTATCGGAATCGCTTTACTAAATTTAGTTAGATTATCTTGGAAGGTAAGTACATATTTATTCCCATTACCAGAGATCGTTAGGGGTCCTACGATGTCTAACGCGCATTTTTCGAATGGTTTGCTTGCGGTATCTGTTATTACCAGCGGTGCTTTGTTTTTTCGCGAAAGTTTATTTTTTTGGCAGAGTTCACATTTTGCTACATAGTTTTCTACGTCCTTAGTCAGTCCTTTCCAGTTGTGTAGTAACCGGATTCTGTTAATGGTGCGTTCTGTCCCTTGATGTCCTCCTAGGGGTGCGTCGTGATACTCATATAGTATGCGGCGTTTCTCCTCTTCCGTGTATTTCCGCTCTGTTTTTGTGTCATTAATTTCTTCTTTATCAGTAGTGATACTAGGCGGGTTCTAACTCAGGGGCAATGAGGGGGGGTGAGGGGCGAGGGGAACCCAGGGCGCGGGGGGATGACGTCACGCGGGGAGAGGGGATGACGTCACGCGGGGAGGGGGAATGACGTCACGCGGGGAGGGGGAATGCCGTCACGCGGGGGGTGGCGTCCGCGGGGAGGGGGAAGCGTCCGCGATTTTGGTGCTTGGTCCGCGAGGGGTCCGCGGGGAGGGGGAGGCGTCCGCGAGGTTAGGGTCCGCGAGGGGGCCGCGGGGAGGGGGAAGCGTCTGCGATTTAGGTGACGGGTCCGCGAGGGGTCCGCGGGGAGGGGGAGGCGTCCGCGATTTAGGTGACGGGTCCGCGAGGGGTCCACGGGGAGGGGGAGGCGTCCGCGAAAGACCGCATGAAGCTTTGTTGGTGAGGGGTCTGCGGGGAGAGAGGAACGCGAAGGAGAGCGCGAGGCGCACGCGAGAGAGATGACGCAAGCGAGGCGTATATGCAAGAGCGAGAGAGATAGTGCGAGATGGTTAGGTAGCGAGATGATGCGGCGATTGAGAGCGCGAGGTGTTGCAGCGAGGCGTATATGCAAGAGCGAGAGAGATAGCGCGAGATGACGAGAGGTAGCGAGATGACGCGAAGGAGAGCGCGAGAGCTGATGCAGCGAAGGAGAGCGCGAGGTGCACGCGAGAGAGATATCACAAGAGCGAGAGAGAGATGTTGCGAGACGATGCGGCGATGGAGAGCGCGAGAGCTGATGCAGCGAACGAGAGCGCGAGAGGCGGACGCGAGAGAGACTTTTTTAAATAATATTTATAGTAATTTTAATTAATAAGATTTTAATAAGAGGAAGGAGAGAGGACTTATTCTAAAATAAATACATTTTTTTTAATATTTAAAATAATTTTTATTATATAACTATGTGTGTGTGTATATTTTACAAAATGTTTGTGTGTGTATGTGTGTGTGTGTGTGTGTGTGAATTTAAAATTTAAAATTTAAAATATAATAATATATAAAATATAAAATATAAAATATAATATAAAATATAATATAAAATATAAAATATAATATAAAATATAATATAATCATAAAATCTAAAATATAATATAATAATATAAAATATAATATTTACGACAGCAACACATGGTTGAGCAATGCCTGTCTGAACGAGAGTGTCTGGATATGTTGAGGCGGCCAAATGTTTGATGCTGCGCGCAGCGGAGGCGACGGCTGGGCGGGGACTCCTGCATAACAGAAATTTGTTATTAATTAATTTAATAATTTATAATTAAAAAGAAATACTTACTAGTTCCAATTTTCCACCACAGGTTCTGGTGGATATGACTCTAGGCCAAACAGTTCCCGAAGAGCATACATGTTCTCCCATAGCCAACTGTTATTGGCATCCATTTCCCGCGCCTCTGCAGTTTCGCACCACATTTCTGCAAACATTTGTCGATGTTCCCACCTCAGCATTCTCACCCACTCTCGTTCAGTTAAACCTTGCTCCACCACGTGTTGCGGCCGTAAATTTTGCACAATGTTATAGATCATCTGAAAAATATAAATATTTAATATATATCTAAACATATTGCAACATTCTGTACAATAGTTTTAAATAAATTGTACAACTTACTATTTCGGGGAGCGTACGGCGCAGAAAACCTCCAGTCATTTTTTTTTGTTTTTATTCACTCTTTTTTAAGATACTAACGTGTCAAACGCTAAAAACTTTATGATGAACATCGCGGAGACAGACCCGCTCACGTTAAAAAGAGTAGGGGATGTATAACATAATAGCTTGAACGCTTACTCGGCACATGAGATAAGAAAACAGATGGTCCGAGACAAAGATTCCATGATGAGAATAAGCATATGAATAATATTTAAAATTGAAACCACCTTCGAACGTCAATAGAACCACGTTCGAACCACAATCGAACCTCGATCGAACCACGTTCAAACATCAATCAAACACCTTCGAACCACTTTCGAACCACATTCGTACCTCGATCAACCACGTTCGAACATCGATTGAACGTCAATCAACCACCTTCGAACCACTTTCGAACCACGTTCGAACATCGATCGAACGTCAATCAACCACTTTCGAACCACTTTCGTACCTCAATCAACCACGTTCGAACATCGATCGAACATCAATCAACCACTTTCATACCTCAATCAACCACTTTCGAACCACCTTCGAACCTCGATCAAACATCAATCAACCTCGATCGAACCACCTTCGAACCTCGATCAAACATCAATCAACCTCGATCGAACATCAATCGAACCACGTACATACATCGATCAACCACCTTCGAACCACTTTCGAACCATGTTCGTACCTCGATCGAACATCAATCAACCACATTCAAACCTCAATCGATTACATTTAAAAAATTATAACATAAGAATTCTGTCACATGCTGAAATTAATACGAGCACGTGTAGACATATAATACTTGTATGCGTATGAGGAAAATGAGCGAACAAAGATAATATTATTTCAATATTAGTTTATTCAAAAAAAAGGGTGTGGCGAATCATTGTGATGATTTGACCACCAATTAAATATTTTAAATACATTTTCTAAAGCACAATTTTTTACATGTTTATCGCAACGTAGGCTATAAGTAGTATCTAAGTTGTTTAATGCAGGAATATCTTCATAGTTTGCATCCAAGGTCTCAATAATGAAACCGTTTCTCGCATCGTCCATTATATTGGTCAACCATTCTCGCTTTTCATGGCCTTTTACGTACACAAGAGAGGATGTCTCTTCTTCTTCTTGTATCATACCAGCGATAGCTGTTGTAATCAAACGCTGAGCCATGCAGTATGGACCGCTTCCATCTTCCCATTGCAATCCATGATGATTTCGAGTCAACCATGAAGCTTGACGTCTCTCCGATTTTATGAGCACACCCCATGGTACGGGGCATGCGAAAAAATAATGTGAAACAACGAATCCTCTTCTCAGAATCGCCGCTTCCTTCACGATAAATCGTTTATTGAGAATAAATCCTTGCAGATCCACAAACGTCGGTACAACCATTTTGTTGCAAGAATGTTGGACGACTGATGCAGATTGTTAAAAATCTCAATCATTTATATTACATCGGAGGAGGGGATAATTGCTGATTATGTAATTTTACGAACTACGTTGGACAAAGGACAATATTCAACAACACGATCATGCAAGATGAGACAATATGCTGTAGTATTTGCCGGTACATCTTCCTTACATTCAAACTCTATTCTCACGTCCACGGTAGAATTTTTGACAGAATCATTTTGTCGCGAACAATCAATAACTGCGAGAGGACCGCAATGTAGAAATTTCGCGATAGTTAGTACATTCTCAATATCACACCCGTAATAAGATTTGCGAAAACGAGAGTACATATCAAACAAGAGGGCGAATCTATTTTTTTCAAAATCTAAATTTAAATCATCATAGGGTGTCGCAAATATGTGTGTGTGTGTGTGTGTGTGTGTGTGTGTGTGGGTGGGTGGGTAGGCGAGCATAATGTGCTATCTCAAGAGATATGCAATTCCGGCGATCATCTATAACGCGACGACTAATAAATCCGAGCTGCCGACCGGTGCGTCGGCGCAAGCCCGCGCGCGCTCGCTCTAGCGCGTCGTCAAACATCGCTCGCTCTCGCTCTAGCGCGTCGTCAAACATCGCTCGCTCGAAACACCGGCCGCTCGAATCATCGCGAGAAAACAAACGCGCGGAAAACAAACAGCTTTGTCCTCCGGCTTGCGAGAGAGTCCTTTATCGCTCCGTCACGAGACCAAAAATTGATGATCTCATTTTGGTACTTTCTCGAAGGTCGAAAAGGATAAAGCTGCCCGTTTAGCGCCGATCGCTCTCACTCGTCTTGACGTCGTTCGTACCGATAGATCGCAGTTCGCAAACAAGTTTCTTTTGTTATATCGCACTTCCGGCTGATAAATAAGCTTCGCGCAGCGATTGCACTTCTCGCAATCGCCGTGTATTAATCTCTGTACATTAACTGTAAATATAGTGCCGTTTCAAATATTCTTTTGTGTCGTTCGAATCTGTCTCTCTCGTTCTGTCTCTCTCGTACTGTCTCTCTCGCACTCGCGTCCGCGCACTACACCGCAATTCGCGCACTTAAACTGCACATAGGGATAAGATTCAGAGTTTAGATACAGCTTTACGTTGGCTAATTTACAATGATCGAATACAGTAACATCTTTTGTCATAATATTTTTTCTACCAGTCTGCAGTGCAAAGATCACATATCGCGGCTTTTCCAGCTGAGAAGCAGTTTTCACAGTCCATGAATGCTTGGTTGTACTATGTAGCAGAGGAAATTCGTATAGATCCCAAGCGCGAAAACTCATGTTTAAGAATTGCCCGCTTTCCAATGCTCGTAGCAAGAACAGTTTATTAACCTCATTCAATAGTACATGAGGCATACGCCATTGTATCTTGAGTAATTCAATAGCAGCTTCAGCAGGTCCATACAGACAATTGTTGTCGTTGCGCGAACGTATCAAAATTAATTCATGGCGAGCATTAATCACAACACGTTTGTAATCTTCGCAAAATCCCAATAGCATGTTGAGCGGCACGCAAAAGTTGAACATACAAATTTCATTACATGACCCATTATGTGTCATATCCCATCCAGCATTCTTCAAGATTTTACTTCTCTCGGTTGTTAAAGAAACATAATTTTTCATCGTTATTCCAACGTTTCTGTTGCGATCAATCTCCACACCATTGAGTTCATATCGAATTTCATCAAACATGAACGCAACACAATTATTTGTTAATATCATCGTTTCATTTGCATCTATTTTAGATGTTATCAACTTTCCCTCGACATACAAAAAGCTTTCGCACGGCAACGTGTACAAATCCTGGTGGTGTATAGGTATCCGTATCTCGTCGCTATGTCCAAGCGATGTGTTAGCATATGGATTGTATGTATGTGTCTCAACCTTGACGATACGATCATCAAAGACTGGTTCACCACCAATATTCAAAATATCAATCATCTTTTCGTACGATGAATCCCAATGATTTTAAAAATTCGCGATTCAATGCGCTGAGTTTCTTTTTAGTGTAACGAGATCTCTGATTATTGTCGCTCACTGCCGCAGCTGCTCTCGCAAAAGTATTGTCCCTCGTAATGTCCCTCGTAAAATTATTATCTCTCACGTGCTCCGTATCATTTAGCACGAGCATCACACGCTAATTTTGTCGACGTGCAATCTTACAGTAACTTCCTCTCCTCGAAAATCCAACAATCGTCCTTCTTGATCAACAATGCGTATCGTTAGATCAGTAATGCTCCGTACGACGATCGGGAGATAAATGATCTGTGCAGGCGTTTCCGATATCTTATATCCTGGCGGCACGCTCGGTGAAAATTCATGTATCGTGTGTACGCGTTTGTCATTACTGTACGCACCAGTGGTGACGCTACATTCTATACGGATAATATTCACGCTAATAATATTTATAGGTAAATCCGAATCATGCCATTTGTGAGGTTGCAATATACGATTCGACGAGAATCCCAACAACGATCCTATATTGTGTGGTTTATTAAAGTTTATTCTATAGATGCATTTGATTTCGCTCTTTAGAGTATTATGATTGGCGCGAAGCGCTATTGCATCTTCATTCTGCTCTTTATTGGAAGGATATTGTGAAATTGCACGTCTCAGATACTCATCTATAGCTTGTATTTCGTATGATCCTTCGGGTATTGTAATTTCCTTGTCATCGTTATCAAAGTAAAATTTATTATTCTTAGAATTTACATTCGGAATCGTATGATAAGTTTCAAAATCTGTTAAACCGAGCTCATAATCACCATTCGATAAATCTATAGCTGGAAAGTAGCTTACAGCGAGAACGCTACTTTTGCCAGTCAACGTTAGTGTTAGCGACATGTCAAACTGAATCGTGATGATGGATTGACAGGTTTTATATCAACCGTTTGAAGAAATCGTAAACACAATTGTCCACAATTATTCTGATTATAATTTTGATAGGATGTGTGATTGTATTCTATTTTCGTAACATTTAAATATTGCACCAATTCTTTGGTTGGTCGTAGATTACCAAAACTATCGAAATATATTGATCGATTTCCCCTCTTTATATGTGCTACCCAATGAGTACCGGGACCATCAACGTCGTCCAAATTGACGATACCGCTCTCATTTTGTTGCACACCGTTTATCGGGAAATTATTGCGCATGAAAACACCTCTAAAGAATGGTATATGCATACGTCTTGCCAGTTGTTCTAATTGTACATTAGTTGTTACACCCACAGGCATTTTTAGCGTTTTTTTTTTGACGTATTTTTTTTCTTAGTTGAGAATCCCTGTCCACGCTTGTATGGAGCGAGATAAACTCCACGACCTTCCATAGCGCGATTATGACGTTGCATTTCTTCAAGCTGACGTTGCGCAGCCTTGCTATCATTCACAGCCTTTGCGACTCCCGCTGCTCCACCGGCCAACGAACCGAGAACTCCCAACAATGGTAAAATTGGTAAGATACCACCACGCTTCGCCACAGACAGTATTCGTTTCTTCTTCTTTTTCAAAGATTTTTTCGTCTTCATCCCCATACCGAATTTTGTCTTTGCTTTCATAGCTGCCCAAACAGTCGTAGCGGCTGCTCTTTCACCAAGAGTCGAATCTCTCGCAGTAATACGTTTTCGCGCTTTCGCAGCGAGTATATTATCAGCAACGTGTCGTTCTCTGAGGGCGTTGTTTTGAGAATATGCAATGTCGTGCTCGCGACACGCAGCATCCAATGGATTAATGCCTCGATCACCTCTAGCCAATCGCTTTTCCAAATGAGTCCCCGGACCGCAAAACTGATAGCCGGGGATATGTAATTCGATCGGAAGTGCGTTTATCGCGCGATTAAAGAGACCACTACCTATTTTCGTTGACATTCGCTGCAATCCTTTATCATCGGCGCTGGACCGTCGATGTGCGTTTGCTGCCACGGTCGATTGTAATGTTTGAAACATCGACGACAGGTCTGAATCTCTGGATCCGCCTTTATGTGTTCCGGAAGCTTGTCCCACACGTAGTGGATGTGATTTTCATAGCGCAATAAAAATGCTTTTGGTACAAATTGCAGCTGTTCGGCGCTTAAACCGTGAATATCGGAAGCACTTGTTAGCAGAACAAACATTTTTTCAATACTGAGTGATTCATGGTTCCGTGCAGCTATAAATAGGCTCTCCATGACTCATTCATTCATTCGAGAGAAAACATGCGGTTCGTTCAGCAATCGACGATAATCAAAGTTACAAATTTCGACGATAAAACACGGTTGATGTCGGATAAAGAAATACGCAGACATGGAAACATACTGCCGAATACTATACGCGGAATCATTTGCGGTCCTTCGAATTGTGGTAAAACTAACGCGTTGATTAGTTTGATTGAAAGCCCGCACGGCGTTTGCTTCGAGAACGTGTACGTATACTCGAAATCGCTTCAACAACCGAAATATCGATATTTGGAAAATTTGCTATCACCGATAGAAGAAATTGGTTATTTTACATTCTCTAATAATAGTGATGTCATTCCACCGAGTGATGCGCTTCCGAATTCCATTTTTATCTTTGATGACGTGGCATGTGACAAGCAAGATACGATAAGAGAGTACTTTGCAATGGGGCGACACTCGAGCGTCGACTGTTTCTATCTTTGTCAAACGTATGCCAAGATACCCAAGCATCTTGTACGTGACAATGCAAACTTATTAATTTTATTTAAACAAGATGGGACAAACTTGAAACATGTGTACAACGATCACGTAAATACAGATATGTCATACAATAATTTTCGCACATTTTGTCAGAAATGTTGGCAACATAAATATGGATTTGCAGCGATTGACAAGGACAGTCCGCTGACTAATGGACGATACAGAAAAGGATTTAATGAATTTGCAATACCACAAAGCACTTAGTCGCTTTCGATGCATTGATTGAGCAACGTCTAAATTGTAACATTATGAATAACGATCGTGAAAAGATTGTGTTAGAGATTGCGAAAACGAGCGATTCAATCCGTAAAAAATATCGTTTCATGAAAACTGGTAAAATGGAGGAGGACGATGCATTGGAGAAGCATTTTAAACCAATCTCTGAACCTCTGAAACAGCTTGTTGAAAATACAGTTGGTGTTGAGTCTGGTGAAGAAAAGATTGAACCATTGAGTATGCTCGGAGAGAAAAAAGAGTTTAAAACAAAGCGATCAAATATATCATTGAGCGGTATAACTTCTACTCCAAAGCGAATCAAAAGCAGGCGAATGCAACAATTATTGGATGCAACTACTTCTACTCCGATACTAGATGTACAGCCAAGGCAATTATTGCATGATAAGACATCTATCGAGGAAATTTTCGAGACTTCACCTCAATCGCTTGTGACATCAATTCAACATTCATTACAAACATCCGATGGTCAAAATTCATTGCGAAATCACCTGGGTCCACTTGCTCAAAAATATGTGGCAGCTATATTGAGTCAAGATAAAAATTCCAAGATGGATTACGTATACGGTGTTAAATTTATCGACAAAGGAATGACGCTCGGTAATAAAAATTTCGATGTGGATAAAAATGATAATATAATTATCGATGGGTCAAAATACGTTGGAACAGTAGGTCTTTACGAGTTGGTTTTCAAGAGAATTCCCGACGATGAAATATATACTGCGAATGACTTGCAAAACTATAAAAGTATATTAATAAGAACAAATGCTCACAGACGAAATGGTAATGTGAATCAGCCTGTATTAGGTAACAAGGGATACAAATATAAATATATAATCGCACCATTATTCTCTGATAAAAAATCTGGAAAAGGTATACCGCATGCTATGATCTTAAGCAATAATAAGATTGATTACGTGCATTGGAATGATCCCAACGAGTTGGTAGATCGTCTGCGATTGCTCGAAGCTTCACGTCAAGCCGGCAACAACGCCCACAGCAATGAAATATTATCGATTATCGAGGAACTTTACGAAGCTCGTATTATTATAAAATAAGTTATACATCCACGATACGAGTCAGTCTGTCAATATTAGTGGTATCGAAATGTCGATTAATAAATTTGGATTATCACTTGGAACGTCGAATAATAATTCATATTATCAATGGGATGGATTACTAAGAAATTACGTGCGCGATAATACTCTGTGTCTAACAGCCTCCGGCTATGACGCAAGGTCGCGCAAGATACGACGTGTAGCGCAACCAGAAGATGATAATGATGCAGCCAACAAACGATATGTCGAAGCGAGTGTCAAGCTTTTGAGAGATCAGCAAAAAGAAATTGAGAAAAAAATAATCAGGCTTGAAAGGAATATGCAGGCGCTATTATTAACGCTGGATAAAATGGCTGTAACGCAGACTACATCAAAAGATACATAAAGAACTGTACGTGAAAATTATATCACATTATTACAAATATGCTTCGATCAAACACCTCTGAAAAGCAGCTACTCGTGGAGGAATTGCACGCTCCAGCGAGAAGAAATTTTCCGCGTAGACGTGTCATAGTACATGGATACGACGACCTGTGGCAAGCTGACGTGGTCGAGATGCGTCCTTATGCAAGAGTCAACAAAGGATACAATTACATACTCACCATCATCGATGTGTTGAGCAAGTATGCATGGGCCCTGCCGCTCAAGAATAAGAGCGGACGCGAAACAGCTGACGCTATCGCTGAGATAATTCGAGATAGCAAGAGATGTCCGAGAAACATGCAAACCGATAGAGGAAAAGAATTTTACAATGCAAATGTGCAGAAACTCGTAAAAAAACACAACATCAATCATTACTCGACGTATTCTGTTATGAAAGCCTCAGTAGTGGAACGATTTAATCGTACTTTAAAGAACAATATGTGGAAAATGTTTACACTTAATGGTAATTACAAGTGGATCGACGCGCTGTCCCGACTCGTTGCAGAGTACAATGCGCGAAAACATCGCACTATCAGTATGAAACCTATCGATGTTACTCCGGAGATTGCCAAAAAACTTTTAAATACGGTATACAGTAACATAAAAATTGCTGCTCCAGCAAGATTCAAAGTAGGCTGTCAGGTACGCGTGAGTAAATTCAAGACCGTCTTCGAAAAAGGTTTTACACCAAATTGGACTACTAAAATATTTAAAATTATCAAAGTGCAGAAAACTAATCCTGCGACATATATACTTGAAGATTTGCGCGGAAATTCCGTCGCCGGAGGATTCTACGAGTATGAGCTACATCATGTTGCAAATCCCGATGTATATCTCGTGGAAAAGGTTTTGCGGAAAAAAGGCGATGATGTTTATGTGAAATGGTTGGGACTGGGTAAATCTCACAACTCATGGATTCATAAAAATATTCATTATAATAAAAATAATTTATTATAAACATTTATTTAAAATATTTGTACACTATTTATTTTACAATATATTTATCTAATAATTTTATAAATACAAATATACATATAATATACATATTTATACAAAATATACATATACAAAATATACAAAATATACATATTTTACAACAAATATTATTTACAAAGGTATTTTATAATGTCCCCATGGTAATGTATCAGTGGTTTCAGGTATGATATACCGCTTGTCATCGTGAGGACTTAGAGCAATTTTCGTCTCGCGAATGGTGTATACTTCATGCAATTTCGATCTTATACATGACTGACTACGTGCCATTTCAATCTCTTCATTCAAACACCACGTGTAATCATCAAACGTTATCGTTCTCGCGACAACGTTACTCTTGACACCTTTTACTTTTTTGGTATCTTTCTTACCATCCACTCGTAATGCATACATTTTTGCTCTAAGCCCTACAAATTCGGTCATTATCATACCGTTATTTTCATCTTTCATTAGACCTGGCACTTTTTTATTCACGAGCGGTATACCATACACATTGTCCGCAGCGTAATCGCTCGTATCAAATTTGCTTACGTCGCGCTTTATATTCTTATACACATCTTCACATTCGATGTGGTATATTAGGCTGTCTGTGTCTGTGTACATTACCCTGCATCTGTCGCGATATAGCGGTGACATGTACTCGTGAGGAGAATGCACGAGCAGGGACACTTTGGAATCGCAAAAACTGAGGCACTTGTGAGGGAGGACTATTGGATACCGAATTTACGTTCTAAGGTCGAAAATGTTCTACGAAATTGCGTTCCGTGTATTCTAGCGGAGCGAAAGCACGGAAAAGCAGAATGTTTTTTGAGTCCGATTAACAAGAGAGATGCGCCGTTAGATACCTTCCATATCGATTACTTGGGTCCTTTGCAATCAACCAAGAAGAGTTATGCGCACATTTTTGTCATGGATGCGTTTTTGAAATTTGTGTGGCTGTATGCGACTAGATCAACGAGCGCAGCAGATGCTATCGAGCGACTACGGAGACAGTCATCTACATTTGGTAATCCGAGAAGAATCGTATCGGATAGAGGTGCCGCCTTTACATTGAGAGAGTTTGAAGAATACTGCCAGTCAGAAAACGTAGAACATCAGCTGACGACCACAGGAGTGCCGCGAGCGAATGGTCAGGTTGAGCGTGTAAATCGCACACTTATACCTTTATTAGCAAAGCTGTCGTCTCCAAAACCAAACGAGTGGTACAAATACTTAAGCGCTGTGCAGATGTGCCTGAATGCGACAGTACAGAGGAGCATCGAAATGACGCCTTTCCGGGTATTGCTGGGCGTTCACCCACGCATCAGGGACAACCCTGATGTCAGAGAGCTACTTGAGGACGAAATCGTTGTGTCTTTCAATGACGATCGAATGGAGTTGCGAGCAGAGGCCAAAAAGAATATCGAGAAGATTCAGCAAGAGAATAAGAACTTACGACAGAGGAAAAGGAAAAAACTTTTGAGCTATCGCGAAGGAGACCTCGTTGCAATTAGGCGTACGCAGCAGGGTCCTCACCTCAAATTGGCGCACAAATATCTTGGACCGTATAAAATAATAAGAGTTTTGCGGAACCACCGCTATCTGTTGCGCAAGGTCGGCGAAAGTGAAGATCCCATCCAGACATCATCGGCCGCTGATTATATGAAGCCCTGGATACAGGATAACGACTACACTGTATCGGAGGACGACGAAGACGACGAGCGGTCGTGACGACCTTGATTTCAGAATGGCCCAGTGTAGGATGTTAGAATTTCGCGAGTCCTTATCGCGCGTGCAGCATCGATCAGCCAATATCGGCGAACACGCGATTCGCGTGCGTGAGCGAGTTGCGCGAGACCCTCAAGCTTCCAGCCAGTAACGTACACAGTAATTAAATTTCCGAGGCACGAAAAAATTCAGCTTAATTTGCTTTTTCATAATATCCATATTTCAGAATTTGCTCCATTTTACTTTTTTTATAAATAAATGATAAAGTTAAAAACAGTGTTAACGTCAATACAAACGAAAATCAGTAGAATTTTTAAGTTCTCGAGGCACAGAAAATTTGCTCCATTCTTGTTTGAATTTGCTCCACCTTTAAAAATTAATTATCTATAGTATTTATATATATATATATATATATATATTAACAAAAACGTTAATAATTGCTTTGTGCGCTTTACGGGATGTCGAGAAATTGTGCGCATGCGTGGCATAAATTGCGCGATATTTTTAAAATTATTTATGCTCCCAGCCAGTAACGTACACAGTAATTAAATTTTCGAGGCACGAAAAAATTCAGCTTAATTTGCTTTTTCATAATATCCATATTTCAGAATTTGCTTCATTTTACTTTTTGTATAAATAAATGATGAAGTTAAGAACAATGTTAACGTCAATACAAACGAAAATCATTAGAATTTTTAAGTTCTCGAGGCACAGAAAATTTACTCCTTTCTTGTTTGAATTTGCTCTACCTTTAAAAATTAATTATCTATAGTATTTATATATATATATATATATATATATATATATTAACAAAAACGTTAATAATTACTTTGTGCACTTTACGGGATGTCGAGAAATTGTGCGCATGCGCAAGAGTACGTAGCGCATGCGTGGCAGAAATCGTGTACCATTTTTAAAATTATTTATTTTGCTTTAATTCATTTAAGAAATATTAACTCTGAAAAAAATATTATTAAAATTAAATAAATATTATCATTCTTTTCCACATCTAAATTCCACTAAAAGAAAATAAAAGACGAAAATGTATGCTTTAAGGCACACCATAAAATTAAAATTATAAATTTATTTTTAAGGGAATCAATTTTATTTTTATTTCATGCAGTTATTTTAAATAAATATGTAATATTTTATTATTAATATAAAATAAAACATTTAGGGCCACTTCGACCAAAATATGATTAGACGTCCGACATCCAATAGGAAAAAATTTGTTTTATATAAAATAATTATCTCTTATTAAATATTGGACGTCGATTAAATTAATCGAAGTTTGGTCAAAATGGCCTAAAGGTTATTTTACAATATATATGTGTATGTGTATGTCATGTAACATATAGAATTTTCAATATAAAGACACAAGATTTAAAATATTTACTAGTAACATTACATTTACTAGTAAATATACATATATATACAATTACATTACTAATTTGAGACTATACCTATAAAATACTGATATAAGATTCCATTTAAACACAACCATACTTTCTGACGAGATAGCAGACGCTCTTCTTATGAATTAATTCTATTGTTTTTTCTCAATAAAAAAAAGTTCTATATTGTTTTATACAGTTATATATTGTTGAAAATCGTTTTAATAATGACAAAATGAGGAAGAAAAAATGCAGTGTCGCCAAAAGATATATTAGCAATTTTAATTGGAAATGATTTTGACATTTTTGATAATAATAAAAACATTAAAACCAAGAAGGACAAAATTTGGGAAAAAATATCTCAAGCCTTGCATAATCTTATGAAACCAGTAAATTAATATTTTTATATGTTACAAAATCGGCATAATGTATATTTAAAATATAAAGAAGTATTAGGTTTAGAGGTAGATAGTATTCAAAAAATACAGACTGTATACTCAATTACTTTTGAAAAAGATAAAAGCATAAATGAATCTCCAGTAAAAAAAAATAAATCAAAGGAATTAATTTTTGATATTGAGATAGAAGGTGAGGAGTGGGATTCCATGAAACCCTGAAAGAAGAAACCCTTTTGCATAGAGCAAAAAGGTAATATGCTTCAACCTGGATAGACATATATAATGGGCAAAATTATTTGGAAATATCAGAAGTTGCCTTGCTGTTTTAATTTCAAACATGCAATTGTGAGAATAGATAGTCATCCATATATAACAATAAATGGATACTGCAATGAATGTGATGCTATATTAGTAGCTGAGTCAGAGAATAGTCCTACTGACACAAAAGTACGTTTTAAAGTAAAAACAAAAAATTCTCATGAAATCCCATATACGAAAAAAAAAATTAGCTGGTATTGAATTGGAAAAACTAATGAACAATTTGGAAACAAAAAAACCAAAGGAAGTGAGATGTGAGATAGCAGCCAAAGAAATGATTCATGGATGTCCAGAACCTGCACACTTGTACACTGTTAAAAGCTGCAATAAATAATTATACATTTAATCATTTATTCCTGTAATTTAAAAAAGATCTGTTAATTTGCGACTTTGAGGAAAAACCAAATAGGCAATAAATCTACGATGACAGATACGCCAATAAAAAACAACTTAAACATTATAAACAATATAAACACGTACCAGCCACCGCGCCGGAACACAACCGCCGACGTCGCGAAAAGCATACGCGGCCGCGTCACGTGGGCTCTGTAAGGCCAATCGATCGCGCGATCTAAAGCCTCGCGCATGACAGGCACGTGCCTACTCTGCGCGGATCACGAGGCAGCCTATAGCGTACGGCGCCTTCAAGTCACCTCAAACTTGTTTAAAAATAAGGATAATTATTGGCGCTCGGCGAAAAGGGTGACTCCTTTACCGAATCAATAAAAGGAGCTCACCCATGATCATCCAGGCCTCATCGCAGTTATCCGTCGTGAAACCGCATATCGCACGCTTGTTAAACCGCTTACACCTAGTTAAAACCGCTGTCGACACCCGCTATCAACTAATAAACGATCTCGAATCACGGACTAGAACTCTATTACGGCACTATTGTTAGTAGTAACAAACACTGTTTTGTTGTAAATGTTAAATTTTGTGTTAATACAGTAAACATTGTTACAATAATTTCTGATTGCACTTATCGCTTCGCTTCCTCACTATATCCGCTTTCCTGCACGCGCTCGTGAACATATTGTTGGTCCTTCGAGCCGGATTCTTCTTCGAATATTCTCGGCGAGTCTTTGTCTGATATTCGTCATTACGCCGGCATCCGCACGTTCGCGAGTGTTCTCTCTCGTGACGGGAGTGAAGTGATTACTCAACTATAACAGGAACATTTGTGAGTGTCAAGCATGGATGCAGCTACGCTTCACGATAGTCAAAGCGAACTTCAAAGTCGCATATCGCGTTCAGTGGAGTACCTCAAGAAGTTGGGTTCCGCCAACATCACCGCCAGTGCCGTCGCAACACACATCAGGATCCTCGACCAACTGTGGGTGAAATTCGAGGAGCAGCATGATCTCATTCGGGCCGCCCTGAAAGATAAATTCAAGGAGAGCACGTACGTAACCTCCGGTCTTTTCGGGATAACGGAGAATACTTACGTGATGCAAAGGAGCATGCTGAATGGCTACGCCGAACACATCAAGGCTCAGATCGTAGTCACGCCGCCCAACACTGACAGCGCCCCGAAGACCGCGCTGCCTCGCATCAAACTCCCGCAATTCTCAGGCTCGTACGCCGACTGGCCTTCATTTCGGGACCTCTTCCAGTCCGTCGTCGGTGGCAACTCCTCAGTCTCCAAGATCGAGCGGTTCCATTATCTCCGCTCGAGTGTGCAAGGCCAAGCTGAAATGTTAATCAGATCATTACCGGTTACGGGTGAGAACTATGAGCGCGCGTGGGCGATCTTGTGCAAACACTTCGACAACAAAAAGGAACTGATCCGCTTGAACTTCGCCGCCACGTCGAGGATGAAGGGGGAAAGCGCCGAAGAACTGAGTCTCATCTACAACGCTGTCACCACCGCTGTAAACGCTCAAGAGAGTATCGGCCGCCCCATAAACACGCACGGATTAGAACTCTATTACGGCACTATTGTTAGTAGTGATAAACACTGTTTTGTTGTAAATGTTAAATTTTGTGTTAATACAGTAAACATTGTTACAATAATTTCTGATCGCACTTATCGCTTCGTGTTAAGAATTTTTATTGTATTCTTTTTCTTCTCGCATTATGTCTGCATTCATGTTTTCACATAATTCTCATTTACATCTCACGAAATTAACACCAACCGCTCACGTCTTGTATTAACTCTATGTATATACCTATATATCCCGCGCCCGTCGTGTTTACGCGGTTTTTCGTGCGCTGTGCGTCTCACCGCGCGCGCCCCTCGCGCTCACTTCTCAGTTCAAAACAGCTGACTCGATTACATGTTATATTCGTATTCTGTTAAGCGGTCAAACCCACGGTTTATCGATTCTCGACCTTCGTACAATACACATCGCGCTTTACTTATACAAGTGTCCGCTCCATCTGTTCGTTTTTTCGATTGTCTCGTGTATAAAAGTTCTTTGAAAGTGATCGAATAAATTGATAGTTTTCTATTAATTTCACGTATCTTTTTTCTCGTATGTGTAACCACCACCCCAGTGATTTATGTGAACATTTTGGTCCTTCGAGCCGGATTCTCTCGTGCGTGGATACTGTGTCTCTCGCGCTTCTCTAGCGCCTCTCTCAAGTGTATCTCTCGCGCTCTTTCGCACTCACATACTCTATATCTCGCGCTCTCTCGTGCTTACATACATTTTCTCTTGCGCATTCTCGAGCTCACATACATTCTCTCTCGCGGTGCTTTCGCGCTCATATACATTATCTCTCGCGCTCTATTGCAGTGACAGTTGCACCTTTCGCATACCTCTCGACAGTGACTTTGCTAGTGTGCGTGACTATCAGTGACGGTTAAAAATTGTTTAAATTTTTCGATGTTTTTATGACCTTGTGCGCTCGTTATTCACGATGGCAACTATTGGCTCTGTTGTGGAAAAACAAAATAATCTTTACGGCCTCATCGCTCGATCTTTCGACAACGTGAAGAAACTAGGAAGTGACAAGGTCAACCGTCATTATCTTGACACTCGCCTCAAAGCACTCGATGCGAATTGAGAGCGATTTCACGAAAACCATGACAAACTTGTCGGCTCTTTGACGGAAAAGATAAGTAAGCATCCATATTTTACGGATAATCTCTGCTCAACATGCGAAGAGGCTTACTGCCAATCTCGGGCGAATATCCTGGTTCTCCGCGACACTCTCACGACGAAACCAGACGATTCCGGCGGATCTAACAATAAGCTAAATTCAAGCATCTGTAGAGCATTGCCGAAGATCAGCTTGCCAAAGTTTGCTGGAGAATATCACGAGTGGCCGTCCTTCCGTGATCTATTCAAGTCAATGGTGATTTTCAATACGGATATTTCAGTGGTCGAAAAGCTGCATTATCTCAAGTCACAAGTGACAGGCGAAGCAGCACGATACATTGCGAATATTTCAGTGACATCGGAAAATTTCTCACGCGGGATGCGCTCACAGCGTGATATGACAACAACGCGTCATCCTCACGACGTATCTCGATCGGCTCTTCAGCATCAAACCGATCGCTCAGAAGTCAAGTGCTGAACTCAAATCCATGCTCGCTACCATAAAGGAAGTTCTCGGAGCCTTGCAATCACTCGGCACACCTGAGCAGCAACGAGATGTCATCATCGTGTATTTCCTCACCCGACGGCTCGATGCAAGGACGCTTGAAGAATGGGAGCTCGATCAAGGAACTTCGCATGAGTTCGCGAAGATTGATCAGCTGGAGCTCTTCCTTGAAAAACGCGTTCGCGCTCTCGAATCCGTGCAATCACGCGCTCACATCACAACTTCAGCATCGCAGAAGTCAAGCCAGAAGCCGAAGACCTCAGCCCGAGCTCACGCGGCTGTAGTAAATTCTACCAGCTGCTCCTGCTGTGGTGCCTCACATTACATCTCATCGTGTTCAGATTTCGCATCGAAGTCATTAGCTGAGCGACAAGACATCGTTAGCAAGAAGTCGCTTTGTTTTAATTGTCTCGGCGCTCACAAGCTCAATGAGTGTCGCTTAAACGCTGGAATGTAAGTCGCAGCATCATACTCTTCTGCATCGTGATGTGACAACTTCCAACCAAGTCTTTCCCGCAGTACTTCAACGAGCGCTCCGACGACTGAATCAGCATCGGTCTCACAGTCTTCCGGATCTTCTACGACGACCGCTGTACATTCACACACCGCTGCCGCTCACCTTGAACGTACTCAGGTACTTCTCGCGACTGCTTGTGTCACTCTTGTGAATTCCAGAGGAGCTAGCATTAAATTAAGAGCGCTTCTCGATCAGGGCTCTGAGATATCGCTCATCAAGGAGTCCTTGATCCAGCTGCTGCGTCTTCCTCGTGCTCGAGCTTCTGTGCCAATCATGGGCGTCGGCGCTCAGCATATCGGATCGTCTCGAAGCGTGGTAACCTTGACGCTTCGCTCACGCTACGATCCGTCTATCGAACTCTCCGTGTCGTCTTTCGTCATTCCAAAAGTTACAGGTCGGATACCTGCAAGTCCAGTGACAGCCTCGTGGAGTCATCTCAATCATTTGCAGCTGGCTGATCCTGATTTTGCGTCACCAGGACCGATCAACATCATCCTCGGCGCCGACGTGTACGGAACCTTGTTGCTCGGCGAGATCAGACGTGGACCACTCAGCGCGCCCGTCGCTCAACACACCTCGTTAGGTTGGATTGTTTCTGGGCCAGTCCACGCTCAAACCATCTCGTGTCGCTCGTCGTACGTTGTCTCTCGCTGTCAACCTGAAGAGGCGGATCTCCAGGATGCTCTTCAACGGTTCTGGGTGCAGGAAGATATCCGTCCTTCAATCCTTCTAAGCCTCACTCCAGACGAACAGGCGTGCGAAGATCATTTTCGCAATACACATTCTCGAGATGAGACAGGGCGATATACAGTCAGACTGCCCTTCCGATCTTCAAACAACAATCTTGGCGATTCTCTACCTGCCGCTCGACGATCTTTCGCTCGCATGCGT
Source organism: Prenolepis imparis (assembly GCF_030444845.1). NCBI lineage: Eukaryota > Metazoa > Arthropoda > Insecta > Hymenoptera > Formicidae > Prenolepis > Prenolepis imparis. Next base: position 17,806,441 of record NW_028141167.1, read on the forward strand.
CAACGCATCCAAGGTGAAGCAGCCTTCGATCAACTTTACACAGAGTTCATGGAGGAATACGAAGCTCTGGGTCACATGACGCCATCTTCATCATCTTCTAAGCCCATCATACATCTGCCGCATCATGGAGTGCTGCGTGAAACAAGCTCGACAACCAAATTGCGAGTAGTATTTAACGGCTCAGTTCGCACTTCTACAGGATTGTCATTGAACGATTGTCTGCACGCTGGTCCTAAGCTCCAGCAAGATCTCGATGCCGTCATCCTCCGCTGGAGAACGCACGCCTTCGCATTTGCCGCGGACATCGAGAAGATGTACCGGCAAATCGTGATGCACCAAGAAGATCGACAATTTCAATAGATTCTTTGGAGCACGACCGACACGCCTCGAAGCTATCAGCTCACGACAGTCACTTATGGTTTAACCTGTGCGCCTTATTTGGCTCTGCGAGCTCTACAGCAACTCGCAACGGACGAGGAACTCGCCTTTCCTCAGGCATCGGAGATCATCCGCAAGGCCATTTACGTCGACGATGTGCTCTCAGGTGCCGATAATCCACAGGATGCACAATTCAAGGCTATTCAGTTAGTGCAGCTCCTCAAGGCGGGCGGTTTCAAGCTGCAGAAATGCTCAGCCAACTGTGAGGAGATCTTGCAGAAGCTCCCTAACTCGTCAGAGCTCACCTCCACTCGAGAGTTGCAATCTGAGGCTCGCACTTTAGGTCTCACGTGGCATCCAGCTTCTGACGCCTTCAAGTTCAACGCTAGCAACTCCGATCCGATCATCAAGTTTACGAAGAGGGCCACCCTATCTCGCGTCGCTCAACTTTTTGATCCACTCGGTTGGCTCTCTCCAGTTACAATCATAGGCAAGATCTTCATACAGAACTTGTGGAATCAAATCTCGGATGGGATGATCCCCTGCCGCAATCTCTCATCCAAGAATGGAAGCGCTTCGATGAGGATCTCCGAGGAGTCTCCGAATTTTCAATTCCTCGATGGCTCGGCACATCATCCAGCAGCCAAGGTCTCGAGCTTCATGGATTCTCAGATGCATCGCAGGACGCACTCGGAGCAGTGCTATATATCCGCTCCATCTCTAACTTCGCAGATGCCAAGGTCACCTTGCTGGTTGCTAAGAGCAAGGTGGCTTCACTCAAAAAGCAAACAATACCTCGGCTGGAGCTCACAGCAGCTGTTCTCATGGCTCGTCTTCTGGCTCGCGTTCGCTCAATCCTCAACTATCAACACGTTCCAGCTCATCGGTGGGTCGACTCAAGCGTCTGTCTCGCGTGGATTCGCGGACATCCATCGCAGTGGCAGGAGTTTGTCGCCAACCGAGTCGCTGCTATCAAGGAGCACCAAAAGCACAATGGCATCATATATCTGGCTGTGAAAATCCAGCCGACTGTATCTCTCGAGGGCTTTCTCCAATCACACGAGCTGTGGTGGCGTGGACCTGTCTGGCTTCAGGGTGCTTCAGTAGGGTGGCCATCCACATCTCCTCCTACTGATGATGTTAACATGGAGGAAAGACGATCTCACAGGGTCTTAGCAGTCGCATTAAGTACCCCTGCTTCTTGCTCGGATCTAATCGAGCGTTTTTCTAGCCTCACTCGACTTCTTCATGTCACGGCATGGATCCTGCGTAGCCGTGCAATAGCCTAAGGACCGAGCGTCACGTTTCTAGAATTCTACACCCGGAAGAGATCCACACCGCTCGAACGTTCTGGATAAAACACACCCAGCAAGCCTACTACTCGCACGAGCTTGAGGTGTGCACCAGTAAAACGCCACTGCCGAGATCTCATCCGTTTCTCAAGTTGGCTCCATTCGTGGACGCTGATGGAATCCTTCGTGTTGGAGGACGTCTTAAGAACTCACTTCTCGACCCAGACGGACGACATCCAGCGATCCTTCCTCGCGATGCTGTGTTGTCTCGTCTTCTGATTTCAGATATTCACGATCGAACTCTCCATGGCGGTACACAAGTCGTTTTAGCCACGCTGCGCCAACAATACTGGATCCTGGAAGGACGTGCTCCAGTCAGCGCTTTAATACGCCGCTGCGTCAAATGCGCTCGCTATCGCGCTGCAACTGCGCAAGAGATGATAGGGTCTCTTCCATCATCACGAGTAACACCAACGCGCCCATTTCTAACCTCTGGAGTGGACTACGCCGGACCTTACACTCTCCGAACCTGGAGAGGTCGAGCGTCGAGGTCATACAAAGCTTACCTCGTCGATTTCGTCTGCTTCTCCACTTCAGCAGTACCTTTGGATCTGGCAACGGATTATTCGACGCAAGGTTTCCTCGCCACCTACCGCCGATTCATTGGACGACGAGGACGCTGTACTATACTCATCAGCGACTGCGGAACGAATTTCGTCGGAGCAGACGCTGAACTCCGACGACTATTCGATTCCGCATCTCGAGAAGTCGCAGAGCTTGCTCACTTGCTTGCCGCTGACGGAACGGAATGGAGATTCAACCCTCCTTCCTCTCCACACTTCGGAGGCAAGTGGGAAGCCGCAGTAAAGTCTACGAAGTTCCATCTGAGACGACTCATCGGCGACACCGTGCTAACCTATGAAGAGTTCAGCACTCTTCTTATTCAAATCGAGGCGGTGCTCAACTCCAGACCGCTTTGCGCGCTATCCGACGACCCGGCAGACGTTAGCGCGCTCACTCCTGCGCATTTCCTCATCGGCGAGCCAATTATCGTCCTACCAAAGCCGTCACTAAATGAGATTCCAACATCAAGGCTATCTCGTTGGCAGCTTGTTCGCCAAACGCTGGATAAATTCTGGTCTCGGTGGTCAACGGAATATCTCCAACGACTTCAAACCCGGAACAAGTGGCATCTCTCCACTCGGCCGCTACAAATCGGAGATCTTGTCCTTGTCTTGGACGAACGATATCCACCCGCGAAGTGGCCTCTCGCGCACGTGACAGCTACGCATCCGGGCAGCGACGGTCGCGTACGCGTCGTTACGGTTCGTACCTCCGCGTCTGAGTTTAAACGGCCGATTGTCAAATTGAGTCCGCTCCCCGTCGCGACTTAATTTTTTCTTTTTTTTAATTTATCTCATCTTTCAAAATCTCAATTGTATCGCATTCTCATTGTAATTATTCATCGCTCTTCATTTTTTTTTCTCGCTCATTTTTTTTCCTCATTGACGTTACAACGCCCCTGAGGCGGGCGGTAATGTTAAGAATTTTTATTGTATTCTTTTTCTTCTTGCATTATGTCTGCATTCATGTTTTCACATAATCTCATTTACATCTCACGAAATCAACACCAACCGCTCACGTCTTGTATTAACTCTATGTATATACCTATATATCCCGCGCCCGTCGTGTTTACGCGGTTTTTCGTGCGCTGTGCGTCTTACCGCGCGCGCCCCTCGCGCTCACTTCTCAGTTCAAAACAGCTGACTCGATTACACGTTATATTCGTATTCTGTTAAGCGGTCAAACCCACGGTTTATCGATTCTCGACCTTCGTACGATACACATCGCGCTTTACTTATACAAGTGTCCGCTCCATCTGTTCGTTTTTTCGATTGTCTCGTGTATAAAAGTTCTTTGAAAGTGATCGAATAAATTGATAGTTTTCTATTAATTTCACGTATCTTTTTTCTCGTATGTGTAACCACCACCCCAGTGATTTATGTGAACACTTCGCTTCCTCACTATATCCGCTTTCCTGCACGCGCTCGTGAACATATTGTTGGTCCTTCGAGCCGGATGGAGCTCTTCAACGCACGGGATGGATCTCTTCAACCACTTACAAGTAACACTACTCAAATGCCATTCGCCGATATTCTTGAAATTTTGCACACACGTAGTACATCGAAAAACATTAAACACGTATTTTTTTATTTTGGCTAACAAGGCGTTTTAAGGTCGGGTATAGTACCACTATCTTGCCTTCACTGGTCGGGTATAGTACCACTATCTTGCCTTCACTGGTTGGGTAGACCTTCCCATTGTCTGCGTGTTTTTGAGATCGCTAATGATGATTTTGACATTAGTTTAACGAGATTCAGAATGGCAAATACAAAATGGTGAACAAAATCGCAGAAGTTTCTAAAACTTTATTTAACGCCACTTGCGAAGTTTATTAGATACATGATTACGATTTTGGCAACAGTTATATCAATCTAGAGGTGGCGGATGAAAAATTCAATATGACGCATCCAAATGGCGGAAACTGTAGGCAATGGGAAAGTCTACCCAGCCAGTGAAAGCAAGATAGTGGTACTATACCCGATCTTAAAACGCCTTGTTAGCCAAAATAAAAAAAACACGTGTTTAATGTTTCTCGATGTACTACGTGTGTGCAAAGTTTCAAGAATATCGGCGAATGGCACTTGAGTAGTGTTACTTGTTAGTCATCGAACTATTCGACGCACGCACCCGGCTGGAATGGGAGTCTTCCACGTCGGACTCCGTTGAACCTCCACGTCACGAGGCACTTCTCGAGTTCATCAGTCGACGAATGCTAACACTCAACGCCGCAAGACCGAAGAACTTCGTGAAGACTTCCAGTGATTCACCACGCACTGCCAAAACTCACGTCGCAAAGCACGGAACTGATACACCGCAGTGTGCACTTTGCCACGAGAAACACCCACTAATGACGTGCCGCGATTTCAAGGCCAAATCAGCTGCCGATCGGAAAGCATTTGTCGAGACAAACCGACTATGTTTCAATTGTCTCGGTAACCACTTCATGGCAAAATGTCAATCGAAGAAGAACTGTCTCACTTGCAACGCACGTCACCACACTATGTTGCACGACGCATACAATACACGCTCACAACCTGAGGCCACCACACTCACCACGGTTCACAAGAACGTAGATAAGAAGGCAGTCCTCCTCGCAACCTCTCGCGTGAAAATCGCCGACCGCAATGGATCACCGCACGACGTCCGAGTCTTGATCGACCAAGGCTCCGAGGTGTCACTAGTCTCCGAGACGCTAGCACAGCGACTACGGCTGCCACGATTCCACACGAACATGGCCATCTTCGGGGTTGAAGGCACACGTCCAGGATCAACCCGCGGCAAAGTCACGTTGAACATCAACTCCAACGTGACCGACGCCAAACTGTGCGTAGCAGCATTTGTGTTGCCACGCCTCTCGCTGCAACAAGGCATCGCAGCAAAACGTCACCGCAACTGGCCGCACATTCAAGGTCTTCAGCTGGCTGACCCTCAATACCAGGAGGGCGATTCAGCGGAGCTTCTCCTGGGAGCGGAAGTATGCTCTTCGATCTTTGAAGAGGGTCTACGCAAGGGCGGACCCCAGATCCCGATCGCCCAGAAGACGTCTTTAGGATGGATTCTCTCCTGGGGCTCGGACGCAGCATCCGCAGAAGAACAACGCCGCACATTCCAGTGCTCCGCTGACCACAACCTAGTTAAGCTGGTTCAACAATTTTGGCAGCTGGAGAAGGAACCCACCGCAGTCGCTCCGCTCACCCCCGACGAAGAACGATGTGAGGAGCTCTTTGTGCGTACACACACACACACGCACGAGAGATACGTAGTGAGGTTGCCATTCTTCTCGCCGCCGACAACCCTCAGCGAGTCCCGCAAACCGGCCGAACGCCTCCTGCTGACGATGGAACGGAGATGCGACTGAGATCCTCGATTCGGTGACTTCTATCGAAGCTTCATGCGGGAGTACGAGGACCTGCAACACATGGAGGCGATAAGCACACTGCCAAGTGACTCGAAAAACAAGTGCTACCTACCACACCACGGCGTCCTCAAGGAGTCCAGCATCACCACCAAACTCAGGGTAGTCTTCAACGGATCGTAACGAATACGGTCGGGTAAGTCGTTGAATGCTCATTTCCTCATCGGAGCAAATCTCTTGCCAGCGCTTACCGTCATACTGCTCCGATGGCGCCGGTACGTCTTCGTCACGGACATCGAGAAGATGTACCGGCAAGTCCTCGTGCATCCGGACGACTACGGCTTTCAGACGATCCTGTGGCGCCACTCTGGTGATGACGAAGTACGAGAATATCGGCTGAAGACGGTAACCTACGGTCTCGCTTACGCACCCTTTCTTGCCATCCAAACACTGCAGCAACTCGCGGTGGATGAAGGAGGTCAGTTTCCCCGCGGTGCAGTCGCACTAAGCCGTGACTGCTACGTGGACGACGTGGTCACCGGCGCGAACACCTTGGCGGATGCGACCATGCTGCAAAAGTAACTTCGCAATCTCTGCATGGCGGGCGGATTACTTAAGAAAATGGGCAGCGAACGAAGAAAGAATCTTGACAAGAATCCCACAGGAACATCGGCTCCAACGCTCACCGCACTCTAGGAAGGAGAAACACACTCCACCCTAGGCCTCCGCTGGCACCCGCACGAGGATCAATTCTCCTTTGTATTTCATCCACGAACGATCACGGAATTCACGAAGAGACGAGTCCTCGCCGAAACCGCTAGGCTGTTCGATCCGATGGGCTGGCTAGCACCCGTCGTGATTCGGGCGAAGATCATGATCCAGACGACGTGGCTGCAGCGATTGGATTGGAACGCCCCACTCCCATTAGCTGACGTACGACAGTGGAAAAAACTGCTGGAAGAACTTCCGCTTCTTGATCGCATACGGATGACTCGCTGGCTCTGCACTGGAGATGCCGACACACATCTTCAACTGCATGGTTTCGCAGACCCTTCAGAACGAGGTTATGCCGCCGCTGTGTATCTCCGTGTATCTGAAAGGGCTAAAGTTTCAGCTAGATTGATGATGGGTAAAAGCAAGGTAGCTCCCGTCAAACAAGTAACCTTGCCAAGACTGGAACTTTGCGCCGCCACACTACTCACCAATCTAATGCATCACGTCTGCCACACGCTCGACCTTGCAACAGCGCCGATCTATCTCTGGTCTGATTCCAAGGTCACCCTGTACTGGATCCGCGGGCACGCCTCAAAATGGAAGATCTTCGTCGCCAACAGGGTAGTTCACATTCAAACGCAGCTGCCCAACGCACGATGGAGACACGTGGCCGGACGAGACAATCCTGCAGACTGTGCATCGCGAGGAATCAATCCAAGCGAACTCATCAACCACGCATTGTGGTGGACAGGACCCACCTGGCTGCTGAGAGCAGAAGCTGCATGGCCGAGCACCGAGATGGGCCTGAAGAGGACCTTCCAGAGAGCAGAGCCACCAGCCTGCTGATCGAGAGGGACGTCGTTGTCGAACCGGAACTCCTTCTTCGGTTTTCCACTCTGCACCGCCTGCTGCGTGTATCGGCACGGTGTCTGCGCTGGCGTCGCACAACGAAACCCGCTGGCACCCCTGGATTACCGCTGGATTCGGATGAACTGGACGCTGCGCTGTTTCGTTGGCTTCGACTGATGCAAGCGCTCCACTTTCCTGACGAGGTCGCCGCCATCATTGCCGGACGCAGACTATCACCACGCAGCTCGCTGGTGAAGCTAAATCCATTCCTCGACGACCACGGCGTACTGAGAGTGGAAGGACGCCTAAAAAATGCTCTGTTGCCGCATGATGAAAAGCACCCGATGATCGCTCCGCCAACGTCATGGTTGACGCGACTGCTAGTTGACTCCTGTCATCGCCGGACTCTGCACGGAGGAGCGCAACTCACGCTCGGATTGCTTCGTCTCCGCTTCTGGGTGCCACGAGGAAGAGCCGTCGTCAAACAGCTACTTCATCGCTGCGTCACTTGCACCAGGTGGCGGGCGGCTGCTCCACAACCTCCGATGGGCAATTTACCGCCCGATCGGGTCACTCCAGCGACCATTTCTTCGCACTGGGGTGGATTATGCAGGGCCAATCCTCATCCGGACGAACAAAGGTCGTGGACATTGCGCCTACAAGGGCTACATCGCAGTCTTCATCTGCTTTTGGTCGAAGGCCATCCACCTGGAGCTCGTCTCGGATTATTCCTCCGACGCATTCATCGCCGCTCTTCGCCGCTTTGTCTCTCGCCGGGGCCTGTGCACTGACATCTACAGCGACTGTGGCACAACTTTCATTGGAGCTGACCGCACCCTGCATGTACTCCTCATCGCAGCGTCGTCTGACGGCCATGGAATCGCACGTGCAGCAGCCGCTCAGGGAATCCGTTGGCACTTCAATCCGCCTGCGGCCCCGCACTTTGGCTGATTGTGGGAGGCAGCCGTGAAATCCGCTTAGTATCATCTTCGTAGAATGATCGGCGAGACCACCCTCACCTTCGAGGAATTAAGCACGCTCCTCGCTCAAATCGAAGCCTGTCTTAATTCCAGACCGTTGCAGGCACTCTCAGATGATCCAGATGACGTCGCAGCTCTCACGCCTGGACACTTTCTCATAGGGGCACCTCTCCTCGCCGTACCCGAGCCGTCTCAGATCGAGGAACCTGGAAACACGGGGTCACGATAGCGTCACTTGCAAAACATGAGGAACCACTTTTGGGGGAGATGGTCGAGCGAGTACATTCATGGACTTACCTCCCGATCGAAGTGGTTCAAGGACGAGGCATCACCCCGCATCGGAGCACTCAGTCTAGCGCGCTCCGAGAACACCCCACCGAGCCGATGGCCTCTTGCAAAGATCACGCGACTGCATCCCGGAGATGACGGCGTCGTGCGCGTAGTCACCATTCGCACGGCGACTTCCGAACTCGTACGTCCGCTCGTGAAGCTCGTGTTACTTCCGGGCGTCGACGACACCGATTCATCACACACTGACACATAAATCACACCGCAATTTACATATCTGACACTTTACACACTTCCGGTTACTCACACACACTCTCATACGCTCTCGCGCTCTGCACTGCACTAGCATCGCATTTCTTCGTCACAGGCACACCGCACTTTAATCACCTTCGTGACAACGGTCAATGACTTCGATACACCACATCTCACCTTATCGTCTCACTGTCACTGCATTCACTATAATTCACCTCACTCACCACTCAATTCGTTGCGACCACGTGTTTCACAGTATCACCGGCAATACTCATCCATCGCGGCACGCGACCACACGTACATCGCAGCCGCGACCGCTTCAATCATCGATCACGAATCGTTTGAGATTCGCGACCAGATATCACTAGCAACTCATGTTGTCACGTAGTGACAAGGCGGGCGGGATGTTCAAAGCTGCAATAAATAATTATACATTTAATCATTTATTCCTGTAATTTAAAAAAGATCTGTTAATTTGCGACTTTGAAGACAAAAACAAATAGGCAATAAATCTACGATGACAGATACGCCAATAAAAAACAACTTAAACATATAAACACGTAACAGCCACCGCGGCGGAACACAACCGCCGACGTCGCGAAAAGCATGCGCGGCCGCGTCACGTGGGCTCTGTAAGGCCAATCGATCGCGCCCCTCTGCCATATACGGAGCTGCCGGACTCGTATCCCGTATCGTTATTATAATATCGTTACCGTGGTGCGAGGAATCGCGCCTGGCGCCCAATAACTAATATCGATCTCGTTATTTTGGATACCCAGATACCGCCGGATTACCGTTTACCGACTTTTCCGATTTGCTACCGATTTATTCACCATTGCACTCTATTCCCTCGGAATCGGCGTTTCCGAGATTGGCAACGGCGACGCAGTATCTAATATAAATGATTTTCTTAACTTATTGTCAATACGACGGAAATAGTGACAATATGTAAGACGCATTATCTGTGGTTTTCTTAATGAAGATGTTATATGTGGAAACAATCTTCAATTCCATCGTTTGGAAGCGTGGAATTGTCATGGTTCTCGAGTGTATTAAAAAACCGCTAAATAAGACAGGAAATTAAACCATTAAGGATGAAATAATTCTAATAAATTATTTTTGAATAATTACTTACAAATGTGTCTGTTAATGATGAGCTTGCAAAAGACATGTTTATGATGTTGTGTATATCTTATTTCCATAAAGACTATGTGTAACTGTTCATTTTTGAGAGTTTATATATCAAGAAATTTTTTACAATGTTTATTATTTTCATATGTCTGTTTATCATCTTTATTTGTTAGATTTGAAAGTTGCCAGTTTTTTAAAAATATCAGAATAAGAATCACTAAGTAACTCTGTGTCTTTATTTGAGTTCAACCCATTTTTTTGTTCTTTTATGTTTAACATTTCAGAAATCAATCTTTTGCAAAAATTAGTCTCACAATCTAAAACTTTAACATTTTCCCAATCGAAAGTATGATTTTCATTGATTATATGTTCAGATATTACTGAATTTTTGCTGTCCATTTTTATGTTCTTTTATTCTAGTTTTTACTTGTCTCTTCGTTTGACCCACATACGATGCATCGCATTCTTTGCAATTAATCTTATAAATGACATTAGAATTTTGTGTATGTTGGTTAATGTCTTTATGAGTTCTTATGATTTTATTTAGTTTATTTAAACAACGGTAACCAATCTTTATGTTAGATTTATTATTGGTTTTTTTAATTGAAGAAACCACCATTTCCGTTACTTTATTAATGTATGATACAACAATAACCTTATTATTTTCCTCATTTGTTTCTGAGATGTTAGAGTGTGTTAATTTGTTACTGTGTTTATTTTACATAATATTGTTGGATACAAGATATTTTATTCTCTGGTTAATTTTATTAAAAATTAAATCAAGAGGGTAACCATTGTTTAGTAATATATTGATAATAAATTCTAAATTTTTATTATTAAATTGTGGATGTGACAATAATAAGTTTCTATCCGTTAAATTAAAAATTATTCCAATTTTGTGACACTCTGGGTGACTGGAAAAATAAGATAAAACTCTACCCGAAAACGTTTCTTTTTGATACCAGTCTATAAAGATTGTATTATTAATTATTTTAATTGTAAGGTCTAGAAAGTTTAAACTGCGGACTCTCTCTTGTTCAATTGTGAATTATAATCTGTCATGATAGTCATTAAATAACTTTACTATTCTGTCAATGTCTTTTGATGGGGCAGTCAGTATTATATCGTCAACGTATCTATAATCTTTAAATAACAATAGTTTTACAAAATGTAAAACTATTGTTATTTAAAATTGTCTCCTCCAGATCTTGCATGACCAAGTCCGCAATTATGGGAGATAAAGGAGATCCCATGGGAGTCCCAAATGTTTGTTTATATATGGTGTTATTAAAAACAAAATATGTCGATGTTAAAATAAAATTTACAGCCTGTGTAAATTCTGTCTGTGGTATCTTGGTATGTTCGTTAATGTTAGACCATCTTTTTTTAATACTGTGTTCATTGCAAGATCTAGGGGGACATTGGTGAAGAGCAAGACTACGTCCAATGATATCATTATATCGTCTTTGTCTATCTTTTTACCAGACAAAATGTTGTACATCTCAAAACTATTATTAATGTGACTTTTTACCTTTGGTAAACTGGATTGTAATATTTCGTGTATGAATGAGGCTAATGCATATAACGCTGTATTGATATAACTAACAATAATTCTGAAAGGTGTATTTTCTTTGTGTATTTTTGGTAATCCATAGGCTTTGGGTAGGAGGGAATCACTCGAGAATAATTTATAGTATACCTTTTTGTTAATATAGTCTTTTTTTAATCATAATTTTAACATTTTATTCAATTCTTTTTCTATTTTTTGGTTAGGGTTTTTATTAATATTTATAATAGAATTTGTAAGTAATTATTCAAAAATAATTTATTAGAATTATTTCATCCTTAATGGTTTAATTTCCTGTCTTATTTAGCGGTTTTTTAATACACTCGAGAACCATGACAATTCCACGCTTTCAAACGATGGAATTGAAGATTGTTTCCACATATAACATCTTCATTAAGAAAACCACAGATAATGCGTCTTACATATTGTCACTATTTCCGTTTTTGTCGTATTGACAATAAGTTAAGAAAATCATTTATGTTAGATACTAACATTGAAGAAGACTGCGTACAGTCGAAACGTCTGCAATTTTATTAATTTTAGCGTTTAATTTTAATTTTGTAATCATCAGTTTATAAATCACAAGATGTATTTAAATATATTATATTAAACATAACCACTCAATTTGCTCGTTAGTTGTTAACACATTAAGATTATTTGAATAATACACAAGCGTTACTTTAATTTATTTTATTTTTATTTTTAGTTTTAATTTTATTTATAGAGTTTATTTTTGTTCATAATTTATATATTAATCATAATATTACTTATTTATTAATAAATACAACCTATCAATATCAGATATACATTTACATAAGAGTATTTAATTTATATGTTACAAAAAATTAAAAAATTTATAACATGTTATTATTATTTATATTTATTCATTTACAAGCAAGGCACTAGTACGTTTTTTAGTTAAAACTGAGATATCTATTCAATTCCTTATGAATGTTATTCTCATTGTTTATATAACTCGTCAACAAAATTAACGCATATGTATTTTAAGTCAAAATTTCGCATAAATCAAATAAGCGTAACTCCGCTAAAAATGATCGTATTTGAAAATTTTTTTTTGACTGTCAAGCTTGAAGTCTCTACTTCAAAAACTATTCGTCAAAATTTTTAATTTATCCTCCCCCCCGTACAATACAATACAATAATTGCAATACTGTGAAGTTTTGTACTGAAGTAAGTACAGTACATAACTTCACAGTACATAATTTCACAGTACACTACTTCAACTTGAAGTTCACTGTGAAGTTTACAATACGAACTTCACAGTATTGCAATTACTGTATTGTTCATTCGAAAAACAAACGACAAACTCGTAACAATGCCTTTGAATGAAATTCAGTGTGCGCAAATCATTGCTCTTTTGCAAGAAGGACTAAGCCAAAATCATATTGCAAGAAGATATGGTGTTCATCAGGCCTCCATCTCTTGAGTGTGGATTCGTTATCAACAAACGGGCAGATTTCGTCGAAGGGAAGGACAAAGTCGAAGACGAATAACATCGGTTCGAGAAGATCGTCGCATCGTCAATGAGGCAATGCGTAATCCAACAATGATTGCGCGACAAATTGCTAGTGAAGTTCTCCCTCACAGACGAATCAGTGACAAACAATTAGAAAACGTTTACGTGAACGTGGTTTGAGATCGCGAGCTCGAGCTCAAGTGCCAGAGTTATCTGTGGTACATCGACGTGCTTGTTTACGATATGTACGCACTTATCAACACTGGACATTGAGACAGTGGAGAAACGTATTGTTTATCGATGAATCGCAATTTTGTTTATTCAGTTCGGATCGAAGAATACGTGTTTGGCGTCGTCGAGGACATCGTTTTCATCAAAATACCGTTGAGCCTGTTCGGGCATTTGGTGGTGGTTCCATCATGGTATGGGGTGGAATCTCAGTACATAGACAAACCTCGTCACTATACCACCTCCTGGATTGACAGCGGTGCGCTATGTAGCGGAAATTTTGCGACCCCACGTAATTCGAATGCGTCGTCAAATGGGTCAAAATTTTATTTTAATGCAGGACAACGTTCGCCCACACACCGCTAGAGTTGTCTTAAATTTTTTGGGAGACAACAATATTGAGGTGCTGTCACATCCATCGATAAGCCCAGATTTGAATCCCATCGAACATGTGTGGGATATGATGAGAAGGGCGCTTAGGAATTTGGAGAGACAGCCAACCAATTTGGAGCAATTGGAAGCAGCATTAAATCAAATTTGGGCTCAAATTCCTCAAACAACAATTAGAGCATGCATTAATATGCGTGAACGTATGGAAGAAGTAATCCGAAGACGAGGCGGGAACACACAATTTTGAATGAGAACATTCCTACATTTCCCTCTCGTAACCATACGCACGCACGCACACATACACACACACACACACAGCAGAGAGGGTTTGGAGTCATTAAATACCGCGGAAATGACGAACCGTGGGGTCCTTATCTCTGCTGGCGCACACACACACACATGCACGCACGTGTGCGCACACGCACACACACACACACACACACGATGCGCCAAATCGGACCAGCAACCTCCTCGTGGTGCGCGTCGGGTAATGCTAATGCTGGCGGTAAATGGAAAAAATGTATGGATGACTTTCATATGTAATAACTCCGCGAAAAAAAATCGTGCGGACTTTACTTTTTTTTTAAAATTTTAGTAAAAAGTCCACATTTTACGATAATTATCATAAGATTTGCGAAAAAAATTTATTACACCCCGTGGAGTGCGTCAAAGTTCGCAATTTTTTTGAAACAAAACACGTCCTTACTTTTGAAGCAGTGGCGTACGGGGGGGGGAGGATAAATTAAAAATCTGACGAATGGTTTCTAAAGTAGAGACTTCAAGCTTGACAGTAAAAAAAAAATTTTTTTCAAATACGATTATTTTTAGCGGAGTTCCGCTTATTTGAATTTATGCGAAATTTTGACTTAAAATACATATGCGTTAATTTTGTTGAATTTAAACGATTAGAAGCATAATTTCATATAAGACACGATTGAGCGGAACAGTGTTATTCTCTCTCACATGCAGTATAATCGGTTACTCCCATAAGCAATATCATAATCGCGATACGATAAAACGCAAGAATTATATTCTAAATTAAGATATATATATTGTTTACTATCTTACAGCGATAGAGCCAACAATCGATCTCACAAGTAAACCTACGGAAGTGTCACTCACCGATTTTAATGAAACTTTGTACATTTGTAGAACTATGAAAAATATTAGATACGTATTTTTTTTTATCGGCCAAGGTTCGCTCTGAAGGGTTGAAACGACAAGGGTTGGATTTTATGTACCAAGTGGAATAAGTTGAATATTTCAAGACATTAAATAAGTATAGGGGTTTTTTGGGGAAACTGAATCTGATGTTAAAATTATGGAAATCAAAATGGCCGACCCAATATAGCCTCCAGGTACATAAAAAAAGTGTTCAGTTCGGCCTTGTAGGTTATGGAAAATATTGTAAAAAATGTTAAATTTGAATTTCGGTGTTTCTCAAGATTTTTGATATCGCTAATCACAATTCTGATTTTGAAATTTTACGCAGGAACAATGTTACCAACGTAAGCTGCACTATGAATATCAGCAGTTACATTCATGCAAAAAACTTTCCTTTGGCGTAACCCAGAGCTAACGTCGGGGACGTAGAAAGTTATGTAGCTCCTCTTTTTTTTATATTTTGTTTGTTTTATTTTTACTTTGTATTTTTTGTATTTTTTTTGTATTTTTGTATTTTATTATTTTTTACAGGAGTCGAGGCCGTACTCTTTGTTATGTCTTTTGACAATCGGTTTATTGTGCGTTGTGTCCTTACAAATGAAAAGAAAAATGAAAAAAAAAAAAAAATTAATGAAATAAAAAAAACATTATAACGGCTACTCCGGCCCTCAAAAGGTCAAAGTGAGGCCCCTTGCCTCTCACTTTTCGGGGTGCTTTATTCAAGTGAGTCCCCTTGCCTCTCACTTTGGGATGCTTTATCACAGCGAATCCCTTTGCCTCTCATCTTTATCACTGTTGTCTTGAAAAATTACGCAGATGTGGTAATCTGTAAAAAAATGGGTCATACATAAAGATTTTGTGCACCATGCACATCTGACTACTGCTGAAGCACTAAACAAATTATAGATTGCCGCGCATTTCTTAAAACAGTAATCAACTGGATTGTCGAATTCAGGAGGTTTTTCCGTTGCGTAACCACTTTTATACCAGGAATATTTAATAAGATTTTTAAATCGAGGTGAAGAGAACTGGTTATGGATTAGAGATTGGAGCTTAATAATGTTATTACGGTGATGCAAATTTATATCATGATTATATAACACAACTGTGTCCGAAAAATATCTGATAAAATTTTTCCAAAATCTGAAGAAGAATACATCGAGAGGTTGTATCATTCCTGTAGTACCTGCAGGAATGGTTTTAATTTGGATCGATTTTTCTATTTTTGAAAATGATTCAAATGTTTCTGAATTTTGACCACTCCATGAGTCTAACAGCACTTTTATCACCAGATGATGACAGAAACACTTCCTGGAACCATGTTTTTACAAGCGCGGATGTCAACTTACCTGAATTTGAAGCGAATACAAGTACATTTTCTGCCTTGAATAGATTTTGTTGTACTCGCGATCCAAACTTCCCATCTTTCTCTTGCAGCACAATTAGTAAGGGCGATACTAAAACACCACTTGCCGAAATGATGGGCTGAATTGTGTAACTATGGGTCATCGAATTTACGGATTGATTCAGTGCTTCAACTTTTAATTCTCCTTTAAACGATAAAGTACGTCCGGTATACATTTTTAATTGAATCCTGATTGATCAGAATTCCAAATATTGTTTTCTCCAACTGTTGAAATTTCTTCTTTTATGTCTTGTACAAATTCCAAGGCTTGTTCTTCAAGTTTAGTTTTATCAGATAATGTTTTTTGTGTAATAAACTTATTTACTTTTCGAGAAACAATTCTATGATTTTGCTTAAATCCATGAATCCATTTTGTAGACGCCATAAATAGATCTGACGATAAAGAAACATTATCTCGTGCCTTTAAAGCCCACCTGCGAATGTCTAGATCATGAACTGGTAAAGATTTTTCTACAGCTTCTCGAAATTGATTCAAAACATATTCCGAAATTTTTTTTAATTTAGTCGAGTGTCATTGTTCATGGTTTGTGGTTCCCATCTATACAATTGTCGCTTGGATTTTAACCGTTTAAAACATCGTTGCACTGATTCAAATTTTAATTAATTTTTTCTCCCTGATTTCCAGTAGGTAACAGCTTTTCTCTTGTACTCTACGTCGATTTTTTCAACTGCAGTTGCATCAAAATCAACATTTTCCTCGATCGTAAAGTCATCGCCTTCATCTTCAATTGACACAGGTTCCGGAATCGCGTTTTTATTGACAAAAGTAAGTGTGTTGTATGTTTCTACGAGGAGAAAATCTTGAATTGCATCTTTGATAAGAGTTTCTATTTGAAAGCTAAAAGCCTTTTCATCTTCACTTATAACAGATTCTAAATCATATTGAGGTTGATCAAAGGCTGTTATTAAAAGCTTTAAAATATTTTTCGGATTCATGGTCATGTTGCAGAAAAAAAAATTATAAATTAAAAAACACAAATCATTTGGATGATAAACTAGTGAATTAGTAATAAAATTACTGGTGAGTGTCAGCGACCCGACATATACGCAAAGACAATAATTGTGGTATTATTGGAGAATAAAAAAAAACTAACCAAAACACGAATTAGGAAATAATTGCCGTGAAATGCGCCTCCCACACTGAAGAGTGTCAGCAACTAAATGTTGAATCCCCTTGCCTCTCGCGGCGTGTTTTATATTCGTGTTTTGGTTGTCAATATTTGATACAACATACCCTACAAGGCCGAACTGAACACTTTTTTTATGTACCTGGAGGCCATATTGGGTCGGCCATTTTGATTTCCATAATTTTAACATCAGATTCAGTTTCGGCGACTCCAAAAAACCCTTATACTTATTTAATGTCTTGAAATATTCAACTTATTCCACCTGGTGCATAAAATCCAACCCTTGTCGTTTCAACCCTTCAGAGCGAACCTTGGCCGATAAAAAAAAATATTATACGTATCGAATATTTTTCATAGTTCTACAAATGTGCAAAGTTTCATTAAAATCGGTAAGTGACACTTCCGTAGGTTTACTTGTCAGTCAGATGCCATAAAAAAACTTGTAGGACTGCCATGGTGATAAAACTACTCTTTCCAGAATATCCGGCTTGGTATATTTCATTTTACATAGTGGATATTGAACAGATGCAAACCAGCTGCAAAATAAAAAATGAATTTATATATATTTTTTCTTTAATTTTTAACATTTTATAATATTTAATAATTACTTTAATTTTAATTTTTATTTTTGTAACAGTTTATGTATTTAAGTTTGATATACTTTTCAATAATAATTATGTATAATAATAAGTATATACCTTTGACTATATAATCATGGACTGCCAGTTACCCCCACTTTTCCTATCTTTACAATGCTTCGCGTGTAATGAACATAACTAGCGCTGCTATTTCCTAAACGGCAGAAAATAAAAACATCAAGTGAGATTCCGATGGTAAAATAATGATAAAAATAAGGAAAGAAAAAGTCATACATCGCTGTTTTATCGATTTTATCAAATTATCAGAATATGCCTTTACAAAATTAACACAAATACAGCCTAATAAATTAGTTTAATAAACCTATATATTTATCCAGGAAAGCCTGCTATTATATCTCCAATATAAAATAAAAACTAATTAAATTTAAAAAGAATGAAATAAACACAGAATATTAAATATAATTTATTATTTATTAAAATTATATAAAATAAAATATATTAAATAAAAAGATAAAATTAATAAATACACACGGATTCACATTCTAAATAAAAAATTAAAACATAAAATAATATTATCGTCTACTGAAAATTACTGCTTTTGTTAGCCTACGTCGTATAAAGTCTTTATGTGCATTGATAGTAATCATTTTACCCTTATAAAATAATTTAATTTTAAAATAAAATGTTATAATCAGCTTTACTAAAATATACTTATGATTATCTAGTACATCGAGATCTTTAACATGCGCGTCAAAGTTGAAAAATAAATTGTCGCAGTTCAAATTTCTGAAAGTCTCCTGAACCATTTTAGGAATGATATTTCTCATCATTAATTTATTTTCCAATTTGAATAAATGGAAAATTTTTTCACAAATTGTAACTATTTTGTACGTCAATTCTAGGGTATCGCAAAAAACTAAAGCTTTTTTGTACTTAATAAATTGTGAATCAACCTCATCACACTCATTCAAAAGCTGGAAACATACGCAACATTTCAATTTTTAAAAAATTTGTAATTTAACAAAGCCTGCAATGTACAAAACTGTGATGTAAACTGTAATTAATGTTTTCAAGAGGAACATCATCGATGATTACATTAAGATCTTCCACATTATCCAAAATGTTATTATTATTTTCGACGAAAATCTTCCTCATTGTATGTTATGCACAATTTCTTTGCCGAGAATGACACCGTCAAAATACTTGTATTATCTATCGCAATGCAGTTAGCCTGCGCTGATGATTTAACTTCATTATGGTGAAGTAATCGTTTGTATGCCGATGAAAATTGCATACAATTAGGATTGTTGTTATATCCTCCCATGGATCGTACACGAAGAAAAGATTTCTAAGTGATCTTGTGATAGTTTATATGAAAGTATGTACTCTAAGTAAGCAGTCTCTACGTACTCATGAAACATTTGTTTTAAAGTGTTCATGTCTATTATAAATCCAAGAAATCCTGTTTTTGCTTTTGTTGTTGTTATCAAAGATCCATTTTTTAACTTTATATTAGAAAAATAGTATGTGGCTTCTGCAAAAAAATCGAAAACTTTTGCAGCGGTACTTACACTCAAAGGTTTTTTAAAATGATTGAAAAATGTATTCCTTGTATTCAAACAAACATTATTACACATTCGGCAAAATTTAGCAGTTGCAGCACAATTTATAAAATCAGGGTGTTTATCATCTAATAGTTGCTCTAATGCTATCGAACAACTTTCGCTGAGCATTTGAGCAGCTAGTTTCACATTCATTTTGTTTTTTGTCCACTGCAAATGTTTTCTATTTACCTTATTTGCTAAATGAAAACATTCAGCTTCCTGCAACTGTACTAAACTTTCAATAAATTTAAAATTAATTTCGTAGCCATTTGCATCATACAATATGCGCTTTGATGCAAATGCATTTCTTATTAATTTTAACATATGCGCAGCATCTAGATATATGAAAATATTGTGTCCTTCTGTTGGATGTTTGAAGAAGGATTTGTTATTAAGGATATCTGCTCCCAGTTTTTTGCACATAGAGATGTTTGCGGGAAGTCCATCGAAGGTGAATGAATTAACTATAACTCCGGATGGTGCTATAAATTCCAAAACCTTCTTCGTAATTTCGGCTCGCTCTTCAGCCGTTAATCCTGCCACAAAAAAGTAGGCCACAGGTATTTTCCACCGCTGATTGATGCAGGTTATAAGATATACCAAAGCTTTTTTAGCTATAGGTAAATCTTCCGGATCTTGTATAATGAGCCCATGATCGACATATCCGACAAATCTTCCTTCGGTACTGCTCCATTGGATCTGCTTTCGAATAGCCATCTCGTCCATTGTTAAACAAACATATAATTTTGTATTGCCAGCAGCTTCAGATTTTTTTAAAAATATTTCTACAGCTTCTTTGGTAAAACCAGGTAATTCATTAGTAGAACTGTACCATGTTCGAATTGTTGACGGAGCTGGTTTATTTTGGAAAACTTGACGAATATAATTATAGGCTTTAGGACTATAAAAGTTAACAGTTAAAGCAAATGCCCTTAACTGAGGTGAATACGTCCCCTTAACTTTTCCTTTTTCTATCTGTTTAAGTATCGTAGACTCATCTACAACAGCCTATTGACATCAATAATAAATACGTATAATATACACATATATATATATATACAAAAGTCTTTGTGAGACACAATTGCTTCAGCAATTACAAATTAAATGTAAATTAAACTGTAAATGTACAATTATTTATAATAATAAGTATGACACATATTCAACTTGTCATACCTTTACAGTGTCTGAAGAAGTAGAAGAAAGCAGATCCTTTGTACGAAGTTTATGCAATAAGACCTCTAAGCTTTCGATTTTCTTCTTTTGGCGACATTGCTGTACTCTTAATCGATTTATTATTTTGTTCTTCTTGTTGCATGACTTCAACACGTTCATGGATTTGATTAACGTCATTGGTGACATTTTTTCGATTTCTCCAGATTTTATATCACCTGCGTAGTACATTCGCTTTTTTGAAGGAGTTTCATAAATGCTCAAGTCACATTGAACATTTTCAAAAATGTTATCTTTACATTGACCAACACTTTCAGAAATGTCCTTTTCATGTTGATCAATACTTTCTTTCATAGATGATATATCAGGTGAATTAATCTCTATATTAGCCATACTAAAAAAATAACATTAAAAATGGAGAAATATTATATAACAAATAGATTTATAAAAGATTTCAACAATATATGAAATACTGGCATTGGTACCTTTCTCTTGGTGCATTTAAAAATATTGTTGGCACAGAGTCTGGTTTTAACCGACGAGGTGAGAATCCATCCCCCTCGTGGGTCATCCCCCTCGTGGGTCACGGCCTTGTCGTGGCGAGGGGGCTCAGCTTGATGCAGAGGATAGTCTGCATCGGGCTGCTAACGTGACCTGTACGGCTTCGGCTGTACAGAAAGGCCACCCAGGCCTGGGGTTGCTCCTCCCTATTTGGGGACGGGACCCACCTTCCCGAAGGCTACGCCCTTTTCGGGGCGGCCGTATGTGGTAAGGGATGACGACCCGGAATCCAAACGCCCGGTGGCATGGCACCGCTAGGGAAAGACATTGCACGGTGCTACTGCACTAGTCCTTCCCGCCATGCATTGGGGGGGGTTTGCGGACTTGCCCGCCGGGGGTGTAGCCCTTTTTAGGGCTTGTGGAGTCCATTTTCAGGGCTCAAAGGCCCTTCTCAGGGCCACTGTGGGGAGATGTGGGTGCCGATCTTCCTCGTGTCTGGGGCCGGGGTGGCGGCGCGAAATCATCCGCGTCGTTGTTCGCTGCCTGGCATGGGGGGGAAGCGGCGTCCCACAAGGGGTGGTCTTCCTGCCTCTGCGCAAACGGCGGAAGGACGCTGTCCTCTCCGTACGCGCGCAGAGGGGGAGACGCTGTTGCTCGGGCCACTCGGACGTATTCCGAGCTCGGGCCGACAGCAGCGCATCAGGGTGCTGGTGGAGAGCTCGCTCTCATCCCAGCGTCCCTGAGGCGGCCGTTTCCCGGGCCATTCGGACGTTCCGAGCTCGGGTCGGGGGACGGCGGAGAGGACGTGTGCGCGCCGAGGGAGTTCGCTCCGGAGGCGCTGCACCGGCCTGCCGCTGAGGCCGCTCGGACATACTCCGAGGCAGGGCACAGCGGCGAGAGTGGTAACTTCCGGCCGGTCGGGACCGTTCCCCTTCCGAACCGACTGGCCGGAAGAGGCGCCTGCCCACCGTCGGCCTTCGTCCCCCAACGGTGGGCGTGCTGGTCGCTGTGGCGGGTAAGGCTGGGCCGGGGAGCGGCGACCCAGCCCCAACCGTCCACAGAACCCCCCGGGTGGCGCCACCCGGTGAGGTGTTCCCGCTGTCGGAGGCGGGAGACCCCTGAAAGTTTCACGAGTAGGGGGCAGGAGCCCAGTGGCGGGGTTGCGGATATTCCCCCCGTCCAGTGGCATATGCCAGCTCCCCGGAGTTACCCGGGGCCCCCCTGGGGGGCGATTCCGGTCAAGTTTTGGGTCGTCCTTCGGGGGGTGGGAGATACGCCGGCTGGCGGAGCCTCACCGGGACGTGGGAACTTTCAAAATGAAGAGTTCAAACGCAGAAACCCAGGCTGTCACAGCCAACAAGAAGGAAAATGACAAGGAGGGGACACTAGATGCCCGAACAACCAGGTCGACTAGCAGAGCGTACAATGCCTCTACTACTGACATGGAGGATGTATGTTCGGAGAGATCCGCCGCATCCTCCGTCAACGAATGGTCGGCAACCCCGGACAAAGTTCCGACGGTCAGGCTCGCTAGAGTGGATTCTCTCGTCAAATTAGTGTCTTCGGGCGCAGGAAGCAACCGAAAAGAGCGAGGCCTAGAGAGGAGATGCAGACAGGCTGAAGATGCGAACGAGGAAATAGGCGCAAACAACAACAACGCAGCCTACCTCACGCATGTCGACCCGACTGCAACTGAGAATGAGAGGGAGGATGAACCAATCCCCAACATCCCGTCGAAAAGAGGTCCAGGAGGACCGGAAACGACGGGAGAATATAGGAAGAAGCCTGCGAGAAAGGAGGAGCAGGCACTGGAAGAGGAGGAGAGAAAAGAGAGAGACATCCTTGATGGAACTACGAAGCCAGATATGACCAAGCCGTATATAGAGTTCCTTAAGGAGATTGAGGACGTGTAGGAAGTGTACAGGCAGAAGCCTACCATAGACCTGGAGGTCTTAGCGTCCGAACAGGCGACAACTCTTTATAAAATTGCCGACAAGTCCGGACAAATGAAAAGTACACTAACCAAGGGGGCGAAGACGGCTGCGGCAAGTATGTGTGCCGCAGCCACCACTTTAGCGATCCGAGCTCAAAATCCGGAGGATGTCCCAGTGAGCGAGCAGCTCGCTAAAATGAGAGATGGATAAGCTGCGTCATGAGATAGAGACCCTACAGCTGATCAACAATAAGCTGAAAAAGGCCATGGAGGCGCAAAAATCCAAAATACCGAAGACCGAAGACCGATTGGAAGAAGGGCAAGAAATGAAAAAAGGAGAGGAAGAAAGACCGCTACCGCAGAGGGAAAAACCACAAAGGAATAGGAGAGGAGAGAAAGGAGGAAGCCTCACTTCTGCCGGAGGGCAGGGAGACCTCCCCTATTCAGGAGGGACCGGGAATCTCGCTCCCACGCCAAAGTGGGGAGATCCCAGGCCCCTCCAGGGAAAGGGAAGACGTAATGGAGATAGAAAAGGAAATGAATGGGGAAATAGGAGAATCTCCAACCGCTCCAGCGAATCACCAGCCGCTACCACACGCGACAAGTGTCCAGGAGGTAAGAGGAGAACCTGGAAAACGGGAAAGGCTCATAGCAACCATAGAAGGGGTGATCGAACGCCTTCTAGATAGGAGATTCGGGGCTCCAGAAACGAGCCATGACATCTGGAAGAGGGGGAGGCTGAGCGGCTTGGGCAGTACATTGCCACAGCAACCGCAGGCCAGACCAGACTCCCGGGACCGAAGGAAGAAGGGGAAGGGCAAAGGAAGGGAAAACAGCGGAACGGTGACAACACTTAATCCCCCAGCAAACCCGGGGAAGAGTGCAATCATCAAACCCACGGAAAAGAAGGGGAAGGAAAAAGGAGCTGCTGAGAAAGGACAGCAGCAACAGCAGCCGAAACAACAACAACAGCAGCAGAAGCAACAAGCCCCAAAGGGGAAGCAGCAGCCGCAAGCCGCTAAGGACAAGTCACAGCGGCAAGCGACTGCAGCCCAATTAGAGGGGCAACAAGGGATTTGGTCCCAAGTAGTGGGCCACAAGGCTCCCCAAAAAGAAAAAAGGATAGCAAAGGTGGCAGCTGCAGCCGCCGCTTCGAAGACCACAGCAACGAAGGGGAATACTCCCCCCTCGCAATCAAACAAGGGGGATAAGACCAGGAGGGAACCTAAGACAGCAGCCGTGACTGTCACGTGCCCCCCTGGCAAATATGAGGATACGATGAGGGAGGCGAGAATGAAAGTCAACCTCGCCTCCCTCGGAATCACCCAAGGGGTGAAAATCAGGAGGAGAGTGACCGGGGCCCTCGTCTTCGAGGTTCCCGGAAAGAAGAATGGGACGCTTGCCGACAAATTGGCTTCTAGCCTGCGGCAAGCGCTCCGAGGAAAGGAGGGGGTCAGGATGGATCGTCCGACCAAGATGGCGGAGATCCGCCTCAGAGGCCTCGAGGGCTCCATCACCCCCTGGGAGATAGCCACGTCAGGCAAGGACCGGGGGGTGCGAAGCAGAGGAAATCAAAGTCGGGGACATGAGAATGTCTCCAAATGGGATATCCACAGTGTGGATCAGATGCCCCCTCTTCGCGGCAAATAAGATCGTGGCCGCGGAAAGAATTCAGATAGGGTGGGCATCAGTTGGGGCACAACTCCTCGAAAGCAGGCCCCTCCAGTGCTACAAATGCCTGGAGGGGGGCCACGTTCGGGAGAGGTGCCCCAACAAAGAAGATCGGAGCCACTGCTGCTACAGGTGCGGCTCCGAGGATCATGCCAAAGCCTGCAGGGAAAAGGTCCAATGTCCTACAGGAACCTCTCTGCGGGCCATAGATTGGGAGGCAAGTCATGCCCCTCGGTCCAAAAGGGGAAGAGAGGAGTTGCTCTAAATATCCTCGGCAAGAGGGCCCAGCAACCTCCCCCAGAGAAAGTGGAAAGAGAGGAGATGAGAGAGGGGACGAGAACACCCGTCCCCTCAACATCGAGTAGGGCGCCCACTCCGCTGCCGGCCGAGAGAAGAAAGGCCGACGCGGAGGAGGCCCCTGTAGGAGGTGGAGGCGGGAAGAGACGCCGCCTCAAGAGGAACTGGGAGGAAAAGGGTTCCGCCTCCGAAATGGAGGCGGAACAAGCGACGGATAAGCCCTCGAGTGACGAAGATGACCTGTAAAGTAATACAAGCCAATCTGAACCACTCGAGGGCAGCCCAAGATCTCCTCCTGCACACAATGGCGCAGGAGGATTGCGGCCTGGGGATCCTCTCGGAGCCGTATAATCTCCGGGAGGGCCCCAGGACCGCAACGAGTCTGGATGGGGTGGCAGCCATCGTTTGGCGAGATGCCCCGAACTCCCCTCCCATGGTAACACATACCCGAAGGAGGGGGTTCGTTGTAGCAACCTGGGGGCCCATCGTAATTGCCTCTGTCTACCTTTCACCGAAATTAAGCCTGCAGACATATGTCAGCAGGCTGTGGAAGGTGGGCAGGGCAACCAGGCACCTGTCCCCGGCACCGGTAATCGTCGCGGGTGATTTCAACGCATGGTCAGGCGTTTGGGGGTCCCCGCGGCGGAACCGGAGGGGGGACACAGTCCTGGATTGGGCGGCGGACTTTGGTCTCATTATTATCAACACAGGGGCGCAGCAGACATGCGTCAGGGCGGGGGGGGGAGGGTCGATAGTCGACCTAACATGGTCGAACCCTCTCGCGTCCGGGCTCGTTAGTGCCTGGAGGGTGGCGGCGGAGAAGGAGACAATGTCAGATCACGAGTACGTGACCTTCTTTGTCGCCACAATACCCGGGGAGATCAGAGCCCGCTGCAGGGACAAGGAGTCCTAACAGAAACGATGGGCTCACAGGAAACTAGATAGCGACGCCTTTATGGCGTCCATCCAAGGCGCCCTCATGACCAGAGAGGGCGCCGAGGATCTGGAGGGGAAGCTCCGCTGGATCCTGGGGACTATGAAGGCCTGTGAAGCCTCCATGCCCAGGACCAAGTTCCGACCACCTAAGAAAGCCTACTGGTGGTCGGAACAGATAGCGGAGCTTCGGCGGAATCTAATCCGCGCTAAACGGAGGGCATACCGCCTCCGTCGAAGAAGCGGAGGCGAAGAAGCATGGACGGAGTATAAGTCTCTCAGAGACCAACTCCGAGTGGAGATCAGGAGGGCCAAGGCCAGGTCCTGGGGAGAGCTGCTCTCCTCTCTGGATAGGGATCCTTGGGGACGCCCCTACAGATTAGTCTTGAGTAAGCTCAAGCAGGCGGCGTCCCCAATGACAGAAACCATGGACCACCTCTTCATTAAACGGGTCATCGACACCCTCTTCCCTGTAATGGAAGATGGGCTAAATGACCCGATCCCAGAGAGGGGGTTCCAATGGAACGAGGAGGAGGATCCCGTATCGAGAGGGGAGTTGAGGGATGTCATCAGGAAGATAAAGAGCGCCAAGGCCCCCGGACCTGATGGCATCCCAGGTAAGACCTGGCGCATGGCCAGCAAGGATCTCCACAAGGAAATGAGGGACCTGTACACCTCGTGCCTCAAGGAAGGACGCTTCCCCCCAGAGTGGAAGAAGGCCAACCTGGTCCTTCTTCCCAAACAGGGAAAGCCGCGGGACCAGCCGTCCGCATACCGGTCGATATGTTTGCTGGACGAGGCGGGAAAAATCCTGGAAAGGATAGTCTGCAACCGCCTCGTCTGGCATCTGTCCCGGGAGGGCCCGGATCTACAAGAAGATCAATACGGGTTCCGGATTGGGCGCTCCACGATAGACGCTATTAAACGAATGCGCTCAATCACGGAATCCGTCATGGAGGGGGGCGGGGTGTTGCTCGCAGTATCGTTGGATATATCCAACGCGTTCAACACCCTGCCCTGGCGCCGGGTAGGTGTGGCGCTCGAACACCACCGGGTGCCACCCTACCTGATTGCCCTGATCCGGGACTACTTCCCGGACAGGAAGATCGTATATTACGACCGGGATGCGGAACGGCAGGAGCGAGAGATGTCGTGCGGCGTTCCACAGGAGTCTGTCCTGGG
Organism: Prenolepis imparis; assembly: GCF_030444845.1. Classification (NCBI taxonomy): domain Eukaryota; kingdom Metazoa; phylum Arthropoda; class Insecta; order Hymenoptera; family Formicidae; genus Prenolepis; species Prenolepis imparis. The sequence continues at coordinate 17,833,573 of NW_028141167.1, forward strand.
CCCCTTCCTGTGGAACATCACGTACGATACGGTCCTACGGACTGCCCCCCTCCGGCTGCAGTGTCATCTGCGTAGCAGATCTGCTACGCAGATGACACCCTGATCCTAGCCGGAGGGAGGAACTGGGGGGAAGCCATTGTGTAAGGGAATCTCGCTACAGCGAGAGTCGTGAGCGCGATAAGCGCTGTGGGGCTCAAGGTGGCGCCCCACAAAACGGAGGCAACATTCTTCCACAATGGAAGACATGGGGCGCCACCGAGAGCCTCCATACAGGTGGCAGGCACCCCGATCCAGATGGGGGCCCATATGAAGTATCTGGGCCTCCACCTCGACAGCCGTTGGACTTTCGGCGAGCACTTCCGCCAAATCTCCCGCAAGGTCGAGAAAGCGGCAATGGCCCTGGGCCGTTTGTTGCCAAACCTTGGGTGACCATCGGAAGTTCGCCGTTTATACGCCGGCACCGTCCACGCTATGATGTACGGTGCCCCCGTTTGGGCCGAAAGGGTGGTGGCCACCCGCAAGCTAAAAGACGCACTGCGCCAGTTACAGCGAAGGTTGGCCAACCGCATTTGTAAGGGGTACCGTACAGTCGGCTGGACTGCGGTGGGGGTGCTCTCCGGAGTGTCCCCCGTTGAACTCCTCGCCCGTGTGTATACCGAGGTGTACAACCGTGGCAAAGAGCTGGAGCGGGCGGGGGTTCAGCTGATGGACGGTGCACGGGGTACCATCAGGGGACAGGCCAAACGCGTCCTCGTCGATAGATGGCTGGGCCTACTGGATGACCCCAGTCTGCCCGGCCGAAGGACCGTTGAGGCCGTAAGACCTCATCTAGTCCAATGGCTGGAGAGACCCAGAGGAGGAATGACCTACCGTATGACCCAGGTGTTCACCGGACATGGCTGTTTCGGGGAATACCTGGGTCGCATAGGAAAGGAGAACTCCAGGGTGTGCTGGTTTTGCGACTACGAATGCGACACGGCCCAGCACACCCTGGAAGAATGCCCAGCTTGGGTAGGAGAGAGGGAGGAATTGAGAGCGAAGGTGGGCAGGGACCTGTCCCTGCCAACACTGGTCGGCAAGATGGTGGAAGGAGAGAAAAGAGAAGAAGTATGGTGGGCGGTCTCCTCCTTCTGTGAGAAAGTAATGTCACAGAAGGAGGAGACGGAAAGGGAGAGGGAAAGGAGCGGGAGAAGGGGGAGACTTGTTCTCTCCCCCGAATCCCAGGAGGAGGGACGATTCCTCCTGGCTGCCCAGGCGTAGAGGTCGCTGTGGCGGGGGCCGGGGGAGGGTCGGGCCCAGTCCCGCCCTAGATGACACTGGGGTGGGATGAGAACACCGGGGGGAGCGTTGGACGCTTAAGTCCGGCGCTCTGCCCCCGGAGCCCTCGCAGGAGGGATAAGGGCGGCCCTCCGTGACTTTTGACCACGGAGAGTCGCCCGAACCTCGAGGAGGGCCCCCCGGTTGACGGCCGAATCTGCTGCCCCGATGGGGGGCGGAGGGAGCCACAACCGGGGGGCGGGCGGCGGGCGCTCGAGCGGGAACACTCGATCTTCAACGGGAGGGCGTGACGTGAGGGTGATGTCCCCCTCGCGTCACAACCGGGAAGGAAAAACCACACGATAGTGGTCGGGGAAACGTCTCGGTCGCAAGACCGAGGCATCCCCCCGGGGAAAGCAAGGCGGGGGTCGCGAGGACGACATGGGATGCCAGTATCCCACGCGCCTCCTATAAACGCCCGCGAAGGACATCCGCTGGGGTTTTAGTGCGGTAACATTCCGTGGCTCATCACGGGGAAAACCGCGGTTCTCCCCGGGATGAGCGGAATGGGTCCCACATAACCCATGACCTTATCCCGGAGGCATGGGTACCTATAAAAGGTTTCCCCAGCGCACCAAAAAAAAAAAAAAAGGTGAGAATCCATTGGTCTCGATGCAATTTTCTGCAAAATGTAGGCTGCATATGCAAATACTTTTTGAAAGCTTTGTCACATGTTCTCGACTGTGACCCGAACTGACAAGGACTTCTACCCATTTTTCTCCAAGAGAAGGGTTTTTTGGAAATCTATTTAATAATATTAATCAACTTATTACATTAATACGTATTTTATATTGTAACAATATTCAAATGTAAAGAAAAATTTTATCCGTCTAATATAACTAATTTTAACAATTATACTTTCAAATACAACTCATTCCAAATGTGATATTTTAGGTTATAAACCAGATAAACTAATAACTTACCCAAAAAATGTTACGCTGATTATATTATCCTTTTTTGCTTTTTTATAATCTGTTGATTTGCAACCTTTGATACCACAATATCTAACCATTGTGCCGTACAATTATGTAAAATTACATACTTTTCTTAGATAAAACCTCTCAAAATATTAGTTGTATGCGAGCTAACAATTGCAATTTTGGCTTGTAAGTACCGAGACTCGCCACTTAGGAAGTCAGAGCGCTATTATTGTTCATTACATCGGAAAAAGGCCGACTAGCAATTCATGATTATACATATAGTCAAATGTATATACATATAAGTATATACATATATATACATATATATATATACACACACATGTGTGTATGTATATATGTTATTAACAAAAATGTAAACAATATTTGTATATAATTATTTAATTAAATTAATAATAATTATTATTATTTATTGTAATTGTTTTACTAATAATATTTAGAGGGAAAATGATGGCGGCGCGTGAGTGACAGGTGTTTTCACGTGCTCCTGTTCTGAAGAAGGGTGTGAGGTCGGAGGAGGCGGAGGTGAGAGTGGAGAGAAGGAGGAATGGATAAGAGAGTAGTGGAGGATGTGGAGGAAATGAAGGTGAGATAAGAGACGCAGGATTAAGGACAGAGGAAAGGAAAATGTGAATGGAATAAAGGCTGCGAAGATGATGGCGAGGAGTGTCGGGGGGGGAGGATGTCGGAAAAAAGGAGGCTAGATGGCGCAGGCGGTACGGATGGAGAGCGGAGAATTCGGCGGGATAGGAGAAGAGTGGCGCTGGGGTGTCGAAGCAGGCAGTGTCTCTATACGGAAAAGTGAAGAGAGGAGGGAGAGAGGGCGCCACGAGGATCGAAGAGCAGTAGGCAGCGACACACAGGAGATCGATTGATCATTGATGGGTCGATGCTAACGACGGAGAGATAGAAGAGGTTAGGAGTATGACAGGAGAGGACGGCGTGACAAGAAAGACAGTGTATGGTAGAGAGTAGTAGACAGAGGAGAGACGGAAAAGCAGTGGAGTAGCCAGGAGGTGCGGTGGACGAAAGATTTAGAGTGAAGAGAGGAAAGACAGGTCAGAGGGGAGAAGAAAAAGGAAAGATGAGTTGGCAGGAGAAGTTGGTGGAGGAGCTGAAGGGAATAAGGGAGGAGATTAAAAGAGTGGCGGATGTATTGGAGAGGATTACGGGATGGATGATGGAAGGAAAGAAAAGGGAGGAGAAAGGAGGTACACACAAGGAGAGCAGGGATGAGAAGACGGCAGAGAAGGAAAGAAAAGGTACGAAGTTAAGAGAAGGTAGAAGAGAGAGGTTAGAAGGAGAAGGAAAAGGAAGCGGAAAAGTAAGAGAGAGAAATGAAATGGAGAGGCTGAAGGAAGAGGAGGACCGGGAGAGCACGCAGGAGTAAATAGACAGCAGGGAAGGAAAAGAAGAAGACCGTGATAGTAGAGGAGAGTCGGAAGATAGTGAAGAAGAATGGTGGAAGGTGATAGAAGAAGAGAGAAGAGTGGACAGGAGGAAGGAAGAGGAAGAGGAGAACAGATCCGGCGGAAATGAAACAAAGGAGAGCAAGGAGCTGAAAAGATGGGGCGGAGATAGGGAGGAGAGGATAGAGGTTAGGGTGAGGAGGGACAAGGGAGGAGAAAGCGGAAAGGAGGGGGGGGGGTGGAGGAGGATAGGGAAGAGCGGAAAAGGAAAGGAAGAGGACCGGGAAAGTAGAGAAGGAGAAGACTATGGGGGGAAAGGAAGAGAAAAAGAAAATGAAGAAAAGACAGGGTGGAGAGAAACGGAAAGCGAAGAAGAGGTAGGAAGGTTAGAAAAGGAAGGAGAAGAGAGGGAAGAGAAAGGAAGAAAGAAGAAAAAAGAAGAAAAGAAAGAAGAGTTAGCAAAGGTGGGAACAGAAGAACGATGAAGGATAAAGGACAAGGAAGGAGAGAATGAAAGGGAAGAAGTGTGGAAGAGGTTAGAAAAGAGGGAGGAGAAAGTGAGAAAGGAGAAGGAGAGAAGGGAACGAGAGAGGAGGGAAAGAGAGAAGAAGGAAGAACAGGAGAGAAGAAGGAGAAGAAGGAAGAATGTAATATGGAGGGGAATAGAGGGAGATGGGAGGTTAGAAAGGAAAAGGTTTATGGAGGGAATAGTGGATAGAGTGCTAGGGAGGGAGTTTGAGATAAAGGGGGTGGAGAAAAGAGAAGGGGAAGCAGGTTCTTGGGTGTTGATAGTGGAGATGGGGGAAGAGGAGGATAAAAAAGAGTTGATAGAGAAAGGGTGGGAAATTAGAAGAAAATGGAGAGTAGGAATAGATAAAGATTTAACGATGGAGGAGAGGAGGGAAAAGTGGAGGATAGTGGAGAGGGCAAGAAAGGAGAGGGCAAAAGGAAGAAGCGTGGTAGCGAAGAACAGAAGGATTTGGATAGAGGGGAGGAAATGATTATGGGATAATGGAAGGAGAGGTTGGTACAAAAGGGAGGAAAGAGGAAAATGTGAGGAGTGTGGAAAGCAGAAGTAAAGAGAAAGAAAGAAGAGGAATGTGAGGAGGGTAGAAAGTAGAAGTAAAGAGAAAGAAAGAAAGAAGAGGAGAGGGGTAGATGGGAGGGAGAGGGAAAGGAAGGAAGGAAGGTATAAGGGTCAAGGAGGAAATGGGGAAAGGAAAGGAGAAGGGGGAGAAGAAGAGGAGACAGAAGGGGAAGGGAAGGGAGGGTAGACAAAAAGGAAGAGTAAGGAGAGACTGTAAAAAATGTTTTTTGTTGGAAGGAGAAGGAAAGGAACAAGGGTAGAGGAGAAAGAACCGGAGAGAGGAATGGAACACTTGGCTGGAAGGACGGAAGGGAGAAGACAGGATGAAAGGAGGAAGGAACCGAGGAGGAAGAGGAAAAGAACGAAGGGTGGGAGAAGGGGAGGGATGATAGGTTAGAAAATTGTAAGGTCGAAAAATGGCCAGGTTAGTGAGAGAAGCAATTGTAAAGGGGTTAAAGGGGAAGGGGAATGAAGTAGAAGAAAGTGTAAGAGGTTCGGGAACGCTCCTCGTAAAAAGCACCTTGCAATCCCCGCTGGGGCGACAATAAAGAGATGTATGTATGTAATATCGTCATCGCAAGAGTCGTTTTCCAGCCATGGTTTTATGTGATCGGCGGATGTCGAGGTTTCGATCGGTCCTTCATGGTCTCCAATTTTTTTTACTACATATCGGTCGTTACGCAAAGTTTTTATTATTTGATAAGGTACTAGGAATTTCGCAGCGCACTTTAACCCTGGTCCTGCCTGTGTTCTTTTAATCGCTACTAAATCGTCTTCACTATAGTGTCTCGCTTTTTTACGACGCTTATCATAGTTTCGTTTATTTTCTGCTTGTGTACGTGTTATACCTTCTCGCGCTCGCTCTCTCAATTCATCTCGATCAACACAGAATATTGCTTCCATTTCTTCTTTGATCAATTCTCTCAACCCGGGTTTTCTCTCAGTCTCATATGAGTTCCGAACATTAACTGGAATGGAGTTTTACCTGTGCTTCTACTCGGTACCGTGTTTAAGTATTGTTGCGTTTGATGCAGATATTTATACCATTCGTCTGGCTTAGGCGCGGCTAATTTTGTCAATACCGGTATCAACGATCGATTTATTCTCTCAACTTGCCCGTTTGCCCGAGGAACGCCCGTCGTAATTAATATATGCTCGATATTTTTCTTTTTACCATATCATGAAATTCGTTCGACGTAAAGGCAGTTCCTCGACCCGAAATAATTCTTCTCGGGTTACCGAAAAAAACAGCTAATTTATTCAATTTATCGATTACTTCCGATGTACCGGTCGATCGCGTAGTGAAAAGCCATACAAATTTAGAAAATGCATCCACTATCACGAAAATATAGTGATATCTTTTTTTTGTCGAAGGAAGCGGTCCTAGGTGGTCGATATGATACATCTCGAGAGGTACATGACCTTTAGGTATCGGATTTAAATAGCCATCTAATCTACCTGTTTTTCTGTTCGCCAAGATGCAACTCACGCAATTTCGAATAATTGTTTCGACTATATTACGCATGTTAGGAAACCAATAGTTTCGTTTGATCAGCGCTTCTGTTTTTTCAACCGCAAAGTGACCGTTTTCATGTGCGTTTCGTGCTACCTGCGCTTGTAGGCATTTAGGCACAACTAATTGTAGATCGCCTTTAATTTCTTTAAACAACAGTCCGCCTCTTACTACATAGTCGTCGTTTTGTCCTTTGTCGGCCAGTGAGTAAATATCACGCAAATTTACATCCTCTTTCTGGGCCTTTCTAATTCTCGCAACCATACTTACTTCCGATTCGTTTATTAACATACTACAAGGTAATGGATCTCGGCTTAATGTATCTACGTGGATCATATTTTTACCCGGGCGATGTACAATGGTATAATCGAATTCTTCTAATGATAAAGCCCATCTAGCGACGCGAACGCACAGATCTTTTTTATTCATGGTCATGGTAAACGCTTGACAATCTGTCAATTTTAAAACTGATTCCTAATAAATAGACTCGAAATTTTCGCAGCGCCTTTATTATTGCCAACGTTTCCAACTCGTAGCTTGTATATTTTGTTTCGGCATCCGTTGTTTTTCCGCTAGCGTAATATATCCGGTGCAACGCACCATCGTCATCGCACTTTTGCAATAATATAGCGCCAAAACCGTACATTGATGCGTCGGTGTGTAATTCGGTCTCCGCTTTTTGTTTATACAATTTTAACACCGGTTTTTCGCTTAATATAAATTTCAATTTGTCGAAAGCTTCTTTTTCTTTCACGCCGAACTCAAATTTCGCGTTCATTTTCAATAAGTTACTAAGCGGTCTAGCTATTAACGCGTAATTTTTAATAAATTTACGAAAGTACCCTGTTAATCCCAAAAGACTCTGTACTTGCTTTAGCGTTTTCGGCTGTGGGAATTTCGTCACGGCTTCTGTCTTATTTTCGTTCGGGCGCGTCGAACCGTTCTCGATTATATGACCCAGAAATTCGACTTTAGTTTGCAAAAATTTACACTTCCTCCAATTGATGTCTAAACCGAAATTCTCGGCTATGCACATAACTTTCTTAAGGCCCGATAGCGCGGCTTCAAAATCTGTCGATGGAATGATCAAGTCGTCCACGTAGGTTAATACCACGCCGTTCTTAATCAGTTCCCGAAAGATCTGGTTTATGAACCTCTGGAATACCGCCGGAGAATTGCATAAACCGAAAGGTGCATAAAGAAATACGTATTGTCCATCCGGAACTACAAATGAAGTGTACTTTCTACTTTCTTTTTGTACTGGAACGTGAAAAAATCCGTTTCTCAAGTCAATTGTGCTGAAAATCGACGCCCCTTGCAACGCATCTAATTGATCATCAATTAGCGGGAGCGGATAACGGTCCTTAATTATTTTTTTGTTTAATTGTCTGTAGTCGATACATAATCTCGTTTCTCCCGTCTTTTTTTTTACTAGTACTACCGGACTCGCGTAGTCTGAAAGCGAAGGTTGAATAATGCCCGTGGTCAACCATTCGTTTACGTGTGCGCTAACTTTTTCTTTCTCCGACGGAGACAAACGCCTAGGCCTCTGATAAACTGGTTCGTCGTCACGAAGCACAATAGTCATTTTGTATTCTATCTCGCACTTTTTGTTAGAGTGATATTTATTAATCATATCGCTTACATTACTTTTATATTCGCTCGTTAGATGAGATAAATCGACATCGCTGTACTCGCTCGCTAACTCGATTTTAAAGATCTCAGGGAGGTTATCCGCTGCTCGTACCTCCGCGCAAGGTTTTCGCACCGTGATCTTTCCTTCTTCGACGTATAAGTTAATTTTATCTATCAAATCGGTCCCCAAAAGCAAATCGTACTGTAGTAATTCATTCGGCACTACCGATAGGCTTGTTAAAAGACATTCGTCGTCGATCTTAATTTCGATATCAAATTGCCCTATCGTTTTAAAATTTTGTGCGCCTATACCGCGGAACACGATTTCCCGATGTGTCAGATTCGGTGATCCCACTTTTTCGTATCGATCCTCGCGTATTAGTGACAAATCGCTACCTGTATCGATCAAAGCGACCAGATTCTCGTTATTAATTTTCACGTCTTTAAAATATTTACGTTCCGGTTTCGAAATATCGCGCATATTTTTAACTTCGTTGATTTTAGTTTTTCTTTTTTCGCAATTAGCCGCGATGTGCTCGAACTCTTTACACTCAAAACATCGCGTACCTTTTGCTTTAGACGGACAATCCGCCGCACGATGTCCCTGCGCCCCGAAATTATGGCATCGCACCGCGCTCCTTGCCATCGCCGACTCCTCTCTCTCGGTACGTCCCTGGGCGCGCCGCTCTCTCGCGTTTCCTTGGACTCCGGGCTGATTCCTCCCTCGCAGCGACACTCTCTCGAACGCCTCGAGCAACGCCTTTTTCGTCCGCAGCCGTTGCACTCGTGCCTGGTCTCGCAAAACTGGATCCGGAATTCCCTCGATAATGTACTCAACCACTTCGTCTTCGTCGATTTTAATTCGATTTCCCATGATCACCTTCTGATGTAGATATTCATTGAAGGTTTCATCTCTACGCCAGATACGCTGCTCAAACTGTTTTCTCATATGTACCTTTCCCAGCTCGTGAAAGAACATATTCTTCAGCTCGAGTAACAGCTCGTCGACAGCGATCTCAGTGTACGTCGGGTTGGAATGAAATCACTCCTGCGCTCTGCCTTTTAAGCGCGCTTCGATCAGAATCCTTGTTAAATCGTCCGTCAAATTGTAAGCATTTCTTAGGGATCCGACATGCTTCTCCCAGGCCTCGAATGTGCCGCTCTAACCTTTGAAATATCCCAACAGGCCCGCAATTGCGTTGATGTTCGTTACGCCGGTCTCATGAATCGCTGGACTTCTCGCCGTCGCGTTGTCCCTCCGCTCGCCTCCGTCGGCATTTACATTTTGCGTGCGTTTCAGCAGCTCGTTCTCACGTCGCATTAGCTGCAGCTCTCGCTCCATCAGTTGCTTCTCTTTCCGACACAGCTCCATTTCTCGCTGCAGATACTCGACATCGGTATCATTCACGCTCGGTTCATCCCCATTCTCGTTATTCCCGTGCTGCACCTCCTCTGTCTCGTTCGGCACACGCGACATCCAATTGCCCGCTGGATCTTTCTCAAAAAGTCTGGCAATTAGCTCAGTTTTCACGCCTTGAGTCGACAAGCTCATCGCTCGAAGTATATCTTTTAGTTCGTTGATAGTGAAACTATTTGCATCTTGCTCAGCACTCGCCATTCTCTCTCGTCAGCCAATCCTCAGAAACTCACGAAAAATCGGTACTAGTCGAAATTCTCGACTTTACGTCGCGACCGCTCACTGCCCTCGCAGCGTCAACTCACGTCAATCCCGGACGAGCCCCCAAAATTATAGGAACACGTGAACGGTAGCAATGAATATTTTTTCTAAGTCCTTATACGGTAAAATAAGAATATATTTGATTCAATTACAAAGTGATTCGGCGATCTTCGCAGTATCGAAAGCGAGCAAGGATTCCCTTCCGTGGCGGTAAATCGGATGTATTTATTTCTTTCGCTTCGGTTTCTAGAACGTTCTTGATTTTTCGGTTACCGCTTTGTCTGTTGACTTCGTCAAGGTACTCGGAGTTATTCTCTTTTACTTATTTGCCTTACGAAACAAAGCGAGTCGACCCACACTGTTTTGTTTACGTTGCTATTATAATACAGAGTTTGTCTCGAACAAATAACGGTTGAAACGAATATTCGATATTATCGGTTCGCTTATGAGAGAATTATTCGCGCGATTTAATATTACTTTTAAAATAATTCTAATCCTACAAATATGATTATACATCAATTCAACAGCCGCACTTACATCAAGATACTTGAATTCATCATCCCATAAAATACTGTCAAGATAATCATTAATAGCACTGTAATTCGCACGCTTAAAATTCCATCTCCATTCAACTTTAGAAGGTAGAGAAATCTTCATCGGTAACTGAACAGATATCGCAATAGCCGGATGGTATCGGTCGCATTCGCATAAAGGCTCTGTGGCCATCCGCACCGAAACACTGCGTAAAGAAGAGAAAACTAGGTCCAATGCATTATAATCGACATTTACTATCTTATTATGCTGAAAACAATCAAATTCATTGAAGTATTGCATTACGATATTCGCCTGCAAAGACATTCTACTGCAATGTTCAATATCACATTGCAGAAAGTCATTATTATTGTGCCAATGGATTTGACGCAGATTATAATCACCAACAATTAAAATCGCTGCATTAGGTGACCCAGCTCTCATCTCTTCCACAGAGAGGCAGTGAGATTCATAAATAGACGGATCCGAGCCCGGCGGTAAATAAACAGTACCCACAATTAAGTGTTTATGCTCGAGTCGAATGTCAACAAATATTTGTTCGACCCATGACACCGTTACATTCAAAACACGACAAAACAAAGTATTTCTCACAGCAATCAATACACCCCCTCCCCGCGAGTATTCGCTATTAGAGCTATTTCTATCATTTCGAAAAACGTTAAAATTATCAAAGCCAAATTCCATATCAGATATGTCATCGTTCAGCCATGTCTCGACAAGAATAATAATGTCATAATCATCGGAGACAGATGCAATAGCACAGCGCAGATCACAAAGTTTCGTTCGCAGGCCACGCACATTCTGATAATAGATTAGAGGGAGGCAAGCAGGTTTTTTGAGGATGTATTTACATCAACGATTCTAGGCACACCATTTTTATAACGTATAGTCTTATTATTATCACCCGCATCTTTATACTCTTTTAATTTAACTTGAAAGTTTTTAAGATGCTGCCTCTGTTTAAGCGTTTGATCCTGTGAGATTTTGACTGGACCGGAATAACGCGATTTGTTCTTCAAGATCGCAATGGCACGTTTAGCCTGGAAGGTTACTCGCAGCGGTCTCAAATGATCTTGCTTTTTCTTCCCCAGTCTCAAAATACGCGTCACATGAGCATCAGGCTGAATATTCCGGATGATGTCGTTTACAAGATCAGCATCAGCACAGTTTCCCCCATCCGGTTCATCGAGATTATAGAAGATTAAATTTTTTGATCTCCTCTCCCTGTCCTCAAGTTCTTCGATCAAATCCTCCTCAAGAGATAATGGGAAGACGGCCGACGGCTGAGATTCAGTCAACAGACCTTCGACGTGTTTGACTTTTTTCGCTAGGCACCGTATGTTCTCCTTAAATTTATCCATATCTGCTCGATATAACTCCCTCATTTCAGTGCGAAAAACAAGAAATTCAGCACGAATCATATCCTTGATGTTTTTTAGAAAGGCGGAGTCTGTATCCAGACTCATCGCTGCACTCGCAGAGTTTTTACAATTCGTAAATTGCCCATTAGAATGAGGGTGACCCGTTCGAGAGAGACAGGACTGATGTGATTCAAAATTGCAGTCACCACAAATTACAGGCTTAGCCACGACAGTGCCACACCCCTTGCACGTCTTTCTTCCATCCATGACGTTAAAGAAAGCTTAAAATCACGGTAAATGTCCCAAATAGCCAACTATCAAAAATTTAAAATCACGCCAGTAACAACCCGAACAAAAACACGTCCGTCCTCTACAGATGTATACTGATACTGATTTCCTTTATAATTTCTATTATAAAGGAAATTTAGATGGAGGAATTTGTCGGTTTAGAATTGATACGGGCTCCGATGTTTCGATTCTTAGTGAGAAATTTGTTAAAGGGCCGAAAGAACATTTCGAGATAGAGAATTCTTGTTTGAGATATCCTACGGGAGAAATAATTGAAATAAAATATAAAGTAAACGTTTTAATTGAAATAGGAAAACATGAAGTAGAGATTTCAGTTTTAGTTGCAAATATTTCCGATGATTGCATTTTGGGAATAGATTTTCTTGAAAAGGTAAATTTGGAAAGAATTTTTGAATCTCAATTTGGAAATTTCGAAAAGGATAATAGAGATGAATTTTCTTGTTCGCGAATTGTTAAAGAGAAAGTGTCTAATTTTTTTGAGTCATTTTTCGAAGAAAATTCCAAAAATTTGATTTCCACTCAAAAAGATATTTTTGCTAATTTCTTAATAGAATTTCAGGATGTCTTTTCTGAGAATTTAGTTGCAGGAAACTGTAGAGTTTTAGAACACGATATCAAGATTACGTATTCCAAGATGATTAAACAAGCTCCACGAAGAGTTCCGATATATCTTAAAGAGGAAGTGAATCGAATCATTAAAGAAATGAAGTCACAGGGAATAATCGAAGAATCTCGAAGTTCATGGGTTTCTCCTGTTGTTTTGGTGAAAAAGAAGGATGGCTCACTTAGATTTTGTGTGGACTATAGGAATCTTAATCCAGTTACGGTGAAAGATTCATATCCATTACCTCGTATTGAAGATATTTTGGATCAGCTGTCAGAGAATTCCTGGTTCTCTACTCTGGATTTGAAGAGTGGGTATTGGCAGGTTAAGCTTAACTCCGAAGATAAGGAGAAGACGGCTTTCTCTGTAGAGAATGGATTATGACAGTTTAACGTCATGCCATTTGGACTATGCAATGCCCCTGCTACTTTTGAACGATTAATGGAGAGAGTTCTTCAGGATATTCTATCGAAGATCTGTCTAGTCTATCTTGATGATGTCATCGTCTTCAGTAAAACATTCGAGGAAATAATGGAAAATCTGAGAAAAGTTTTTCTTTGTTTACGTTCAGCAAACTTGAAAATAAATTCTAAGAAGTGTTCACTCTTTGGAAGAGAGGTGAAATATCTTGGTCATGTTGTCTCTGAACAAGGAATCACTACAGACCCTGAGAAGATTTCTGCTGTCAGGAATTGGTCTGTCCCTCAGAACAGAAAACAACTTCGAAGCTTTCTGGGATTCTGTTCCTATTATAGGAAATTTATTAAAAGCTTTTCCATGATAGCAAAACCGTTATTCACACTTACAGAACATCAAGTGAAATATGAGTGGAATTCATCTTATGGAAAGACATTTATTGGATTGAAACAGAGATTAATTTCTTCGCCAATTTTATCTTTCCCGAAGAAAATAGGACAATTTATTTTAGATACGGATGCTTTGAATCACGGGATAGGAGCAGTATTATCGCAAGTTCAGGATGGTTCAGAGATCGCCGGGGCCGCTCGGACGTTTCCGAGGCGGGGCCCGGCGACGAGTAGGAGCCTCAGGGTGCTGGTCGGAGGGTTCGCTCTCGTCCCAGCGTCCCTGGGGTTGGCCGCACCCGGGCCACTCGGACGTATTCCGAGGTAGGGCCGGGACGGCGGAGAAGGCCACGCGTGGCTACCCGAGGGGCTTTGCCCGGAGGGGTTACCCAAGGGGCATTGCCCGGAGGGGTTACCCAAGGGGCATTGCCCGGAGGGTGCCACGCGGGTCTGCCGCTGGGGCCGCTCGGACGTTTCCGAGGCGGGGCCAGCGGCGAGAGTACGTACTCCTGGCCGGTCGGGACCGTTTCCCCTTCCGAACCGGCCGGCCAGGAGAAGGTGTGTCCCTTTCGCCGGCAGTGATTAACCGGCGGGGGGACGGCTGGTCGCCACGGCGTGTAGGGCAGGGCCGAGGAGCGGCGACCCTGTCCGAAGCGCCCGTGGGGCCCCTCGGGTGGCGCCACCCGCTGCGGTGCCCACACAGTCGGAGGTGTGGGACCCCTGAAACCCCATGGGGGAGTCAAACCCCTCATGGGGGAGTAAGGGGCTCGGGGTCTGGCCGGGGTGTGGTATCTCCCCGGCCTATGGCGTATGTGCCCTCTCCGGGGGAACTTGGGGCCCGGCCTTGGGGTGTGACCGGTCATGTTTCGGGGCACCCCTTGGCCGGTGGGGGTATACCCTGGGGGACAGAGCCGCAGCGGGACCGTGGGATTAATTACAATGAAGTCTATCACAAAAAGCACCGTTAAAGAGACGGAGATGGAGGGAGAAGGGTTGGTACAGAGAACCAGACCAGGTCCTCTGTCGACAAAACCGCGTGTGACGGAGATCAAGGAGGTCTCTGTCCGATTAAGGCGGGAAGACGCGGAGGTGGTGGCAGGCCCTTCAGACTTGCAGAAACAAAACCTGACACCGAGCAGGCATGTAGTCGCCTAGTGCGACTACATGCCTGAAACAAAGGAAGAATCGCTTCCAAAGAAGCGTAAACAAGGCCGACCGAAGTCCACCGGTGATTATGGGCGGCTTAAAGCGCGCAAGGCCGAACAGGAGAAACAAGGGGAAGAGGGGGAAGAGCGTGAAATGCTCGATCCCACCGCTCCACCTACGAATAGCCAGGCATGGAAGAGACTTGAAAACAAGGTCTCAATGCGCCTGGAGGAGATGAGAGACTCCCCCGTGTTGGATATCTCATCCCAAGCACTGGACTGCGCCACGGTGCTAAAACAAATTGCTGTAAAGTCCAGTAATATGAAAGGCACCGTGCGCAAGGAAATTGGGGAGGCTGCTTGCACTCTGCAAGCAGCGTTGCACACTCTCTCTGTGCGTGCCCCGAATACAGGGATGGAGAGCACAATAGTGGAAGGGCAGAGCGAGATTGAGACCCTTAGGAAACAGATTCAGGAACTGAGGGTCGAAAACCTACGTCTCCACAACTGGGAAAAGGAGATCTTTGAAATGAAGGGGAAAAGGGCGGGAGGACAAGAAGGCACAAGCCCAGCCCATGGGAGAGGCGCAGCCTCAACCTGTTGAGGAAGCTAAGCTGGTGGTGAGGAAAGCGGAGATAGGGCGAAAGCCCTACATAAATCTCATGCCCGACGTGCAAGACATGCCCGACATGCCGGGCATGTCAGGCACGGGGGACATGGAGGTGGAGATGGAGGTGGAAAGGGAGGATATACACCCCCAAGCTCCGGCGCTAAGACCCCCGATAAAGGGAGTCGTAAAAGACCTAGGGAAAACTTACCCGCCGGGAGTAGACACGGAGGAGAGCCGTCGAACATACGACGCGCTCTTTAAAATTCAAAAGCTTCTCGATAGGAGGAGTAGGGTAGGAAGGGGCGGAATGGCCCCACAAGAGGTCTCTCCCCCCCCCGGCGGCCCGCAGTACGCCGCGGCAGCAAAGGCCGTGGTCCCTGTACGCCGGAGGGAGGAAAGAAGGGGGAAAAGCCCCAATCGCTAGCAGGGCCGCAGCCCACAGCAACTAAGGCTGTTGGTCCTGTGCGGCCAGCCAAGAATGAGGCATCAAAGAAGGGAAAGGAGAAGCCGGTCCAGCAAAAAGCACGTCAGGCAATGGTAACGACAGCAACCGCCAACCCACCAAGGAAAGGGGAAACTGTGGTCGGCAAACCACAGCGACCAGGGGCGTCCTCTACATAAGCCCCTCAAATCCCTCAGCCACTTTCACAGGGCCAAGAGGCCTGGGCAAAAGTTGTCGGCAGAAGGGAGAAGAGGGGACAGCGGGCAAATACACCCCAGCCCGCGAATCCTCCCACAAAGGCGACCGGTAAGACCCAAGCCTCCCCTCTCTGAAGCAGAGCGGCAAGGGGAAGGCGGTCACAAAGACCGGCGCTGGGAGGAAACAGAGGACTGCCCCACGGACGGCCGCAGTCATTATCACATGCCCGGACGGGCAATACGCAGAGACTGTGAGACAAGCTCGCCAAGCAGTAAACTTGGAGGAGCTAGAGATTAAGGACGTAAAGGTCCGCCGTGCGGCTACTGGCGCCCTGGTATATGAAATACCAGGGCAGAACAAGGCCGCTAAGGCGGACCTTTTCGCGGACAAACTCCGCGAGGCCCTGAAAAATAAGGAGGGAGTCAGGGTCGCGCGCCCCTCTAAGAAAGGGGAAGTCAGAGTCCGCGGGCTGGACGACTCCGCCACCGTAAAAGAGATGGTGGCGGAAATCGCTAGACTTGGGGGCTGCAAGGCCTCAGAGGTAAAGGCAGGAAAGGTGAACTTCCCCCCCCAAGTCTATGGGAACCCTATGGGCTCAACGCCCACTGGTGGCGGCCAACAAGGTGGCCGCCATTGGAAAAATAAAAGTAGGATGGATGGTTGCGCCGGTGGACGCGCTCAAAGCGAGGCCCCTGCAGTGTCACCGCTGCTTACAGCGCAGATAGAAGAGGGGCCTGCTATAACTGTGGTGTACCGGGCCATAAGGCCAGTGAGTGCACCGCACAGACAAGATGCCCCCTTTGTGCCGAGCAGGGTCTGCCGGCCAACCACCGTGTGGGCGGGGACTCCTGCCACCCAAAGAAAAAATCGAAGGGCTAACCCCAATGCAAGCGGTGGCACCAAAGTGGCGACACCGCCTAAGGAAACGGGATCCGGAGGTAGCAAGTCCCCCCCGGTGCCAATGGATATCGCGGAGGATACGGAGCCCCCCAAGCCTCAGAGAAAACTGAGACCAAGGGGGGCTCCTCCAAAAAGAGCGAAGAAGGCAGCAGCAGAGGCAGCGGTCAGGGTGGCTCCCGCGGTGCCGGAGCCACTAATGGAGGTCGTCATGGAGGAGACTGACTTAATAGCACTATGAACGTCGGCCTCCTCCAGGCAAATTTAAACCACTCCAGGGGGGCGCAGGATCTATTCATGCAAACCCTCCTGGAGTGGAAGTGCGGGATTGGGATCGCGTCCGAGCCGTATCGAATACCGGACAGCCACCCATGCTGGGCGGCTAACGATTGCGGCTCGGTCGCGATCACATGGAGGGAGGTGAACGGTTCACTTCCCTGCGATAAGTTGGGAGAAGGTGCAGTCTACGTAGCGGTAGACTGGGGGCCCATCGTGGTCGTGGCGTGTTATTTGTCCCCAAATACGGATTCTGCCCAATTCGAACAGTCGTTGGACGGGATAACAGCCTTCGTTAGAAGCAAGCTACCGTGTCCAATTATTGTGGCGGGAGATTTCAACGCGAAGTCTGCGCGTTGGGGCTCCCGTCACACAAACAGAAGGGGCAGAGTCCTGGAAGACTGGGCGGCGGCACTCGGCCTGTGTCTCGTAAACACAGGCACGAGAAGTACCCTCGTCAGGCCGCAGGGGGAGTCCGTCATAGACTTGACGTGGGCTTCCCCAACTGCGGCCAACAGGATATCTGAATGGCGGGTGACGGACCAGGAGACCCTCTCCGACCACCTGTATATCAGGATGAGGGTTGACGTCACCCGCCAGAGGATGCTTGGCCGCCCCCAAAGGGAGACAGAGCCGCGACCGCGGAAGCGATGGGCCCTGAAGAAATTGGACCCGGATAGGCTAAGGGCCGCCTTTCTCTCGGCGATCTAGCCTGGCACAGATGTGCCAGAGGATAGTGTCGATGGCCAGGTGGAATGGCTCGGGGAGGTCATGGAAGATGCGTGTAACATCGCCATGCCCCGAACCAAGTCCGTGCCGCGCAGAACGGCGTACTGGTGGACTGCAGAAATAGCGGAGTTACGCCGCAATGCAGTCCAAGGCAGACGCCGCTTCACCAGGAGCAGGAGGCGCGGCAACGCCGAGAGAATCGCCGAGACGCATGAACTGTACAGACATGATAAGCACGAGCTCAGCTCGGCGATACGGCGGGCCAAGTCCGGAGCGTGGGATGAGCAGTTGCTCTCCCTGAACTCAGACCCATGGGGGCGCCCATATAGGCTTGTAATGAACAAGCTAAGACATTGGGCGCCCTCAGTGACGGAGTCCCTGGATCCTCAGGTCCTCGAGGAAATAGTATCAACGCTATTCCCGAGGGCTCCCGAAGAATTCCAACATTCAAGGGGGCCCATCGGGTGGAGCGAGGACCTCGAGGTAACAGGGGACGAGATTGCCGGGATCGCCAAAAGGCTGAGGGCAAGGGGAAATAAAGTCCCCGGCCCAGACGGCGTTCCCGGCAGGGTCTGGGTTATTGCTCTGGACATCCTATCCGGGTACATGCGGCACCTTTTCTCAAGGTGCCTTCGGGAAGGTTACTTCCCCCCAGTCTGGGAGAGGGCCAACTTGGTCCTCATCCCAAAGGGGGGCAGGCCTGCGGGAACTCCCTCGGCATACAGGCCCATATGTTTGCTGGACGAGGCGGGTAAGTTATTGGAGAGAATTATAGCCAACCGCCTCGTCCGGCATCTTAGGGAAGTAGGGCCCGACCTCCACGAGGACCAGTTCGGATTCCGCGAGGGACGCTCGACGACAGATGCAATTCTTAAAGTCGGGTCCTTCGTGGAATCCGTGACTGAAGAGGGGGGGGTGTTGGTGGCTGTCTCGTTGGACATAGTCAACGCTTTCAACACCCTCCCCTGGGGAAGGGTCATGGACGCGATGGAGTACCATCGCATCCCTGACTATCTCGTGGGGATTATCGGGTCCTACTTTCAAAGTAGGGGCCTGGGATACCGCGAAAAGAGCGGTATCCATTGCCTGAGGGAGGTGTACTGCGGGGTCCCACAGAGGTCAGTTTTGGGCCCCCTGTTGTGGGACCTCGCGTACGACCGCGTCTTAAGGTCGGCCCTCCCCGCGGCTGTAAGGTCGTCTGTTATGCAGACGACACACTAATACTGGCCCGGGGAAAAGACTGGGGGGAAGCCAAAATTCTGGCAGAGATGGCAGTGGCACGTGCCGTGCGTTCAATAAAGGGCATGGCCCCTCGAAAAACAGAGGCGGTCTTCTTCTACGATGGAACCCGTGGAGGACCTCCGACGGCCCATGTCCAAGTGGATGGTGTCCCCGTCCGGCTGGGTCCCAACATCAAATACCTGGAACTTCTGCTGGACGGAACCTGGAGCTTCAGAGACCACTTCGATCATCTGGCAGTGAAGGTAGACAAGGTGGCGACGGCGTTGAGCCGTCTGCTACCAAATCTGGGAGGGCCGGATGACCGGGTGCGCCGCCTCTATGCGAACACGGTGAACTCCGTGGCGTTGTACGCAGCGCCAGTCTGGGCGGGCGCCGCGATGGCCACCAGGCACATTAAGGACACGCTAAGGCGTGTCCAGCGGAGGGTGGCCATCCGCGTCGTCCGCGGATATAGAACCGTGTCGCACGCGGCGGCCATAGCCCTGGCCGGCATGCCACCCATGGAGCTCGTCGCTGACATGTACGCTGGAGTTTATCGGCGGCAGCGCGAGCTCCGTGAGTGGGGAGTGCATATGACGGCTAGGATTAAGGGCACTTTGAGGCTCCAGGCCCGACGACTGATGACAGGGAAATTCAACGAGTACCTGTCAACTGTGCCCCACACAAACTCGGGGCACAGGGTCGTCGGGGCCGTGAGACCGAAATTGGAAGAATGGATGAATAGGTCTCACGGCGGGACATCGTTCCACATGACACAGGTATTCACCGGGCACGGATGCTCCGGTGAATACCTGTGCAGAATAGGAAGGGAACGCGCGGCGCAATGCCACCACTGCGATGAGGACCAAGACTCCGCGCAACATACTTTGGAATTCTGCCCAGCTTGGGCAGAAGAGCGCGGAGTCCTGGTCCAATGTATAGGGAATGATCTGCTCAACGTGGTTGGGCAGATGCTGGAAGATGAGGGGAAATGGAAGGCGGTCTCCTCCTTCTGCTTCAAGGTTATGACGCAGAAGGAGGAGGCAGAGAGGGAGCGGGAGAGACGGGGGAGACGGGGTAGGCAAACGCTTACCCCCGAATCCCGCGAAGAAAGGGACGACCCCACCTGGGCGCCCCGGCGAGGAAGGGCCGAGAGGGCGCGAGAGAGACGGTGCCCGAGGTAGAGGGGGCGGCGGCGGGGGCAGCCCGCCGAGGCGGGGACGCGGAGGCGGACCCCCTCGTCACCGGACGAGAGGACGCCCACCCTATGGGGTGGATTAGGTGGGTGGTCGGGCGGGGGACGCTGTGCCCCCCTCGCTCGAGGAAGAAAGAAGAGGAGGAGGCCCGTAAGGACGGAGCAGTTGAGCGAGGGGCGCCGTGCCCCTCTCGCCCAGCGAGTGAGGGAGGCCCATGAGGGCGGAGTAGTTCTGGTTGGAGGGCGGGGGTGGGTGTTGCCCGGCTGGCGGCCGCACGGCAAAAGCCCTGCGGCCGGGAGTCGGGCGGCGTCCGCCCTCGCCCCTGCCGAGTTCCTCTCCTAGGGGAGGGCCTCGGCGATGCCCCCGGGCCGATGGTCGAATCCCGTAAAGGGAGGGAACCGCGGCCCGGAGGCACGGGGGGATCATAGGGACTCAGATACTGAGTCCCATTGCACGTGATCCCCCCGGGAAGGGACGCGGCAGTGGCGGTCCTCTCACCGGTGCCTTAAAGCGCCGGTGGGAGGGCAACACTGCCTGTGGCGAGGGTTCCCCCCCTTCTGGGGGGAACTCCCGGGTGAAGAGCTCCCGGAGCGTCGGCCGAATCTCTCGTCCCTCTAGGGAGGAAGAGGGAGCCCCGCTCTGGGAGCGGGGGGTGGCGGCTCGAGCGGGAATACTCGAGCTGTGACCCCGCCCTCAAAACTTTCTGGGAGGGCGCGACGTGGGGGCGGTGTCCCCCTGCAATCGGGATGGACCGCACGATGGTTTCGCGGGGGAGAGTATCTTCCTTTCGGGGAAGATGCTCTCCTGAGAAGGCTAGGCCTGGGGATGGCAAGAAGTAATGTTTCGGCAGTTCCTTGCCATCCCCGTAAGCGCCAGCGAAGGCACCCGCTGTGGTTTTAATGAGGTAGGTCTTGGATCCCACCGCCGATCCACACGTGGATCGGTGATGGTGGACAAGGAGTCCCACATAACCCTCATCCCCTACCCGGGGGGTGAGTGGTACCATGAGGTTTCCACAGCGCAAAAAAAAAGGATGGTTCGGAGAAGGTCATTGCTTATTTCAGTCGAGTCCTAAGTAAAGCAGAGAGGAATTATTGTATCACACGTAGAGAATTATTAGCGATTGTGGCATCTTTGAAGTCTTTCCATCATTATTTATATGGAAGGAAGTTCCAAATTCGGACAGATCATATTTCTTTGAGATGGCTTTTATCGTTTAAAGTTTTGGAAGGACAATTGGCTCGATGGTTAGAGAGACTACAACAATATGAGTTTGAAATAATTCATCGAAGGGGACGATTACATCAAAATGCAGATGGATTATCAAGACGCCCTTGTTCAGAACTCGGTTGTGTTTATTGTGCAAAAGTAGAATTGAAGGAAAATTCTGTTGCTCGAATAATTCTGGGAAAAAATAGTTTAGAAGAATGGTGTAATAGACAAATGGGTGATCCCATTATTTCAATGTTCCTTCGAGGGAAAGAAATTAATGAACGTCCTTGTTTGCAGGAGATTAATAGAGGTGTTTCCGCAAAAATTTATTGGTCCTATTGGGATGCTTTGATTTTAAAGGATGGAGTCTTATATAAAAAGTGGGAATCTCCTAATTTTAAATCAGAAATTTTTCAGATTATCGTTCCTAGGGATTTCATCAGTCAAGTAATGGAGGAGGCACATGATTCTGCGTCTGGGGCCATTTTGGAGTAAATAAGACGTTGGAGAAGATCCGAAAACGTCTATTGGGCTACTTGCAAGAACAACGTGGAAGATTGGTGTCGATCCTGTAAAGTTTGTGTAGCAAGGAGAGGTCCGTCAGAAAAAGGGAAGTCACCTCTTCAAGTTTTTGATGCTGGTTTTCCATTCGAGAGGGTACAAATGGATATACTTGGCCCTCTTCCGACTACCACAGCTGAAAATCGATATTTATTGGTGATCATAGATTGTTTCACCAAGTGGGTTAGGCTTTTCCGATAAAAAATTTCAAAGCAAGAACGGTAGCCGATATATTCGTGAAGCAATTTGTTTCTCGACATGGAGTTCCATTAGAGGTTCATACTGATCAAGGGAAATGTTTTGAATCTAAGATCTTTCAAGAGATGACGCGTCTTTTAGGGATTAAGAAAACGAGGACGACTGCTCTTCATCCACAGTCAGATGGGCAAGTGGAACGTCATCACCAAACAATTTTAAATTATTTGGCTAAATTTGTTTCAGAGGATCAGAGGGACTGGGATAATTGGATTCCCATGTATTTATTGGCGTATCGTTCTTCAAAGCATGAAGCTACAGGTGCTTCCCCTGCTGAATTATATTTCGCACGAGATTTAAGACTACCCTTGGATTTGTTACGAGGGAGGCCTCCAGTAGATGAAGAATATAATTCTTCCGAGGGATATATGCAGAAGTTGAGGAAGAAGTTGGACACTATTCACAAAAGTGCTAGGCAACGTTTGAACCTTCAATCTCTTCGTTCCAAAATACGGTATGATCGAAGAGCTAGAAGAATTAATTTCAATGTTGGTCAGGAGGTTTGGTTGTATAATCTTCGTAGAGTAGGGGAAAAATCTAAATTACAGAGTAATTGAGAGGGGCCCTATAAAATAATCAAAAGACTTACAATTAGTGATGTAGTTTTTGGAATTAGGAAGTCAAATAGACACAAATGTAAAATTATACATTCAGATAGGTTAGCTCCTTTTTATAGTAGAAGAATGACTTAGGAATCGGAGCTCGCGATAGATTGCATTTAGCTTAATTTAAGGGTCTAACAATCTTCAAATTTCCCGCCGTGAGTTATTTTTCAGGGAAGTTTCATCTTCCATCTGGCAATGACGCAGAGAAGTTCCATCTTCCACCTGGCAACGTTGCAGAGAGCAAATAAAGACGAAATTAAAAAAAGACGAAAAGGATCATAGGAACGAAGACTGCCTCACCCACGGTTTTTGATCCGTGGTTTTCCGTGGGTTGTAGAGCAAATGCCGAGGCAAGGGCTAGAGGAGTCTTCTTAGAAGGGCGTTGGGTCCACGGAATGTTACCCCTCTCTTGCCTGAAGATTATTGAAATGAAGATTATCAAGATTGCAAAGTCGTTTGAACCCAGGAAGGTGTGCGGTTCGATTACCTAGAACAGCAGTTCAGGGAGAACATGGAGACACATCGGGAACTGTAAAGCGACGAGATTCCTGAGAGATCCTCCAGAATTATTCTGGACACTGGATTGATTGTTGGGACGACAATCTTGAAGAGGGGAGCAAGTGTTACGTCCGTGTTACGTCCGTATTACGATACGTCCCTGAATCCGTCTATAAACATCGAGTCTTCTGTGAGATCAAGGAACATTGCGTTGTTAAGGCGTCCCTAAGGATTATTGATAAACAGCTGTCGTCCGGGGAGTTCGAGTTCCGCGGCTGCCACGAGCGGACGTATTGAGATCTATCGAGCTTTTTCGCATAATACATGCACTTTCTATTATATGTCATTGTCTTCTTATATTGGCTCACAATATTAAAGGTCTTTTCCTTCATACGAGAGTTCATTCAATTCGCGGTGCGTGAGTGAACGGCGTAACGTGACGCGGTTAATAGAGATCTTTCACGGATCGGTCTCGCGAACGTAACAATATATATACATGTATACGTGTGTATATATATGTAAATATATATATAAACATATATTTAAATTATTACATATTTTAAAAAATATATACATGATTACATAAAAATAACATTGTTAAACTATTAGATCTGTACACAAATTCTTAGGATTAAATTTAAACAGCATCAAAATCTAAATGCGTAAATTTTTCAATTCATTATTTTCTTATGTTAATATTTTTAATTAATTTGCATTCGTTTCTACAGATGATAAATCGTAGATGTTAATTTAAACATATTTTTAATTTAATTGAAAATGGAAATTAAAAAAGTGTGTATCAATTTTGTATGTTACACTAATTTCATCGCGGAAAAAGTATTGCTGAAACAAATAAAATTATTTGTGAGATGTATGGTAATAAGCATATTGTAACACAGGCTAATCTTGTTGTTAGTTCCAAAGCTTTCGAACTGGAAATTTCAATATTAATGATAAACAAATACATTTGATAAAATCAGAGAAGCGAGTTCTATTATGAGCTATTCAAATCGAATGAAATGAGTAGGAATACTAGGCCGGTTCTAACTCAGGTCCTCCGAGGAGGGCGCGGGGCGGGGGGGGGTTCTCCGTGGCGAGGGGGTATGACGTCACGCGGGGCGGGGGCGCTTATCGCTGTGCGGGAGACGCTTATCGCGTATTGTTTTTCATAAACAAAACAGCGTATTGTATTACTTTGAATTATCTAACATGTTTTATTATAAACAAAACACCGCAAAGTGAGCGCCGATATTCGGCCGCCGTCGCGGTACTTCCCCTCCCCTCCCCCTAAAGATGACGCGCTTTGGCGGTACTTCCGCCCTCCCCCACCTTGCCCAAAGGCTGCGACGTTTCTTCCTCATTGTTTAGGAAGAATTCTTTTGCGATAATTTTGCCGACATTCGGCCGCCCTCGCGGTACCTCCCCCTGCCCTCCTCCATCTGAGGGGATCTTGGGAGGTCGCGCTTATCGCAATGAACACGTCGGGACACGTGTTTTTTTTCGCGGTAAAAGACCGTGTTGCATTACGCGCCGATATTCGGCAGCTTTTGCGGTACCTTTCCCCTCCCCCTAAGCGGAATTCTTTCTCATTGTTTAGGGAGCGCCGATGTCCGGCCGCTTGAATTTTTATAAACAAAAATGAGCGCCGATGTCCGGCCGCTTGAATTTTTATAAACAAAAATGAGCGCCGATGTCCGGCCGCTTTGTGTCAAAAGCGATAACGCGATGAAGGGAGATCACCTTTCTGATATGTAATTAAACAATCCGTTAATCATGAAGAGGGGAAGAAATGTTTAGACGAAATATAATAAGGACTGCTGCCACTTCAAACCATAGTACGTAATTTGCAAGCGCACAGATACGTCGGTCGAAAAAAAGTATAGCGGGTGCAAGTGCTCTATAGAACGTGATTTTAAAAAGTGTGGAAAAATGGAAAACATCGAGCAGACTGAACGCGACCTGTTGGAGCGGTCCCATCAAATCGCCACCTTGAGCGAGTATTCTGAATGGGCGCTGCGCTGCGAGGAATTTATCAAACTGCTCGAAGAAAACAGCCGTGTCAAGCGTCCGCGACTCTCCATTGGATATAGACAATCTTTGGTTGCTAGAATCGCGCGACTCGAGGGTGCAAAAACTCGATTGCAGAGACAGTTTATATCCAGTGGTGGTAATTACAGTGGCGACAATAACGCGGGAAGACTCGTTTGGCGAGAGATCGATACCGCGTTTGAAAATCGTATACTGACCGGTGTGATGATTAACGCAGACTATATCGAACCGCGACAATTTTTGGAAGATGCTAGTAGTGTAGTACTCGAGCAAGTGCAAGACGTTATAAAAATACACAACTGTGTAAAAGTAAATACTGTGTTCAACGGTGAGTTTGTGACAGGTGATAAGCGCGCCAACAAAAGTATTAACACAAGAAATTATGAACTTTTTCGCACGTCCGATTTACGCGAGTGGTATGAGCGGCACGCCATCGAAACCACATTGACGTCTCTCGAAGAGTTTCAGGAACGTGATAGCGGATGGGCATTGTCACGAATCCTCGATCATACGGTCAACGTCAAGAAGTGCAATCTTATGCGCGCGGGATGCCATATTAAATTACCGCGAGAAATTATGGCGAAGAGAGCAGTGGTGAACGTGCAATCTAAAGACAATGCATGTTTCGCGTGGTCAGTGGTGGCCGCTCTGTACCCCGCTGAAAGAAATGTGGAACGAGAATCTTCATATCCGCACTATACGACGGTGTTAAATTTACAAAACATTGAGTTTCCGATAACGTTGAATCAAATAAAAAAGTTTGAACATATAAACAACATCAACGTGTACGGTATCGAGAGGAAGAAGGAACTATCAATTCTTCCGATAAGACTCGCCGATCAGAAAAAAGAAAAACATGTAAATTTGCTGTACGTGGAGGAGGAGAACGACAACGTTGGACATTTCGCGTATATCAAAAATCTGTCTCGCCTCGTAAGCTCGCAACTGAGCAAAAAAGATCACAAGAAATATATCTGCGATCGGTATGTATATTTATTGCAAATTATATAATTGTAAATAAAATTGTAAATAAAATTGTAAATAAAATTGTAAATAAAATTGTAATTTCTTTCACAGATGCTTGCATTATTTCGGATCAGAGGACAAGTTGCAGGCACATACGGTAGACTGTGGAGAAATGAACGACTGCGCTATCCGGTTACCAAGCGATAAAGATAAGAGGCTCGGCTTCGACAACTACAACAGAAAAGAGCGGCTTCCATTCATGGTGTATGCCGACTTGGAGTGTGTGCTGAGGAAGACATCGGAACACGTGTCATACGATCAACATCACGAGGTATTTAGCGTTGGGTACTATGTGCAATGCTCGTACGATGAAACATTATCCGCATACTGATCTTATCGCAGTGCCGATTGTGTCACGTGGTTCGCCAACAAACTCGAGGAATTAGCGCATTGCATAAAGGGTATTTTATCTGATAATGTCCCCATGATAAATTTAACATCAGACGAGTGGGAAAAATTTCATAGCGCCACGCAATGTCACATTTGTGAAAAACCGTTTGCGCTGGACGATAATCGAGTACGCGATCATTGTCATTTGACCGGGCGATACAGGGGTCCCGCGCACTCAAACTGTAATCTAAATTACAAAGCCTCTTATGTCATTCCTGTAGTTTTCCACAATCTATCCGGTTATGACGCACATTTTATCATAAAAGAAATAGCTACCGCATACGAAGGATGTGTAGATGTGCTTCCAATAACAAAAGAAAAATACATTTCATTTACAAAGACTGTCAATAGTACCGATGGCGACGACAAAGATCGGAAAGCTTGCATAAAATTACGATTCATCGATTCATACAAATTTCTCAGTGCTAGTCTTGACAAATTAGCATCTTTTCTCGATAAGAATAAGTTAAAAATTTTACATTTCAATTTTTCCGCATTATCCACTCACAATTTCGAATTATTGACGCGAAAAGGTGTCTTTCCGTACGAGTACATTGACTGCGTGGACAAGCTGCAGGACACGCGTTTACCGCCGCGCGAATCGTTTTATAGTTCCTTGACCGGTGACACTGTATCCGAGAGCGATTACGCGCACGCTGAGAACGTCTGGAATCGATTCTCCCTTCGAACTCTAGGCAAATATAGCGATTTGTACTTAAAAACTGATGTCTTGTTATTAGCAGATATTTTTGAAAATTTCCGCGACACTTGCATCGCGAATTACGGACTCGATCCTGCGTATTATTATACTCTTCCCGGGTATACATGGGACGCGATGCTAAAACATACAAATATTACGTTTGAATTGCTTACCGATATCGACATGGTTATGTTTAGTGAACGGGGTATACGCGGTGGTCTAAGTCAATGCTCCAACAGATACGCGCATGCTAATAACAAGTACATGCAGTCATATGATCCATCGAAACCATTGTCGTACCTTATGTACTTCGATGTAAATAATTTGTATGGATGGGCAATGTGTCAACCATTGCCTTATGCCGATTTTCGATGGGTCGAAGACGTTTCAAACTTTGACGTTAACGCGATCGCTCCGGATTCGCTCACAGGTTATATTCTCAAGGTTGATCTAGAGTACCCACAAAATAAACACAACACACACATTGACCTACCGTTCTGTCCGACGCGCGACAAGCCGCCCGGCAAGCGGGAAGATAAGCTCCTCGCGACGCTATATGACAAGAAGCGTTACGTCATACATTATCGCAATCTGCAGCAGTGCACACGTCACGGTCTTCGTATCGTAAAGATACATCGCGTATTACAATTTACTCAATCCGCATGGCTCCGCGATTACATCGAACTCAATACAAAATTTAGAACACAAGCGAAAAATGATTTTGAAAAAAATTTGTACAAATTGATGAACAACGCGGTATTAGGCAAAACTATGGAAAACGTTCGAAATCATGTAGATGAAAAATTATTGACAAAGTGGGACGGACGATACGGTGCGGAAGCAATGATCGCGAAACCAAATTTCCATAGCAGGAGCGTCTTTTCCGAAAATTTAATCGCCGTTGAATTACGTAAACTAGAAGTAAAATTTAACAAACCAATCTATGTTGGTATGTGTATACTCGATATATCGAAAGTGTGTCTGTATGAATTTCACTATGAGTACATGTCACCGCTCTATCGTGAAAGATGTCGGATAATGTACACCGACACCGACAGTTTAATATATCACATCGAGTGCGATGATGTGTACGAGAACATGAAACGCGATATCGCTAGATTCGATACGAGCGATTATCCAATTGACAACGCGTACGGTATAGCGCATGCAAACAAAAAGGTGCCAGGCTTGATGAAAGACGAGAATAATGACCGAATTCGTCGGGCTCAGAGCAAAAATGTACGCGGTGAGGGTGGACGGCAAAAAAGACACTAAAAAGCAAAAGGTGTCAAAAGTAATGTCGTAGCGCGTAGTATAACATTCGACGATTATACGCGGTGCCTGAATGACGAGATTGAAATGACACGTCAGCAGTCATGTATTAGATCGAAATTGCACGAAGTGTATACCATCCGCGAGACAAAAATTGCTCTAAGTCCGTACGACGATAAGCGGTATATTATATCTGATTCGACCGACACATTACCATGGGGACATTACCAAATACCCTTATAAAATATAATGTAGTATAATGTGTGTGTGTGTGTGTATGTGTGTATGCATGTGTATGATATATTGTTATGTAACATATGTGTAATATATTGTAACGATTAAAGGAAAGGATGTATTAATAAAGATTTTGTATTTCATATATTTCATGTATACTTTATATATTTTATACGATGTACACATTATATTTTTCTTAAAATAAATAGTCTATATAAATTAAATCACATTGTCCTTATGTATCCAAGAATTGTGTGAATTGTCAAATCCCAGCCATTTCACGTAAACCTCGTCACCCCTCCTGCGCAGTACTTTCTCCACAAGATACACGTCCGGATAATTCGCGCGATGCAACTCATACTCGTAAAACGCTCCAGCGACAGATGTTTTGCGATAGTCCTCGAGTAGATAGCTTACGGGTTTAGTACGCTGCACTTTAACAATCTTAAAAACCTCCGTCGTCCAATTTGGCGTGTAACTCTTCTCGAAAAGTTTCTTGTACTTGCTAACGCGTACCGAGTCACCTACTTTGAATTTCGCCGGAGCGATCTTTATGTTACTATATACCGTTTTCAAAAGTTTATCAGCGATCGCGGGGGTGACATCGGCGGGTCGCATGCCGATTGTTCGGTGCTTGCGCGCGTTATAATCCGATACGAGTCGCGGCAACGCGTCGATCCACTTGTAAGTTCCATTCAGCGTAAACATCTTCCACATGTCGTTCTTCAGCGTACGATTGAATCGCTCGACGACCGATGCCTTCATTACCGAATATGTAGAATAATGATTGATGTTATGTTTCCGTATAAGCTGTTGCACGTCAGCGTTGTAAAATTCCTTCCCCATATCAGTTTGCATGTTTTTCGGGCATCTCTTGCTCTCTCGAATTATTTCGGCGACAGCGTCAGCCGTCTCGCTTGCACCTTTACTCTTGAGTGGTACGGCCCACGCGTACTTGCTCAACACATCGATGATGGTGAGTATGTAGTGATAATCTTTGTTGAAACGAGAATACGGACGCATCTCGACGATGTCGACTTGCCACAGATCATCGTATCCTCGCACTATGACATGTCTTCGGGGAAAATTTTTTCTCGCCGGCGCGTGCAGTTCGTTCACCAACTGCCGTCTCTCCAAACTATGTTGTTTCATCGCTTCGTCGGTTTTTTTTCCCGATCGTCGTTTACTGATGCTTGTTTTATCGCTCATTTCCGTTACTGAGCCGTTAATAGTCGTTCTTGACCCGTTCTTGAGCCGTTCGTAGCCGTTCTTGACCCGTTCTTGAGCCGTTCTTGAGCCGTTCATAGTCGTTCTTGACCCGTTCTTGAGCCGTTCGTAGTCGTTCTTGACCCGTTCTTGAGCCGTTCTTGAGCCGTTCTTGAGCCGTTCCTAGTCGTTCTTGACCCGTTCTTGAACCGTTCGTAGTCGTTCTTGAGCCGTTCGTAGCCGTTCTTGACCCGTTCTTGAGCCGTTCATAGCCGTTCTTGGGTTGTTTACTTCCGTTCTTGACCCATTCGAAAATCGTTCTTGATTCGTTCGCAGCCTTGTTCACAGTCGTTTCTAACCCGTTCGCAACCGTTCCTGAGCCGTTCGCAGTCGTTCCTGAGTTGATAGTAGCCTTGTATGTAGCCTTTAATGACTTGTTCGTAGCCTCGTTCGCAGCCCTGCTTGAGTTGTTCGTACCCTCGTTCGCAGCTGTTGCTAGGCCGTTCACTACTCATTGTAGTTAGATAGCAGTTCGATAATCCTTCGTAGCCGTTCGATAATTGTTCGTAGCCGTTCGATAATTGTTCGTAGCCGTTCGATAACCGTTCGATAGCCGCTCCTAACCCGTTCACTGCTGCTCATTCAGGTCGTTTTTGAGTTAGCATTAGGTGTACGTTTTATCGTAGTCTGTACTGCTCGCACGTACTTCTTGAACGAAGTCAGCTTCTCATCTGATTCTTTCTGTTGATTCATCAATCTTTTAACGCAGGATTCCACATACAGTTTGTTGACAGCATCAGTGTCAGCTTCAGGTTGCGCTACACGACGAATCTTGCGCGATCTTGCATCATAGTCTGTAGCGACACGACACAGAGCGTTTCCGCGCACGTAACTTCTCACCAATCTATCCCAATGATCGCTTGTGCCAGTTGCATCATTTCTCCGTTCGAATAATCCAAATTTGTTGATAGACATTTTTCGATGCGAATGACGCCGATCGACTGATTAGTTTTGCCGAGACCCCGTTTAATTTATAATAATGCCTGCTTCGCGAAGTTCCTCGATGATCGACAGGATCTCGTTGACGTGAGCGTTGTGGCCAGCTCGGCGCGAAGCATCGAGCAATCGTATCCGATCCACTAGCTCGTTGGGGTCGTCCCAGTGCACGTAATCGATTTTATTGTCGGTTAGCGTCATCGCTTGAGTCATGAATACACCCTTTCCAGATTTTTTCTTTTCAATTGACATCAACGGTGCGATTATTTGTTTGTATTTGTATCCCCTGTTGCTCCGTAATTGACCTTGTGCATCATATTTGCGTTTATGCGCGTTCGTCGCCAATAATATGCTCTTGTATTTTTGCATATCGTCTTCCGTGTAAATAACATCATCGGGAATCCTCTTGAAGACTAGCTCGTATAATCCAGGTGTACCAATGTACTTTACTTTGTCTATAATTATAGAATCATATTTATCCATGTCAAATCGTTTGTTACCGAGCAACATTCCATCCTTTTCGAAATAGACACCATATACGTGATCGATCTCGGTTTTTTATCGCTACCGAGGAGAGCGCCCATGTATTTTTGTCCCAGTGGTCCGAAGTGCTCTCGCAACATTTCTTGACCTTCCGACGTTTGTAACGTGTTTCGAACGGATGTTTCAAGTGAATTGCTTGTGGTTTCGAAAACATTTTCGTTTGCGAGTGATTCGGGTATTGTAAATGGTAGGATTCTCGTTGTCGCGGACTGTGTAGAGGTGGACGGTGTAGAGCTTATCGGTGGTTCATCCAGTAAAAATCCGTCCGATGTACGTGGTGTCGATGAGCGATTTGTGTTTGGTCGTTTTCTCTTTTTCGGTGTCGCATCTTCCTCCTCCTCCTCCTCGTACCGCTTAACAGCGGGTAACGTTTTAATTTTCACGTCAGCTTTACTCTCAGGTTCGATTTTCACTGCGATCAAGCTCGCGTTGTCGACAATCTTTTGTAGTGGTTCGATAATAGGTTTAAAGTGAGTCTTGACTGCGATATCGTCATCGATCTTATCAGTCTTTAAAGCACGATGTTTCTTACGGATCGATTCGCTCGTTTTCACAATTTCCTTCGCAATCTTTTCACGCTCGCGAATGTTATGGTTATCAGCCATGTCTGCAGAGTGCTCGCGTTTCACTCTTCTCGACAGAATATCGGCAGCGACTAATCGTTTTGCGGTATCGTAAACTCGTTAAATCCTTTTCTGTATCGTCCGTTTGTAAGCAAGCTGTCCTTGTCTATCACTAAGAATCCATACTTTTGTTGCCAACAAATACGACATAATTTACTGAAATCTTCGTACGACATGTCGGTATTCACATGATCGTTGTATACGTGTTTCAAGTTGGTACCGTCCTGTTTAAACAACATCAGTAAGTTCGCGTTGTCGCGTATAAGATGTTTTGGTATTCTCGCGTACGTCTGACAGAGATAGAAGCAATCAACGTTCGAGTGGCGTCCCATTGAAAAGTACTCTCTTATTGTATCTTGCTTGTCACACGCCACGTCATCAAAGATGAAAATCGAGTTTGGACATGCCTCGCTCGGTGGAATGATGTCACTGTTATTGGAGAATGTAAAGTAGCCGATTTCTTCCATCGACGTCAACAAATTCTCCAGATACCGATATTTTGGCTGTTGCAGCGACTTTGAGTACACGTACACGTTTTCGAAGCAAACACCGTGCGGGGTTTCTATCAAACTAATCAAGACGTTAGTTTTACCGCAATTCGAGGGGCCGCAAATGAATGCGCGTATAGTAGTCGGCAACATCGTACCATGTCTGCGCATCTCCGCGTTGTCCCCCACCGAGCGTAATCTGTCGTCGCAATTCGTCACGCGTATCGTCAAAGGTTGTCGCACGAATCTCATTTTCCCACTCCCCGATTGAATCGAACGCTTGCCTATTTGTAGCTGCGCGGAGCCACGAATCGCTCAGTAACGAAAAAATGTTTGTTCTGCTAACAAGTGCCTCCGATATTCACGGTTTAAGCGCCGAACAACTGCAATTTGTGCCAAAAGCAGTTTTACTGCAATGTGAAAATCACATCCACTACGTGGGACAAGCTTCCGGAACACATAAAGGCGGATCCAGAGATTCAGGCCTATCGCCGCTGTTTCGAACATTACAATCGACCGTGGCAGCGAACGCACATCGACGGTCCAGCGCCGATGATAAAGGATTGCAGCGAATGTCAGCGAAAAAAATAGGTAGAGGACTATTAAATCACGCAATAAACGCACTTCCAATCGAATTCCATATCCCCGGCTATCAGTTTTGTGGTCCGGGCACGCGGCTACAAAAGCGATTAGCCAGAGGCGATCGAGGTATCAACCCATTGGACACGGCGTGCCGTGAACACGATATTGCGTACTCTCGGAGCAACGATCTCACCGAGAGACACGTGGCGGATAAGGTACTCGCCGACAAAGCGCGAACTCGTATCATTGCGAGAGATTCGACTCTCGGTGAAAGAGCCGCCGCCACAGCTGTCTGGGCAGCGATGAAAACCAAGACGAAGCTCGGTATGGGCCTGAAGACGACGACGAAGACGAAGACAAAGAAAAAGATGACGAAGAAACGGATACTTCCGGTATCGAAACGCGGTGGCATATTGCCAATTCTACCAATGTTGGGCGCGCTTGGATCCATGATTGGTGGAGCGGCTGGTGTAGCCGTTCACCATAAAGATGGTGAATGACGGAAAAGCTGCACAACGTCAGTTGCAAGAGATGCTACGTCACAATCGCGCAAATGGAAGGTCACGGATTGTATCTCGCTCCATACAAACACGGACGAGGAGTTTCAACGAGAAAAAATGAAAAAAAAACGTCAAAGAGACGCTAAAAATGCCACAGGGCGTAACTACCAACATACAATTGCTACAACTGGCAAAACGTAAGCACATTCCGTATTTTAGAGGTGTTTTCATGCGTGATTCGCTACCGATCGGTGGTATATATCAAAACGAGAGCGGCATCATAAATTTGGATAACGCTAAAGGATCAGGTACTCATTGGGTGGCGTACGCAAAGAGGGAGGCTATATATTTTGACAGTTTCGGCAATCTTCGACCACCGAATGAATTGGTGCGATATTTAAATATGACAAAGATACAATACAATTACACACCTGTTCAAACTTATGATCAGAGCATCTGTGGACAATTGTGTTTGCAGTTTCTCCGAACGATCGATACACGTGAATTTAAAGACGGACATTGCATTATTTAACTCAGTATTCGTTAAACAGTTTTGCCGATATGTCTATGACATTCACGCTGACTGGAAAGAGTAGCGTCCTCGCGGCAAACTACTTTCCCGCCATAGATTTGAGCGACGATGAATACGAACTCGGTCTAGCGGATTTTGAGACTTATCACACGATATCGAACGTGAATTCCTCGAATAATAAATTTTACTTTGGCAAAGATGACGCGGAAATTACGATTCCCGAGGGATCGCACGAGCTGCAAGCGATACATGAGTTTTTGAAACATGCAATTTCACGAAAACGTCCGCGACACTGTTCGTGATGACGATAAAAAACACATTGACAATGGTGACTTTGAAGATGAAGAATACCCGATAGTGCTCCGCGCTAATTACAATACGATGAGGAGTGAGATCAAATGCGCCTACAGAATGAATTTTAACAAGCCTAACAACATTGGATCGCTGCTGAGATTCTCGAACCATATACTGCAGCCGCGAAAATGGTACGAGTCGGACATGCCGATTAACATTATCAACGTGAACATTATCCGCGTAGAGTGTAACGTGACCGCGGGCGCGTACAGCAACGGCAAACTCGTTCATACGATACATGAATTTTCACCGAGGGTACCACCAGGATATAAAATATCGGAAACACCGGCACACATCATTTACTTGCCGATCATCGCGCGGAGCATTACGGATTTAACGTTACGCGTTGTCGACCAGGACAGACGATTGCTCGATTTTCGAGGAGAAGAGATCACCATTAGATTGCACGTACGACGACGACAGCGATAACGTACGTGTGCGGCGTATGAGATGCTTGTGTTGAACGGATCGAAAGACACGAGAGATAACACAATCTTTACGGAGCCAGCGACAACAACAACAACGTCCACATTCGCTAATATCCAATCATCCGGTTGCGCCAAGAAAAAGAAACTGAACGCATCAAACGTTGCGTTTTTACAATCTTTGGGATTCGCGGTGCGAAATATCTGAACAATGACCGACATCCTCAACATCGGGGAAGAGCCAATCTTCGACGATCGCATCATCAAAATTGAGACTCACACGTACAACCCGTTCGCCAACACCACGTTCGGACACAGTGATGAGATAAGAATACCCATACAACAACAGGATCTGTATACGTTGCCGTTTGACAGTTTTCTATACATCGAAGGAGAATTAAGGATAAATAGACCAGCCGAAGGATCTGATGTGATGCTGGGAAATAATTGCGTCGCATTCATGTTTGATGAGATTCGATATGAACTCGATGGCGTGGAGATTAATCGCAATAGAAACGTAGGAATAACAAGTTTGCTCATAAACTATGTAACGATATCATCCGATAGAAGCGTGATTATGAGAAACGCCAGCTGGAGTGATTCGATTACTGTGAATGGAAACTTCAATTTTTGCGTGCCGCTCTACATGTTATTGGGATTTTGCGAGGATTACAGACGAGTGGTGATTAACGCTCGTCACGAATTGATCTTAACGATCGCGCAACGACAACAATTGTCTGGTTGGAGATTCGACGCTGGAGCCTGTGATCAACATATTCAAGATACAATGGCGAATGCCACATGTGTTGTTGAGCGAGATTAAGAAGCTGTCTATGCTGCGCGCTCTGGAAAGCGGACGCTACCTCAGCATGGGTTTTCGCTCGTGGGATCTGTATGAGTTTCCGCTATTGCAGCGTACAACCGAGCATTCGTGGGCCATTAAAACCGCGACTCAGCTGGAGAAACCACGATACGTTATCTTTGCTCTGCAGACAGGCCGGAAGAATGTCATGTCTGAGGATATGAGTCGATTCGACGATTGTAAATTGACCAACGTG
Organism: Prenolepis imparis; assembly: GCF_030444845.1. Lineage (NCBI taxonomy): Eukaryota > Metazoa > Arthropoda > Insecta > Hymenoptera > Formicidae > Prenolepis > Prenolepis imparis. The sequence continues at coordinate 17,869,602 of NW_028141167.1, forward strand.
AAACTCTATCTGAACTCGGAATGTTATCCGTATGACGACATGAATCTGGACTTCGATAAAAACAGATTGTCGATTCTGTACGACACGTATGCGCGTTTCTGCAAAAACTATTACGGATACGAGTATCTCGAGCCGAGTCTCACCGTCTCAATGTTTCTACGTAACGGCCCATTCGTAATGATCGATTGTTCTCGACAAAACGAATCGATCAAGAGCGCAACCGTGGATGTGAGATTGGAATTTGAGTGTAAGGAAAACGTGCCGATGAATACCTCTGGATACTGTCTCATCATACATGATCGCGTGATCCAGTACAACCCGTTGACCAACGTTGTGCGCAAAATCACCTAAATGCACCAACAATTTAGAGAGGGGAAAGCATAGCAGAATATAAATCAAAGTGTTATGAGATGGTTGTCATTCTTCTTTTTAAACTGATACGATCGAAGAGAGAGATTTCGTCATGTCCGTACCAACGTTTGTGGATCTACAGGGGTTTATCCTCAATAAACAATTCATTGTAAAGGAAGCGGCAATCCTGAGAAGAGGATTTATTTTATCACATTATTTTTTCGCATGTCCTGTACCATGGGATGTGCTCATAAATTCGGAGAGACACCAAGCCTCATGGTTGACTCGAAATCATCATGGATTACGATGGAATGATGGAAACGTTCCATGTAGCATGGCTCAGCGTTTGATTACAACAGCTATTGTTGGTGGACCACATGAAGAAGAAGAAGAATCCATTCTCGTATATGTAAAAGGATTGAAAAGCGAGAATGGTTAGCCGATATATTGGATGATGCGGGAAACGGTTTCATTATTGAGACCTTGGATGCTGATTACGACCATATCGAGTCTCTAAATAATCTAGATGTTAAAAACACTATGCGATGTGGAAAACATGTTAAGAATTGCGCATTACAAAATATATTCAAAATATTTAACTGGTGGTCGCAACGCCAGAAAGAATTGCAAGATTTGGAAAAATAAAATATTTAAACATTAATGTGTTTTATCTCTTGTTCCCCTTCCCCAATCTTTTCCTCACGAATCGTTTCTAAGAATTCTTTTTATCCGAGCGCCGTTTCCCCTTCTCCTAAATTTCATAGCGCCAATAGTATTCTAGAATCTCCCACCACATTTACCCCACTACTTTTAAAAATAAGCGTCATGTACAACACTCGATTAATTTCTTTATACGATCAGTGTCGCGTTAACCGTTCGTACTGGTGGTTTCACTTTTAAAATCTGGAAATATGTACTACGCTGAAGGAAGCAGCGGCTCCGGCAGACATGTGAATAATTACATACCGAATTGTAATGAAACTCCATCGTTTGAGAACAAATACGACAAGTAAGTTTAACTTTTTCTACTTTTCTATTCTTATGTCTTTATATTTTTACAAATTGTTTTATTGTTCAAACTAATTTCATTTTACAGCTTTTCATTAAAGCCTCATGCGATTCGTATACTATGCAAACGATATGCATTGACAGCTACGGGATTTAAATTCCTCGGAATTGGTATCAAAGTCGATCCACCGAGTTACGTGGAAATCGCCATAGGAGATCATCGAGGAAATGAATTGATACTATCTCTCGAAGCGTGGAAGGGACTCTACGAGCAACGTCACAATATTCAGAATCTGCTTCGAAACGACTCTAAAGATGCCTACAGTTTTATAAGCGTTGGACCGTTAACAGTGCGAGTTCGTACGATTAACGACGCCAAGTTAATGAGACTTGAATCTTCAAATATATGCATGATGATGATCGAATCGACGTTACACCGCATGTTCGATCTCGATCCATGCATCGATGTAACTTTTGACCGATTGGTTAAAATTACCAATACAATCGATATCAAGTTTACGCAATTTTCAAATATCACGTCCAATGTAACGAATCCTAAAGAAGTATTAAATGTAATACACGCTAGCGACGCCTTCTACAAGCATCAACTCATCGATTGTGAGCTGGCAGCTTTAGTTTTTAGTTCATAATATGTAAGAAAAAATATGTAAGAAAAAAATATGCAAAAGAATAAAAGAGTTTTTAAGTTTAAATTATGATGTAATTTCTTTGTACGCATTTCCAATCCGCACTCTCTCCCACCCGTAAACAGTTCCCTAGCTCTTATACGTATAGCTCCCAATAGTTGCTTGGTCCTTGCGGGGGATGACGTCATGCGGGGAAGGGGGAACGTGACGCTAGAGACTGAGAGGCTAGGGATCGCGAGGCTAGGGACCGAGAGGCTAGGGATCGCGAGGCTAGGGATCGCGAGAGATGTGTCGCAGCGAGAAACATGAAAGAGAGAGAGATAGCGCGAGGTTAGGGACTGCTAGAGAGGTAGCCCTTAGGAGAGAAAGAGAGAGCGCGAGGTGAACGCGAGAGAAAGAGAGGGCGTGAGGCGAACGTGAAGGAGAGAGATGTTGCGGCGAGGTATGAAAGAGAGATAGCGCGAGGTTAGGGACTGCGAGAGAGGCGCACGCGAGAGATGACGCAGTGAAGGAAAAGAAGAGGAATTTTTAAAATGAATATATTAATTTAATATTAATTATTTTTAATTATGAATAAATGTGTATTATTCATTTGTGTTTGTATGTGTGTGTGTGTGTGTTTAAAAGAATATAAATGAATATAAATGTATGTAAATGTATATAAATGTGAATATAAAATGGATATAAAATTATAATATAAAATGGATATAAAATTTTTAAAAATATAAATGAATATAAAGATAAGAATATATGAGTATATAAAATTTTAAGGATCGCGAGAGCGCTTAGAAGAGATAGCGCGAGGCGTTTTACGAGAGAGCGAGAGATAGGGAAGGGGAACGCGATGCTAAGGACCACCAGAGATAGCGCGAGAGGTGCACGCGAGAAAGGGATAGCGCGAGAGCGCTTAGAAGAAAGAGCGTGAGGCGTTTATGAGAGAATGAGAGGCACACGTGAGAAAGAGATAACGCGAGAGGTGTACGCGAGAAAGGGATAGCGCGAGAGCGCTTAGAAGAAAGAGCGTGAGGCGTTTATGAGAGAATGAGAGGCACACGTGAGAAAGAGATAACGCGAGAGGCGCACGCGAGAGAGATGTTCGCAAAGGAATCGGCGCTCCCTAAACAATGAGAAAGAATTCCGCTTAGGGGGAGGGGAAAGGTACCGCAAAGGCTGCCGAATATCGGCGCGTAATGCAACACGGTCTTTTACCGCGAAAAAAACACGTCCCGACGTGTTCATTGCGATAAGCGCGACCTCCCAAGATCCCCTCAGATGATGGAGTGAGGGGGAAGTACCGCGAGGGCGGCCGAATGTCGGCAAAATTATCGTAAAAGAATTCTTCCTAAACAATGAGGAAGAAACGTCGCAGCCTTTGGGCGGGGGGGGGAGGGCGGAAGTACCGCCAAAGCGCGTCATCTTATGGGGGAGGGGTGGGGAAGTACTGCGAGGGCGGCCGAATATCGGCGCTCACTTTGCGGTGTTTTGTTTATAATAAAACATGTTAGATAATTCAAAGTAATACAATACGCTGTTTTGTTTATGAAAAACAATACGCGATAAGCGTCTCCCGCACAGTGATAAGCGCCCCCCCCCCGCGTGACGTCATACCCCCTCGCCACGGAGAACCCCCCCGCCCCGCGCCCTCCTCGGAGGACCTGAGTTAGAACCTAGTGTACGCGAGAAAGGGTGTACGCCTAGTATTCCTACTGAAATGATTATTATAGAGTGTAGTCGTCAATTATATTGTTTAAGCAAAAATATTCATAAAAGAGGCCGTGAACTAAAAAGAAATTCGAAAACTTATTTTAATCATTTTAATTTTTGTTTTATCTTTGTTAATTATCTTTGTTTTGCAGCTAAAACATCTTACTGGAGCTTTTGGAAGTTTTACCACACCCGGTACATAATCCCGATCTTGCTTTTTTCGATTTTCACCTATTGATTAATGCAGAACTATCTCTCCGTTGATTTAAAAATAAAATCGAGATATTGTCGGCATCACATTGAAAGACTTGTTTTCTTCTTCTATTTCTTCAATCGAAAAATCTATTTGTTGCTTGAAATATGATCCAATGTTATAGTAAGAGAGAAAATAGGGGTGGACTTCCGAATACGACCCACGCCCGATTGCTATGAATTTTTGTAGAAACATTGTAAATGATGTCAAATGAATGTCCTTAAATGGATTTTCACCGATACAAACATTTAATGCTAAAAATATTAAAATAATGTTCTATATAAATTATTGTCGGTAATTATATAGAATAGGGCCTTTTCACATGGGTACACACACACACACGGAGGTGGGGGTGCAAGGGGGGGAATATCAGAACGAAAACGTCAACAAGAAACAATTTATATTATTCTTTTTTTAGTCAGAATATACATCTATGCACAAACCTATTAATAATGTAATAATACATATACAATTATAATCCGTATATGAAAATTTCCAAATAAAATATATATTTTTTTGTTATATTTTATCTAATATATTTAAATAAATACATAATATATTTTTCTATACATATACACACGCATGCACACAAACACGCACACACGCACGCAACATATATACATAACCTCATATACAAACATAATAAAATTATGTTTGACAATTTATTAAAGTATGAAAAAACATAAAAATACACCACAATAGAATAGGAGAAAATAGAAAAAAATTAGGAAGAAGAAAATTATTTTACGTACCGTATCAAAATCTTGATACCTCGTAGCGTCTTCGAAGATTCAGACACAATTAGAATTTGTTTTCTAGGTTGCTTAGATTGCATTAACGCATATTCTCGTTCCATAACAAAAACAATCATTTGAAGTTGTAATCGAGTGCATTAATCGATTTGTAAATATATAATAAAATATTATTTAAATATTATTTATTTGTAAATATATATAATAAAATATTAATTACATAATCTATTTATCAAATACATAATCTATTTATCAAAAAGTTTAAATCATATATAATTTTGTAATCAACAAATTTCTATAAAAAAACATACACATTTTGTTTTCAAGGCAAGATATACAGTGTTAATACCTTCATTACCTAGGTTTTATTCCATAAATTAGTGTGATTTCACTCGAAATTCTCTTCGAACTATCTTATTAAATGTCCAGCGCGCGATATTATCATTATCCATTATGTATCAATAATATTGTTATTATTATTGATTTTTTGTTGCAATACAACAACAAAAAATTAATAACAATTATTTTGTTCTCATTTTCATACTTTAGTCATTATTCAATTTTAAATATAACATTTTACGACTATTCTCATCTCTAATATACTCTAATTAGAAATTTACAAATTATTAATGTTTTATTTGAAGTTAAAAGAATTTTTAATAGAGAGAAAAGAAGAGAGAGAGAGAGAGAAAAAGAAACAGAAAGTAGGAATCAAAAAGAGAGAGCAGAATAAAAGATAAGGAAGCTTTATTTAAAATTACAGAAGAGGAAGAGAGTAAGCAAAAGAGAGGGATAAAAGAGACAATATATAGACAATATTTAAATTTTCAGAATTTAAATTTTATTCGATAAAATAAAAGACATGAACATTGAAATTTGAACATTTTGTTTTCCATTAATTAATCCTTCTTATATAATAAATATTAAATAATCCTTCTTATGTAATCTTTATATATATAAAATAAATGATTAATTTAAATTTCTCTTGCTTCGATTCTGCAAAAAAGAAATAATATTAATTTATTATATACTATTATATAATTTATTACATGTATGTGTGTGTGTGTTTGCGTGCGCATGTGTACAAGTTAATTCGAAATTAACCGACACGTTTGATAAAGATTGACAAAAAGTAAGCATTTTAACAATGATATAAAGTTATATTATAGAACATTTTGAAATAAAAATCTCTAGACCATCTCCAGGCAATAATATAGACTTATTGATATATTCTCATTACTTTTATAAGAAATTATACAATGTTTTAATCTTCTTGAGACATAAAAATTTAGAAAAACAATAAATTAAGTTCTATTTCTCAAACTTTGTTTTTAAAGCGTATGAAAATCAGATTTAATAATTCTACATAAATATAATAATTCTTCATTTAAATTTGTTACTTAAAAAAGTTGTTATTTAAGACTCTTGGCTCTCCGCAGCAGCCATTAAATTATGTCATTAGTTACTGATTTATGACGTCAAGCGAGAAATCGTATAAACTTCCTTCTTGCGAAATATATCGAAATAAATTTGTTTTAATGCAATCTCTCTCTCATTCATATAATATTATTGGATTAATAAAATTCGGCGAAAATCCTTTTCTTTATTTGTAAAATAAATAAACAACTATAAATCTTGCTCAATTATTGTAAGATGCTGAAAATGTAGGAGATGATTATACATACATTTATTAATGCAGAATAACAATTAAACACGAGTGATCGCATTCAAAAGAACTTATTTATTTCGCGAGAAAAAAATTTATATAATTTCTCGCTTTTGACGTCATAATTCATTATGATGTCAATGAGAGACCAGAAGCCTTATAAAATGTTATATTAATTTATATTCTTAAAATTGCCAATTTAAAAAAAAGAATTAAATTATTTGCGTATAAATACATTACAATTGTATATTTTATCAAACAATCAATAATAGGCCAACTTGCGAGCCGAATAATCAAGATGTTAAACAGATTCTTTATTAAGGAATAAATTAAGTTATTAAAAAAACATGTAAACGTTTCGACAGTACAACTGTCTTTTTCAATACAAAAACTTAAGATTTAATTAATCTAGCAGTTAGATATAGTCTCTTTATAAACAAATTTTAATTTGTCATTTTCAAGGTAATAATATGTCTTAAGTTTTTGTATTGAAAAAGACAGTTGTACTGTCGAAACGTTTACATGTTTTTTTAATAACTTAATTTATTCCTTAATAAAGAATCTGTTTAACATCTTGATTATTCGGCTCGCAAGTTGGCCTATTATTGATTGTTTGATTTTAATTATACACGAGCCTTATCTTAATTTTGATATTATTAATTGTGTATTTTATATATTAAATTGCATTTAATTAATTTTATGTTATGTGTATGTGTATGAAAGATACGACAAATTATTTTAATAAATAAGTTTGATATATTTAATAATAAGCTTTATAAATTAAGAATATAAATATAGTTTTTAATATGTACCATTTAGAAGTTCTAACAATTGCATATGTCCAGCAATTTTTCGTATATCTTTTAAGTTATTAACTATTAAATATGGCGGCATAGCTAAAAAATTATAAAAATATTAATTCTTATTAATTAATATTAAAATAAACTGTATATGTGGAAAATATTGTTTTATTTGTAAAGAGACGTTATGTAAAATCATTAATAACGTCTATATTATATGGATAAAAAATATAGCATACATAAGTACAAAAATAAAATTGATTTTGAAATTACACCTCCGCTTACAAAAGAAATTAATCATATTGCATGACCCCCGGTTCCACATACACTACATTCATAATCTTCTCCATCCCTTTCCCCCCTTTTCCTTTATTCTCCCCTTAATCTTTCCTCCCTTTTCCCTTCCAACTCTCTCATCCACCATTCTACCTTTCCCTCTTGATCCAAAATATCCTTTAGTTTCTCCCTCCAGCATTTTCCCTCCTCACTCTCACTACACTCCTCCAATACGTGCTCCCATGTTTCCAATCCTCCCTCACATATCCTACATATCCTTTTCTCCTCCTCCTCCCAATATCTCGCTTCCCTCAACTCATTACCCAGTCTATGTTTAATCACCCTCCTCCATCTGCTTTCCCTCCAACCCTTGTTTAGATAACCTGGTAATCCTTCTTCCCTTATTTCCCCATCTGTTATACCTTGACTCCTTTATCTTCTCCCCTCTCTCCTCTCTTTGTAGGTCTTTACCCTCTCATCTCCCATACCCCCCTCTTGTAACCTCTCCACCTTCTTGCTTCTTCTAAGAACCCATTCTTCTTCCTCCTTATCCTCCTCCTCTCCCCCTCCCTTTCCTTTTCATATAATCCTCTATACTTCCCGTACTACCTCTTCTTTCTTTATGTAGCTCCTCTATTTCTTTCGGTCTCCCTACTTTCCTCTTTCCTTCCTCTCCCCCTGTCTTTTTTAACTCACCGTCGTTTAATTTTCCTTCTTTATTCTTATCACCAATCTCTTCTCCCCTATTTCTCTTTATTCCCGATTCTAATTCAACAGATTCAAAAATTCAAAACTTTGCGCCCTGCGCTGATTCCCTTAATCTTCTCTATCTCCACTCCCAACGCCCTTCTTAACTCCCGCTTATTCTACGGCGATCGCGCCGTCAACGTAGACCCGTCTCTTCTCACGTCCCCAACCACGTGTACTCTACCTCGTGTCTATCGTCACTCTTTCGCCTAACTTCCACTAATCTTCTCCTGCCTACACCACCTCAGCCTCTACTTTCTTTTGCTCACCCTTACTCACCACCGACCCTCTCTTGACCCCTCACCTCCTGCACTCAACTCTCCTATTCTCCTTTCACTCCTTCCGCCACTCTCTCAACCAACTCTGTACACACTCTCTCACACCTGTCACTCACACACACTCCGGAACCGGAACTAATTATTATATTTTAAATATTATAATATGCAATATATTAATATGTATAAAAATATATTTAAAAAATTAAATTAGTAAGTGCTAACATTAATAGATTATAAATTTATATATTTTTTTATACATATATAAAACTATTTTTAAAAATGTATTATAATTTTATTAATAATTTTTTTTACTTTTTCTTATTAAATGTTTATTTTACAGTCTTAAAAGGATACGTGAAAACAAATTTTTTAACCCCTCACAATAACCACTCACAATAACAAACTCAATAAATTGATTGGCTGTGGCTCTATCACAGATGGGATATATAAACTCGAGAGTACTCTGCGTTGATACCACTGCTTT